>NW_027185318.1:7528758-8012445 GCF_022577435.1 Embiotoca jacksoni
TAGATTTTCTGTCTGAGGTGTACACTGATGGCTGCCTGAGAGCAAAGGTGAGTTGTGTCAAAAATACCAATAACAGCCTGGTATGGATGTTTTATGCATTTATTTACAGAAATAGTCTGTATTTCTAGCCCTAAATTGGATAATCAAGTCACAGAATAATTTTTCTTTTTTTTTTTTCTTTTTTTTTACCAAACGTGGCCACTTGTTTTTGCTTCTTTTTCAAATTATCATGGTCATGATCAAGCATATGAATCCAATGAAGTGTCCCTTGTTTCAAATAGAGCGGGAAAAACCATGAGAATGAGTTTTCCCACCAGCATGCCTTTATCCTTTGGAGTATTTAAAGTTCAGGAAGTCAGCCTTCTTTCTCATCTCACAAATGTGGATGACCCTTGTGCATTTCCTGTGTTTTTCACACACTGAACACACAACATAGTGTACTTAAACAGGGCAACAGGATGTTTAGCTAACAGAGACGTCCCTTGACTCAACTCACCAAATGCAATTAGAGTCATCACAATTCTCTTTAAGGCAGCAAACAAGCCTAGCATTACTATTGCTGACAAGTCCCCGCAGAATAAAGGATGTGTTTAGTGCAACAAAAACCTCATTCAGCAGAACTTGACTTTGAAGAAGGGTGAAATGATTTGCATATCATAGTGTGATGTGACTTGTGTTATGTCATGTTTTGTCGTCATTCTTTGACTCTAGCACTGATACACATTTTGATAACTATTTATTTATTCGTTTGACTTGTCATACCACTTTGAACTTGAGACCTTTCTTTTCTGACTCGGTATATGAGGTACGACTTAAAATGTGTTTTATTGAAAAATACAGATGCGTCACAAGATATTTAGACAGCAAGACTGTCAGCAAATTTACATGATGTTCATATTTCATTTCATAAAACATCAGATCACCCGGCTTAATCCTTAAGAGCACAAATTTTCCACAACTCTAATGAAATATTTCCCACTGAAACAACTAAATCAGTTTGTCACATGAGAAAGCACGAACTAACCCTTTAAATGGGAACAAAAAAGAATTCGGATCGGTTCTGATTGTCAGATTTAAGCAACACATCCATTCTAAATGTGTTGAACTACACCTGTCGTTACTCTGGTGGCACCCATGTGGACCTAAGACCAACTAACTTTAGATATCCACTATAATCTATATTGAAAATTGTTGAAGCAACTGCACAAACGGCAAAGACAATAGAGCTTAGCGAAAGGATCAACCATATCCGCACTCATGTCTTGTTAGATCATCAAATAACTAAAACTATATGATATCAGAAAGTTGAAAAGTGAAGGACTTGGGAAGGAGAATATAAGCCGCACTTGCAAACCCAGAAAGACCAGCAGTAGATTGGACTGCATAATTGTGAGCGAAATCCGAAAAAAGGAAAACTTCAGAAATAAATTAGATACAAAACTCAGTTTACAACTCATTCAAAATGGATCACTGAGTTAGGATACAGATGGAGAGTGATTTGGTGGAAACTGGAAATAAGCCCAAAGGAATGAACTTGCAAAAAGACCCACACACAGACAGTTTTTAAAATGTGTGTCATTGTTGGATGAGTGTAAACATAACCTATATGGATGTAATGGTAAGGAGTTTGCAAAAAAAAAAGGTTAATTTCATGTCCAAACATTATAACTGTGTAAAGCCACGATTCAGTGTCCAAATACCTTTTATAGCATATGTTTGAACTGTACATCATTTTTTTTGTCATTCAAAACTTAACAAACTTATTTTTGTGGAACATTTTGCTTGGCATGTGTGCTTGTGCTATCCTTCTTTAAAATGAAAGCAATTTGTTTTGGTATTTTGGTATTTTGCAATGAAATTTATACATTTTAGGAGTGGCTTGGCTTGTGGACTCTGTATAGAGGAGAGTCATTCCTAGTTGTGGGCCCTAAAGACTGGAATCAGATGATGACCTCAGAACACAGGTGATGTGATCACCAGCTCCCAGCAGCATAGACAGCGGCTGGTCACAAGAGTGGAGAAGTGAAGGCCTCTCTTTGTACAGTCACTATGGAAAGGAAATTCAGTGTCTGTGTAGTTGCCACCATACAGCTCAGTCTGCAGAGACCCAAGGGCATCCAGAAAGAATGACTCAAGATAGCTGATGACAGCTCTTGGTTAACAACCTAATCTTCCTGTTGTACCTCCTTTTTTTCTGAGTTAATTACTTTGAACCATTCTGCAACTTTTGCTGAAACATATAGTTTCAAGAAAAGATCCTCTCCAGTTTATCTGTCAGCCCCATCGGACAACGACAGTGAACTCTTGGCAATCTGGGCCGGGAGGTGTGGCTTAAACAAGAGGTGCTGATTTTTAAAGGCCTGGCAGCTGAACACAACAATGCATACCTATGATTAGTGTGGGCCTGGCCTCGGAAGCCAGCAACTTTTAGGCAAGCTAATTGCAGGGTGGTGAGTAGAAAAGGTGTAGTGGCTAGAGGGGAAGGAAGTGTGAGGGCCTTCAGGCGTGTTTGATGTGCTTGTGAACTAGCTCTCTCTCTTTTTCTGACTGTATGAACAGCATAGAACCGGATGCAAAGTTTTATTATCTTGTTTAATTGTCTTCAGAATACTCATTCTGAAATCTCTCTTTTAAGCAGCAGGAGGGGATTCTCTTTCTTTTTGTTTCAAGAATGAGACAAATCCATCCCTCTTTCAAGAGAGATGAGTTAAGTATGTCAAGCTTAAAGAGCCAGTCTTGTTACCGTGCACAAGGATGTTGGTTCAGATGGAAGGTCATAAAGGCTGCAAAGCCCTTGACAGAAACATATCTCTAGAACAATCAAAATACTTTAAACTGCCAGAATTTGAGCTATGTGAACAAAGAGTAAAGTCATAAGAGTCTGTTTCATACTTTACATTGAACATCTCTTTACATGTTGCAGATTATATACTTTGGGGCTAACATAGTCTTTCACTCCACTTTAGACGTTTATCAGATTAAAAACTTGGAATACGGTTGAACACTCTGCTGTACAGTAGACTACATTTAAACCAGTCGCTAATGTCTCAACTAAAAAAAATGGCAAACTAAATTGGTTTCAGCCACAGTTAGCTTTTTCTGTGCTCGAGACTCTGTTACTTCCTATTGTTTGCATGTTGTGCGTGGGCTTGATTGAAACCTGATCTAGCTGGGGAAGCTGTGTTTAGGGTGAGGTGGACAGGCCTTTCTTCCTGCCTGAGGGGTGTTTATTTGGGCGGCTTCAGTTGGCTTCCCTGTAATCATCATCCAGCCCCACAGGATAGAGGGAATTAATGAATGTGTTGGAGGGGAAGTTACAGATGACTATTTACCATTCTCAAGGGGATGAGAGGGAATAGCATGAGAGACAGAAGAAGCTTGGTGTGTGTGTGGGCACGTGCATGCGTGTGTGTGTGTGTGTGTGTGTGTGTGTGTGTGTGTGTGTGTGTGTGTGTGTGTGTGTGTGTGTGCCTGTGTGTGTGCATTTATGTATATAACATAAAAGACAGCAGAAAGAGACTACAAAGACAGAATTTTTCTATTATAATCTCTAATTGGTATTTTTTTTTACAATGACCATAAAGTAATAGTTGGAGTTTTTAATATGCTTATTGGTTTTCTGACCAAGTTAAAGCTAAAT
Source organism: Embiotoca jacksoni (assembly GCF_022577435.1). Classification (NCBI taxonomy): domain Eukaryota; kingdom Metazoa; phylum Chordata; class Actinopteri; family Embiotocidae; genus Embiotoca; species Embiotoca jacksoni. The sequence goes on from NW_027185318.1 coordinate 7,532,399, forward strand.
GAGAAGATTAATACCACTATCATGACTGTATGTTTCATACAAAGCTACCACCAGCAGTCAGTGAGCCCAAAAAATATCGGGCACATAACCCTGTAACCACAGCACGATATTAACGTTTAGACTTGTTGCATCACCTTCCAGCTTTAGTGTTGCTAATAGGTTATGTTCACAGGGCCATATCTTTCAGTGTTTTGAGTATCAGTGTATTAAGGGCAAACTGGATACTTGATTAAAATATTGCGCATCATTCAATTGAATTAAAGCTGCTCAGTGGTGCATTTGCTCAAAAGGTTTCCCCCCTTGTTGTAATCAGACGTTCCACATGCTTCTCCAGTTTTGGGACTAGAAAGCATAAAGCTTGATTTATGGTTGTATGTAAGCTCTATGCAGAGGCTGCACTGTAGCCTACGCAAGTGACCTGTGCTGTTTTGAGTATTTATGCTTGTGCATTTGTGTGTCTATCGATCTGCAATGACACCACCAAAACACTGGACAGCAGTGGGGTTTCTATGCCACTGTGTTGAGTTTTCTTCTTTCAAACAATTGCGATGTGGAGTTGGCCCAGTTAAATGTCGAACAACATTTACTTTTACCTAAATTGCAGCAATGCAGAAAAGACAGAAGTCATCTGAGGACATGACCGTTGAACCGCTAGAGGCAGAATCAGGGTAAATTTTCTGTGTTTGGCTGCCAACATTTGTTTATCATAGATAAACAAATGCAAAGCCACCAAGCGGACCAAACTTGTTGCAGTATGTGGTGCTGCAACTTCTAGTTATATTTCTGTGGAGGTGCGCATCAGGCTACAGCGTAGGTTGTAGGGATATGCCGTATAGGTTCTACACAGAAATAAAAAGTGTCCTTCCCCCTGCTGAACCAGCATAGCATGCACAACAGAGACTCCTGCTGGAAAGTATGGCTGACTTTCTGTTGACTCTATGCATGAATGGGGAAAATGGGATTTGTAACACTCAAACAAACCCGCTACAATTATTGTGTGTAGAGAAAAATGCTCTTTAGGCCAGTGGAAATCAGGAGATGAATATGGAAGTTGTAGTAGCACAGTCTGGCCACTGTGACAAACGCCCAACGTCATTCAGGGGCTTGGTTTCCGGTGTTTATGCTAAGCAGAGCTAAATTGGTGCTTGCAGTGTCTTCATATTATTAGCTATGCCTGACGTCATTTTCTCTCAAAAATGAATTAAAGTAACTTATTTCCCAAAAGTTTGAACTGTTATTGTAGGCCTTTAATTGAATATGCAAAAATTGGAAAGAAAGTTTTTCTTTTCTGTGAAAAAAATATGAAAGAATTATGATTTCACCTCTACTGTTTCCATTTAACATCAAATCAGAAGGAAGCAATGACTGAAATACTCTGAGTCACACATGACTCCTCATATTACTCTTCGGAGGAGTGTGTTCAGGCATCTTGTCTGTTCCTAAAACTTCCCTTCCCTCAAAATATCTACACACACACACACACACACACACACACACACACACACACACACACACACACACACGTGTTTTGCTATGAAACTCTTGTAACAATTTATTCCCCCCCCCCCCCCCCCCCCCTTTTCAGCTGTGTAGCCCCCCCATCTCCATCTTTCTCTCCCCTGTGGCCTCCTCCACTTAATCCTCCCGCTCATCTGGGAACCACCAGCACCCCTCCATAAAGAGAAGCATTGTGCCCAGATTATTTGATTGTTTTCAGATGTTGGAGCATTCCTACACAAAAGGGGAAGAACAGGGTTTGTCCAAAAGCCCTAGGCTACTTGGCCAATGGATGGACACACAGGGAGGGAGATGGGGGGGGGGGGGGGGTATCGGCGCGGGGCTCGGGGAGCGGACACACGAGTCAGGAAGTGACCCCTGCAATGCCAGATTACAAACAATGTGCTCTCTCAATTTCTGCAGTCCTCGCTGTGGAACATACCACTTCAGCGACAGCCAAAGGGGTGGCGCTTGAAGGAAGAAGGAAGGACGGTTTCAGCCCTCTCTCTCTCTCTCTCTCTGCTTAATGCTGCATCCATTCAGTGAGTAGCAGTGGGAGTAGGTGGGGTGGGGGTAGTCGGGGCCAGGAAGCCACTTCACTGATGAAAAGTCGCCACATGGAAATGGATGAGAAGTGGGCTGAGCAGGGGGGTAGAGGGTGAGTGGGAGAAGGGCGGGAATTGGCTTGCAACCAGCAGACATGAACTGGGATGTAAAGGGGAAGAAAGGGAGGGAGGGAGGTGAAGGATGAGAGATGAGGAAGGAGAAAAAGGGTAAGGATAGTGATGGGGAATGCAAGAATAGGGGAAGTAAGCGGAACGGTGACAAAGAGTGGTGGTCTGATTAAGGACTTTGTAAAGCTTTGGAGTCCTGTGCCTGTCAAACAGTAACCAAGAGGCCTTTTCTCTGTCTGATGGAGGAATATTGTGGAAGGGAAGCAGTCGGTTATCATTGAATAGAGCTTTTGTTCTGGGGTTGTTGGGCCATTACACTGGTCCAAGCCTATAGATGAAACTAGACTTTACATAAGGCGAACATCAATATAAGGACTCTAGTTCTTCTGTCTATCTGTACATCCCATTTAATCATTATTACCTGCTTCACTTGTGTACCTCACCCGAGTCACATCCTTCCTATCTGCGCTGGTTTCCTTCCCTCAAAGACAACCTGGCATTTTCCATTTTATTCTTGTCAAGTATAGAGAGAACAGAAGTGAAGCAAATCTCCACCCCCGTCTGCACTGTCATGAGTGACTCACAGTGCAGCACCGTATGAACTTCAAAAAGAAGCTGGCTGTACATTCACAGTGTATTCAGCCCCTGCTCTTTAAATAGCTCAACCTCCTCCAAAGAGAAAAAAAAAAAAATCCATGCATTAAAAATGATTGAATCATACAAGAATTAAAGCGGCAGAGATCATGTTTTCACACCATGTAGCCAACAACAGCAACACTGCATTGATAGTGTCGTGGTCTTGCTTAAAGTACACCTTTATGCAAGCAAGGCGGCATATGGATGTACAGTATACACAGAGTTATGTCATGTTGTCATGCAGCTCTATTCAAAAATATCAAAATATAGACATAACTCTACCCTATCACCTGTAAGTGTTTGTATGCACACATACAGGCCTTCACATGCTGTATTTGTGATTGAACATAAATGTGTGTTGTCGAGCTGCATTTGTCTAACTGTGAGAGAGAGAGAGAGTGTGTGTGTGTGTGTGTGTGTGTGTGTGTGTGTGTGTGTGTGTGTGTGTGTGTGTGTGTGTGTGTGTGTGTGTGTGTGTGTGTGTGTGTGTCTTATGGAATGCACCTGGCCTGATAGGCAGGCAGAGGAATGCTGAACACTGTCTCTCACCCAGGGAGGCAGGGCTGGAATGTGGCCCAGGCCCTAATTCTTCTCTTCACTGCACAGCACAGGAGAGCTGCAGGTTCACACACACACACACACACACACACACACACACACACAAGAGCAAATGGATTCACATCCAATGCTAAGGCCTGGTTTTGCTCACAGCCAAGGTTCCAGGTGCACCTCTGTGTCTGCATGCCCATGAGTGTGTGTTGGGGGGTGTAAATGTGCTTTCTTGCTTGCCCATGAGAGTGTGTGTGTGTGTGTGTGTGTGTGTGTGTGTTTGTGTGTGTGCACGCAAGTGCTTGAATGAACAAACTTCTCTTCCAAGTGCAACCTGAGAGCAATTAATTTTTCCTTGCGAGCAGGAGCTGTGTAATTTTCATTGCTTCACGCATTGTTATTAAGTCGTTCCATGGTGCTGCAAATTCCAACCAACAAAGCAAGCTTACTGCTCCTTTTAAAACTTGCCAGATCTGCTGCCCCTTCATTTCAACCCCCTCAAATCGAAGTCTACTTCACGGAGGGTCAAGTCCTTTACAAATAGCGTGTGAGTGACCCAGTCAGTGTCATGTCGTTTTAATACATGGCACAGAAATTTGGATGAGATGCAACACAATGCAGATTTTGCTGTAGAGATAAAAAAAAACACAAAAAAACACACAAAAAAACCCACTATAAATATGCACTGAGCTGAGCACTGTGCTAGCATCAAACAGTGTAAACCATTCCAGGATTTACACAATACCAAACTAAAATGAAAGTAAACAAATCTAAACTTTAATTTTAGTCCAAATAAGTAAGTCAGCATTTCCCTCTCTTCCTGCTGTGGTGTGCTCTATATAAAACCCCATCCATTCTCTCCCTGGCCCTCCAAGCTGCCTCTGGCCTGAGCTCACAACATAGCACTCAGATCAAAGAGTTAATTAAAGAGCTTTGGAAGTATGGGGGAAGTTGGTCTTCATGGTTTATATGTCTGTCACCCGCCAGCACACAAGCAGACTGAAAAACTGGGTCTCTTAATTGACCGGGACTAATTAGTCTGCTTCCTACAGGTTTCTCACAAATTCGACAATCATGATGAAGTTTGTTCGTATAAAGAGTCAAAATGTATGAAAACATCTTTTGGTGGAATTTTCCAGAAAATGGGTTCAGTTAACGCAACTATTATTTATTCCCATAAGCATTATCAAAAAACACAAAAGCTTTGTTTTCTATCATTTTAGCCATTAATACCACAAAGCCAATCACATGCTTTCTGTCAAAAGTCCCCTGACATTATTTTAGAGAAAGGAAAACATCTGTTGTGCACTCCAGATTCACCAACGTTTGTTTTTTATTTTCTTTTTTCAAAAAAGAGGAAGTATGTAAAAAAAAAAAAAAAAGACAGTCCACATAATGCTGTCATTCAGGGCCAATTTACTGCATGGCGGTCTTAAGACTTGCAGAGCCAACTGATTTTTGCATTGCCTTTTTAATTTCGTACACAGCACCGGAATCTCTGGCCTGCTTTTTTAAACGGGAAAATAAACAGGGTGGGAGAAAAACCAGAGACGTGAGTGAGGGTGAATGGAGGAAAGTAGGAGACATAGGGATGAAAGTGGCGGGAGTAATTCTACTATTAAGGACTGTTGCACTGACTCTGACCGGCCTGAAAGCTAAATCAAAGTGTTTCCATTCACTGTGAAAGTGGCTTTATGTGGGCTGACAGTAGCACTGGGCTGTATGACAAGGCTCTGGTGTCACATGGACACGGCTTTTTCTTACTGCTGCCTGCTCTGCTAGTGTATTATGATTTTCACTTGTTTGATTTGATTTCATTAATATATATGCGTGTACAGACCAACTGCTCATCCAAATACATCATACATCATAGTTTTGTAGATGAATAAGGGCTTTTTAATAATCAGCCTGTACATAGCCTATTTATATCCAGGTGTACCTGAGCTACTTTGCTTGTATGCACTTGTGATGGATTGTTTGTACATGTGAAAGTGGAAGGGGATCACGTGTAACCATGTAGGTGTGTGAATGAACAAGCAGCAACCCTGTTGCTAGGTGAAATTTGAACCTCTTCATTGCCAGTCTTTATCTTTTGGCCTATACTGCCACTAAGTGGCTGCAGATTTTAGTGCAATGTTGTTGATTATGTGCAACAAAATGCAATGCTTAAGTAAAGGCCGTGATCCAGACGGATTCAGTCCAGTTTTTTTTGAGGGAGGTGACGTAAAGACTCCAAACGAAGGTGGTGGTCAAGTGAAGACAAGATCCTGCAATGTACCGTGAGACAGTAATGTAACTGTAATCTCTTCATCAGGTTATTGGTATGGGGTTGAAGAGCATAATTTGACACACATATATTCACGTTAACACAAGGTCAATGCAAGTCTGGAACGAGGCCTCAAAGCAACAAGTCCGAGTTTAACAAAAGGTTTTATCAGCCCTCAAAGACAATGCTCAGCGGACAGTTAAACAGGCAGTATAATTGTCATTAGCACCCCCCTGTGGCTGAAGGTGTTTTGTTCAAAAACTGTTCAAAATATAATGAATTATTGCATTTACGTTAATATCATTTCCGCAATGTACTGCAGCACAAGAAGCCAATGTGCCAGATAATTTATTAAATATACACAAGACATAGAATAAAACTTTTATTCGTGTAAAAGTAATGTCTGGGGAAATTATGAAATAGAGAATTCACACTTTGGCTTAAACCTGCAACTATTACAATTGTTTCGTTGAGTAATTGATTTATTATTCACCAATAATCAAAAACGACTTTGAAAATCAATTGATTATTGATTGATGCAAAACATTCTTTAGTTCCATCTCTTTAGGGATAAAGATTTGGATGTCTTTGTCATTTTGAAAGCATATCTTCAAAGACTTTGGCTCTAGGAAAGTGTATTGGGCATTTCCTACTGATTTCTAACTTAGACTTATATACCAGTATAGATTCAAGAAGTATTTGTCAGTTTACTTTATGAAGCAAATAATCATCAGCTGCAGATGGGAATGTGCTTTCTGCTCATTCCAAATGACCAAACAGCTGTTGCTGATTACAAAAATGATTGATTCTGAACCCTTTTACCGACTGGCTATTTCCCCAGATGAATGGAAATGTGATCATATGATGACCAAATGCAAACTTTTATGATCCAAACCACACATTACACAAACATAGTACTTTTTTTTTTTACAGTTCTATCTATGTACAGCTCTACATACTATGATAGAAAAAATGTCACATCTACAAATACAATAGTAGGCTACATAATTCATTAAAAAAATACCAACACATGACCATAGAATACCCAAGCAGGTTATTAATAACATCTGGTTTATTCTCATTAATGCATACAATGTATTTTAGTCTTTGAGACACATTTTAGGGGAGAGGTTAAAATACATATTTTATGTTGCAGATTGTGCTTCATCATTGGTTGTTTGGAATTCTATATTGTTAATATACTTTACTGCTCCATTGAGTTTTGACAATGGATATATCCATCCATCCATCCATCCATCATCCTGAACAGGGTCACGGGGGGCTGGAGCCTATCCTAGCTCACATTGGGTGAAGGCAGGGTACACCCTGGACAACTCGCCAGTCCATCACAGGGCCAACACATAGAGACAGATGGAAACAAAGACCATTCACACCTAAGGACAATTTGTAGAACCACCAATTAACCTGAGGTGCATGTTTTTGGATGGTGGGAGGAAGCCGGAGTACCCGGAGAGAACCCACGCAGGCACAGGGAGAACATGCAAACTCTGCACAGAAGGGCCCAGGCCCAGATTTGAACCCAGAGCCTTTTTTGCTGTGAGGCGACAATGCTAACCACTGCACCACTGTGCCGCCACAATGGATATATCGCTTTGCATAAAAGCAAAATAATGCATGACAGAAACTTTTCACTTTGAAACTCCCTCATGCTTTTATATCTCTCAAAGAGCTGGTTCCTGGACTCACCATTTTGCAACAGTATTCAACAATAATAAAAAAAAAGCAGCATGCACAACAGCAGCATGACTTTTTAAACACACTCTATTTACAGAATTAGTGTTCGAAACACTTTTTCAATCCTTCTATAGAACTTTTTCAGCACAGGCATTTTGACTTGGTAGGAAAGCCACAGGTGTGACTCTCTGGTCCATTTACGTGGGCTGTTAGTCATGCTAAAGAGCCAACATGCACAATAGCAAAACAGTAGCACTGCAACACCTAAATTGCAGTTACTTATTGTTATTTCACTTGTGAGTCCACTGTAAAACAAAGGCTACTCCCATCCTTCACCTTTGCCTAATTTGCATAAATGCAATTACACTTCAGTTTGTGTCTTTGGCAGGCTACCATATGTCTAAATGATTTTAATCTTAATGTGAATAGGATTTGAGGCCTTTGTCTAAAATAGCATCTCCAAAGTGAGGCCATTTCTCTCACTGAGCAGCATAGAGCGACTTGTGCTTTTATGACTACCAAGCTGGACTATTGTGACACTCTACTTTCTAGTCAAAGCATGCAACACATCAGCTTCTATGAATTCAAAATGTTTCTGCACGAGTGCTCATTAAGACCGAAAGGAGAGCACACATTACGCCCATTTTAAAGTCTTACTGACTACCTGTTCATTTTTGTACTGATTTTAAAATAATTTGATTCGTTTATGGGACTCTAAAATGCCTTGCACCAGACCACCTCTCAGGAATGCTATCGGTTTATGAACCAAGATGGCCCATTCTCTTTTAGCTTGTCCCCAAAGCAGAACAAAAACATTTGGTAATGCTTTCCAACATTACGCTTCAGGCTGCTGCTGCAAGAACCTCCCAGGGAAGATTGGAAAAGCTGACGATAGCGATATCTGTTTGAAAGGCAGGAGCCAAGTTTGATTGGTTGATTGACGGTCCGACTTCCGCGTCACGCGCACGGTGCAACCCTTTAAATACAGGAGTGGGTCTGCGTCAGGCCCGTATATTATTAAGGAAACAAGTATACAAAAAAAAAAAAAAAAAAAAAAAGTAATTTTACCTTCTCAGAGGCAACAAGTGCGTCTCTCCCTTGGCTTCGTTGCGCGGCAAGCGAAGTCAAACACAGCCACAAGAAAACCAACGAGTGCAGGGTGTGAAACAAACTTAGAAAATAGCTTGTAGGAACTATTTATTATTTATTTATTTATTTTTTTTATAATAAAGTGGTAGTACAAACAAAACAAACAAAAATATTCTGGAGGGCGAAATTTGCAAACGAAAGAAACGGGATTTTATTTCAGGAATATCTTCAGCAGAGGAAGAGCCGGCCGGTTAACAGGATCTGACATTTCGCGGTAAGTTTAATTTACAGGCGCTCCTCGCCTCGTTTTTGTTTTATTTCTGTTGTCTGCGTGCTCAGCTGCTGTCGCGTTGTTTTTGTCTTGCACCCGCCGCGGCCGTCCGCTTCGACGGTATTGATGAAACGTCGGTAAATGTTTGTGAACGCTGATTGTTCGGGAGCATGTTGTGTCTTTGAGGATTGCGAGTTGCTCCTCTGCAAGTGTAAACTTGGCTGCATTCAAATATGCGCGCACGTGAATTGATGGGAAAACTCGAGGTTATATCAAAATGTAAGGGTTGCGTAGAGAACGAAGCCTGGTGCTAATTGGGAAATCCACAAGGTTCCCGATCAAAGAAAGGCTGTTTAAGCTTGAAGGAGTTTCGTCAGGATTCTTCATGTTTGGAGCAGTGTGGTCCAAAATGTAGCTTTAGCTTTAGCTTCTGGTTTGATTGAATGCATTTATCAGTTTGGGTAACAGTCAATTTTGGCGTGCAGTGTAAAGTTGAATAAGTTGTATTTAGATATTTAAGTGAGCTTTGCTTGGAAAAAAAAAAAAGTCTAAAGTTTCATTGGCAGCCTTATTTGCATACTTTTTGAATGTTAGAAAAAAAAAAAAATCTGAGGTCATGGTCTTAACATGCATTTTCTATACTCACCTGACTAATGATTGATGATCAAGAAATTATATCAAAACATCCAGTAAAATGGTCAGATTTTATTTTCGATGCAAGATAGTATGTGTAGAGCTGCTTGAAAATAAATTGCTATCTGTTGTGATAATCAATTAATTGCTTTGAGTTATTGTTGTGATAATCAATTAATTGCTTTGAGTTATTTTTTGATGAAAACAATAATAAAATATCCTGATTCCAGCTTCTTAGATGTGAGATCATTTCCTGTTTTCTGTTCTTAGCAGTCAGGCATAATTGCTTAATTCAGAAAACAATCACCAGATTATATATATATATATATATATATATATATATACAAAAAGCCAATCAAAATGCCAATTTCCAAACAAGAAAGGAGCAGGCCCTAAACATTTTCAAATCCACTTTTCAAACTCACAGGAAGCAAGGATTGACTCGGCCCATCAAAAGATAGATTTTTGGTGGAGTTTTCCTTCAAAGTCACGAGAAAGTTAAATTTGAACCGTTGTGGCAGCATTTTCCTTAATTTTAAGATAAACATAAATCATTTTATATTCAATCGCTGCCTTATTGGTGGCTGTGGGCCCAGCGAAGAGCTCTCAACATACAGTAGCGACACACAGATAAGAAAGAGTGTGTAAGAGATGACTTTATCAGAGACAAACACATGTTTATAGATGGTGAGGAAAAAGTTTGTTTGAATTGTTGTATGGATACTAAGCCCACACCCTGACGTGTAAAACGCACGTCTGTCTCCTCAAGGCGTGTCACCCGTTGCTTTGATCATTGTGATGTGTTCATCCTGTCGCTATGAAGGGATGAGTGTCACTGTCATTTAACACACCTCCTTGGAAAGGGGCACGGCGGTGTGTATCACAGATATACAGTATCTGCAAGCACGCACAGGAACTGATTCCACCGTCAGTTTGTGGCATCTTCTTGGCAAAACATTTGTCCGTTGCTTTAATATTTGGCATCAAAATTATGCCAAAGAACATTCAAACTTCTCCCATAGTGTCATGTATGTATGTTTGTTTGTTTGTGTACTTAATAGTTTGGCGAGTGAGCCTTGGTAACTTTCTTTGCATTTGATAACCTTGGTGTTGAGGAGGGCGAAGAGCTAGAGCTCCAACAATTAGTTGCACATAAATTGAATGTCTGGGGGTGTTCCTTGCCTTTGCCTAAAATCTGCTGCGATAGGCTGCAGCTCTCCAGGGAAAAGCAGGTATAGATAAAGAATGGCTGTTCAATTCGGCATCCAAAAGCTGAACAAGCAATTTTTTAGTGACAGTAGTAGTAGGAGAAACTAAGAACAGAGTAGCTTGATCAATCTAGTGTATATAAGTCACAGTTTGGTGATTTGGAGAGTTTTTGTTACACAGTTTGTCCACCAGAGAGCACTGACCAATTGATTTTTACTTTATAAGAACAAGTCTAAAGGATTGATGATTGTTGTTTATGTTTCTTTAAAAAAAAAAGAAAAAAAAAAAGTACTATTGGCCAATATAATGTGGGAACATTTTTATTTTTTCATATCTTGGTCCGGTGTGGTTCTGGGTACGACAGTTCTTGTTGCTTAGTGAGTCGCACCATGCCAGCAGGCCTGCGTCGAACCTGCCATTTTCAACATGTGGCAGCTTTGAGGTTGTTGTGTTTTTTTTTTTTACTGTTGCGATAGTTATTTTGAAAATGGTAACGCATATAGTGGAAGGGGAGGAGAACTAGTAAATGACTGAAATAGTTGTCCGATGGGAGGCTTCTACCCACATTGTACATTCAGAGTCAGTTTTTGTGACTGATGAGAAGCAATATTTACATCCTGTGGTTAAATGCAAGCTTGAATTTTTTTTTCCCCCCCAGCTGACATTAATGAACATTGTAAAACTGTACAAGTGACTGTGCTCCCTAACTTTCTAACTTGTTTTTATTTACATATTTTTCTGATAATACCAAAAATACAGGTTAATGACAGTAGCATTGGTGTGAGATCAGCTATACTGATATTTCAAATGAAGGATAGCAAAGAAAGTGAGCCCCCTGCTATCCTCTGTCTGCCTGCAGGCGATTGATCTGCCTGTTGGCGATCTCTGGCAATGACTTGAAAATTCGGCGTAATTGTGCAACTTCACAAGAATGTTATTTACACAATTATCACCTAAAGATACTGACTGACTGAACAGCAGCCCATGAAAGAGAAGATAAAAGCCCATAAACATTCAGAGTGCTGCCACACAGGTGCCTTCACTTATTTCGACAAACTGTGCTGTGAACTGTGTGGGGGTGCACACAGTGAGCCTGATTGACATCTGTCTCGCCTCCCTGTTAGTTTGTTAAACTTGTCGGGGTGGAGCAGCTCGCTGTTTTTTTTTTTTTTTTTTTTCCCTATTGGTACATAGATTGGTGACATCATGCACTTTCCTGTGTAACTCGGTGTACCTTTAACCTGAGCAGAGGTCCAATCAGCCACAATGATTAGAAACACCTGGGTGTCTCTGCAGGGCCTCTGAAGTGAAGCAAAACTGAGAAAGTGGCTCACTTGCTGTCCAACATGTTGAAGTACAAATATTGGTCTGAGAGGGCGGGACGGGACGCGGGGGGGAGGTCACGAGTGAACTGTCGTACACGAGTCTGCACAGGTTCAGTTTAGAAATGCTTGCGGCTGACCAGCCCTGTTTATTATTGACATTCAAAAAAAAAACATGAAATCAGTTTATACGCAACAAAAAATTTTTTACTTAGAAGTATGACGAATGAAATGTAGCATCTTTCAGCGTCTGCGGAAGGAATCGTTGTGATTTCAGTTAGATTATGTCAGAAATGCAGTTGCCAAAAAAATACGCAAACATCAAACACGTCTGGCTTCAGAGTTCAGACGGGCTTCTTTGAATGGGCAAATCTTTGTTTACCAGAAGAGAGATATGGAATCAAGAGGCCAAATATTGTTTTGTTTACCCCTGGGGCATCAAGACTTTAAAGCTGACATATGTCACAAGGTCTGTGAATATTTTTGAACACTTTTTAAGCCTTTAAAATTAGGTTGGACAGTTTTTCTTTGTTATTTTTTTTCCCCCTCTTTGTGTAAAACTGTAATGTGAACTCTTGTTTCGCCAGCAAATGTTAATACACGAGTGATGACTGACTGGTTGTATATTGCAGTCATTTCTGACTCATGTTGTTTATCTTGTTTGTATGTTAAATTAAGATTGATCTAGTTTTTGATCTCTGTGGAGGAATCTGTCCCAAATATTTGACCTACCCGAAATACTACAGCTGCAGGGAACTCGGTGCTCCATGCCTGTTCACCATAGTTGTAATTTACTTCAAACAAGCTTGAGGACTGAATATACAAGCTGGCTGATCTGCGCTGCTCACAGAAAAACATTTCACGGGATAGTCCATAGGAAAACTCCAAAAATAGCGCAGGAGCAAACTGGCAGCAGCCCTAATGGATTCACACTGCACAGCCAGCACTTTGGTTTCCAGTGTGGATTTTGAAATAGGTATTGAAATACTATAGTTCTCACTCAGTAACACCGTGAGGTATCTAATGCAGGAAGACAACAAAACTGACACAGGGTGATGAAAAATAATATAAAAAAAAAAAAAAATCTGTAAATTCCATTAGCTTCGTCTATATCGTATGATGTCTGGAGTCAAAACATCTGAACTTGCCTGTTTTTTAAAAAAAAAAAAAAAAATTTTTTTTTATACATCTGGCCTCATTAGTGCATAAAGACCAACATAACCAGAAGGTTCTTGAATTTCAGTAGGATAACCAAAAAACCCAAAACAAAACCAAAAAGCAATGTGCTCAAGGGACTAATGCTGAGATCAGTTCCATTAGTTGCAGTGATGGAAAATGTCCACTAGAGAGCGCCATTGAAATTGGATTGCAATTGCACACTTATGGGTTTTACATTCTCGTGGTGATATTTGTAGAAACATTTCATTATCCTGTAAATTCGTATATATATCCATTGTTAAAATATTTAGTTTGCCGATATAAAACGGATATGATGTGTGTATTGGGTGATCAAATAATAACAAAGAAGCAATGGCTTAATCCAAAATCCACCCCTTGTTCACCCATTCACCCACTGCCTGTGCTCCATAATGGACACTCAACTGTGAGCAGTAAGTTCAGATTTCAAATGCTTACATCATTTTACAACATCTCTGAGCGCTTTAGAGATGCACAAGTAAGAAGTAATTTAATACGAAAATTGACACCAATAAAACAGAACATTGAATTATGGGATTTTGTATGAGATATAAATGGGCATACAATATAGGAAGCAGGGAGTGACCTAATGACTACTAAAGGATAACCGTACTCAAGCTTTCCTTTAAAAATGAGGTTTTAACACAAGTATTCAAGTCATTTGTTTTTCAATTTACTAACTTCCATTAAGTGGTAGGAGATGTCGATCGAGTGGGTTGAAACCTATTTAACCACACCAGTACAGATTATGCTGTTTAATATAATATGTAAGCAATATTGTCATTCACAGTGGAAGAGGGGTGTCCTATCAGGATGTAATAAGATTTAGGGAAGATGGTGCAGGTGTAAATGTAGCTTGGTTATACTGTAAGTGTGTAGGATTCAATTTATTAAAGTTTAACTCTTATACGGGAAAAACAAGTCAACAACAACAATTATTGCGGCGCTCGTTTACCAGGTCTTCCTACTGCATCGTTTAACAGGTTGATTCAGAACTCTGCTGCTTGGCTTTTAACCCAAATCAGAAGAGAGGCCACATAACACCAGTTCTAGCTTGATTACATTGTCTCTCAGAATTTTTAAGGTCCTTTTTATTTGTTTAAAAAGCCTTATGCCCAGGCTGCTTTAACCAAACTTTTAAATCCATATATTTTCTGCATGAGCCTTTAGGTTGACAAATACCCAGCTGTTCTCCTACATCTCCTTTTTTATAGTCTTTTATTACTTTTTTTATGTGAAGCACTTTGAATTACCTCCTCTGTATGAATAGCGCCATATAAAAAAATTTGATTGATCCAGCGATTGATAAAAGCAATTAATTTGCCCCAGTCTGCATATGTGTAGACCTAAAATTTTTAGCTGTGAAGTCTTTTTTTTTAAATGTTTTTCAGCAAAGGTGCTGTTGTAAGGTTGCCATCACGTTTTCTAGTTGTAATACACAAAGAATAACATTCATGATCTGCAGCTGTCTATTTCCGAGTATGATTAAAGCCTTAGCATGATCGTGACTTTAATTAATTTTAAGATTTTATTTATCGTGTTGGAAGAAAAATATCAAAATCGTGTAAAATGTTTGTAGTTGAGTTGCCACGCACAGATATTATGTAGGCCACGATCACATGAACTCTATATTCTCCATTCTCACTCCTGTAAGTGTGCCACAGCGTCTACACAGGGACAAAAACCCTGAGCTCCCAAAGAGCAGAGCTCTGTGACGCAGGCGACGGTTGCTCTTCTTGCTCTCTGAACTCTGGAGCTTCACGTTCAACTACAGTCTGAGAGGAATCGAAGGAAGGGAGGGAGGGAGAGGAAGGAACAAGGAAAGGAAGGAGTAGATAATGGAGGAGGGAGGGGGGGGGGGAAACGTGCCACATTAAAAGAGGAAGTTCATCCTCTGATAAACACATAGCTACACATCCCACTGGACCCACTGTCTGAGATGGCAGCCAGTGCTAAATGTGAGCTTGTCTGAGCTGCACCACTACAAGGAGAGAAACCGCGTGGAATTCATGTTTTGTCCCTAGGTTGTTCGTTTGAGAGCGTTAGAGGATTTTAATGTGCCTCTCTGTACCTCACGGTTTCCATTCAAGGGGCTCTCCAGACGCAGTGCAGCTCTTCACAGAAGACATGCATAATCATGGCGAAGGGGAGGAGATGAAACAAAGGAGAGATGTGTAAAGCATCATATACATATGGCTCTTTAGATTGTACCCCTTTCAGGTATTCTTATGGGTGTTTTGGTTTTAGGTTTGATTTTTAGAGTTGTTACACACAAAGGAAACAGCCGCAGCTCAGTACTTCAAAGGGGCCCCTGCAATCCCACATAGACAGACCACATTTCAGCAGAGCACGCTGTGCTGTGCTGTGCTGCACTGTGCTACAGACAGACAAGAGCTGTTATTGAGAAGAGGAGACCACGGCTTCTCATTAAAAAACACTACGGTTTCCTCCACAGATTGCACTGCTATGGGAAAACTACACAGGGAAGACACCCCTGCCACATTTACAGCCGAAAGATGCAGTGTTACATGATTGGAACTGTCAAATAAAGCATACAGTTGGAGGAGTCTCAAAACAAGTGTTCACAAAAAAAAAAATGACAAAACATTTTTAATGGAAGTGATTGACAGGTTGTTTACAGAGAAATCCGAGTTTTCTTGATGTTTAGAAATGTCTAGCCTTTTTGTGAGGGCTTCTATTGTGGTGCCTTCCACTTGGTCAAGGCCTCTGAGCAGATCCTAAGGCTTAAAAGGCCAGAGAAATCAACAGTTTTGTATACACTAGGTGTTGCACACGTATGTAGCTGCCAACCCAAGGTGGCATGACAAAAATGTGTGTTGAGGGGGTTGTGTTTGTAAATCAACACAATTGCATGCTCATGTACACCTAAATTTAACATTTTCTACATATAGATTTGCTATAACAACTGTATTGACTGCAGGTAAAGTGGTTGCAAATAGATGTAAGGACCTTCAAATCCGCATGTTCAGTCTCCACTTGGTACAGCTTACTTCTTGTTTTAAGGCCTACATATCATCTGGCACAGTTTACATGAAGCTGTTTTTGTTGCATCACTTTAGGGGGGACACCAGACTTAACAGGGCAACAGTGTACATTGTGGCAAGGGGTTCTTTGGAAAGTGCAGAGACATTTATTAGTGGAGCCAGGGGTGGTGCACTTTCATTTCCTGCTTCTAATGGAGAAAGTCTTTGGGTCCACACGAGGGTCAAAATGAGACTATATTTAATGTTTTTTTTTTTTTTCTGTAGCTTTTGAGGACAGCACCTAGAGAAAGAGAGAGAGAGGGGACTGAAATCCTTATTTTTTCACTTATTCTTAGTTGGAGTTGACAGTTGCTGTGTTATTGTTTAAAGGTGTAATTTCAGGGATTTATTTTGTGTCATTTTTCACTGTCAGTGAGGATCAGATATTATCATCTGATGGGGATTAAACCATGGAAAGATGACGGTTTCTTAGATTGATTCTTTGTTAAAATGGACAGATAGCAGACAGTGTCCTAATCCCTTTGGTTATAGTGCGGGCTCGCTGCATGTGAGCAGGTTACTAATCGCCGTTTTCGCCTCTACCCGGTTACGTGAGCGAGCAAAGGTTTTCTCCTGACACTCAGGGATGAGTTGTATGCATAAATAAAATACTGTACTCTACCGTGACATTATGTAGGGCAGCTCCTCTCTCCAGCCAATGTCCAATTCCAGTCACAGTGGTGCCTGCAAGTCGGTGTCACACAGTGACCTGATTTGGAGGGCTGCGTGTGATAGTGAGGTTAGCTGTCAGCCACACAGGAGCATAAACTCACTGTTGCAATTAAGGCAGATCACACTTATAAACACACACAGTCCGGAGAGTCCGCACGCATGCACGCTCTTAACTGCCGCATCATTGGGCACTTTTATCAAATAAATCAGCAGTTAATTGTTTGTGTATAATGTCTTTTTTTTTTTTTTTTTTAACTTTTAAGCCTGATTTAAATCAAGGCTCTCTGATTATCTGTAAGACATTGTAATTTAGTGCACTGTCGAAGAATCGCAGAAGTGGAACAAGTGTAAACATGGTAATTGACCGTCTTGCTATACCAACTGCGTCCTCTGGATGGCAGTGTCAGGCTGTGCTACTGACTGCCAGCCCCAGCTCTCTCATTAGTGAGGTCTAGCAGGCCCCCTCCGACATGTCTCATAAATGTCAACACCAATACGGCAGGGGACAGTGGGCCTGGATGTAACAAACACAGACGCCATGAAAGTCCACTCTGTCTGTCAAATCAATCACCCAGGCAAGCCACAAGCTACATGTTCACACCTCACAAGGAAACTACCTGCAAGTTGGCATTCGGTTAGTTTAAAGACACAAAGAAAACATCCTTGTGGGGTTGTTGGGAATTATCTTGATCTTGAATGTATGATGGAATTTGTAATTACAGTGTACAGACTTTGGCACTGGTCTTCCTATATGTGTGCATCTGTTCATTCCTTTCCTATTCTCACCTTGTTGTGGTCAGTAAGTCCCTTTCATTATACCCTCCAACCCGTCCCCCCCCCTCCTCTCTCTCTCTCTCCTCCTCCTTTCCATTCTCTTCCCCCTTTCTTTCCCATTATCAAGCCTCTGCTCACACTCTTTTCCATTCTCTTCCAATCGGGCCACAGGAGCAGGTGGATTGGCGATAACTTGCGCTGTGCTTTGTTTTCGCCCTGACACTGTCATTAATCATTGCCCAAGCCACACTTCAACATATAATAATAAGGACTGGCTGCTGTGTGGGGGCTGCCGCCCAATTGCCTTTCATTGCGCGGATGCCAAATTGGAGGTGAACGGCCATAGCCAGACACTACTCCCCTGTCCCCAGACTGTCTCATCATTTAGGTATTTATCCATCTCAGGCTTGTCTGTGGAGCTTCTCCCTGCCCTCCCAAGAGGCCCGAGATTGTTAGGGGGAGGATCAGATTTGTTGCTCAGGCTTTTTGGCTTTGATTCTGTGCCTATAAGTTAGGGATTAGAAGCAAATTTCCCACAGGGCAGTGCTGGATTTGCTGGTGTTTAACTGTTTAACCTGTCTTAGTCTTGTGTGGCAAAGGGGTGTGGGCGGTGGTGGGAGGGAGAGGAAGTGGGGTTTTGACGAGAGACTGGTCAACAGGCCCGGAGGGACCCAGGTGGGTTAAGCCAGAGTCGGGGCCGCATTGATACGCGAGGCTGACTGATCCATCACACCTCCAGTGGACTTGTTAAAGTACAACAGTGTATGTGTAAGAAAAAGACCGAGAATAT
Source organism: Embiotoca jacksoni (assembly GCF_022577435.1). Lineage (NCBI taxonomy): Eukaryota > Metazoa > Chordata > Actinopteri > Embiotocidae > Embiotoca > Embiotoca jacksoni. The sequence continues at coordinate 7,550,717 of NW_027185318.1, forward strand.
ATAGGAGGTTGTGTATGTGGAGTATTACAGACTAAGATATCTGTATCATATTGCGCCTCCTTCAGTTGCAACCCTCATTTCTTGCCTATAATACACGACGTGTTGCTACAGCGCATTTTATAGATGGACAGGTGAAGTGTTAGTTATGAGGGCCTCAGACGTCTTTGCAGAAAGCTGATCTTTGGATCAATTTCGACCTCAATATGCATACAAAAACTGAACAAACATAATTAAGTTCCACGGTAAAATCTTTTTTTTTGTTGCTGATTGACTGTTTGCACTCTTTGCTAATAGATGTAGTGTGTACACATGCTATTTTTTTATTTAAACTATTAAGATTAAGCCATAAATAAACAAAGTCATTGAATTTCTGCTTCCCCCCCCCCCTTTAAGCTAATTAAAAGTGGGATTTGTAAAAACAAACATTTAGATAAATGGCAGAAAAATACAAACAAGGCTTCACAATTGACTGTGAATATTCTGACAATATGCTCCAGATACAATGCGAGGCTTTTGAGAGTTAAAAGGTCCCAATTTTTCAAGCTGCTTATGGATGGAGGCAGGTTAGTGCTTGGTTTGGGTCTAGGGTCAAGGTTCTGGCTGTAGCCACCCTTTGTGGGCTGCACTCCGGAACGGACAGGGGTGCTGTCCTGTCAAACATAATCCAGGCGGATTACAGTGATCTGAGGGGAACTTTGGTGCCTTGAGCGTGAAGGTGTGCTCTTTGGGCCCCACCATCTTCCCCTCTACAAACAAAGACTAAATCCTAAAGTGTACACGTCCGGGTAGCAGTAGAGAGCTTGGTCTGCAGGGCTTTGATCTCAACACTTTTCCGTGGCTTCTCACCTGCTTTGCTTGGTACTCAGGTGTGTCTTGCTAATGGTCTCATTTTATACTTTAAATCTCTGTCTACACATATCTTGTGAACTTCTACATCATTCTGACATGTAGACAGTAAAGTGTCTCTTTCGGTGCTGTAGAAATATACTGCAAAACCGTATTGATCTTTAATTAAAGAAGCTCTTAACCTTGGCTGGGCAGAGGACCCCCAGGCCAGCGAGTTAATTAATGTACTAATAGTCATAATATTTGTGCTGTGCACGGGAGGTACATAAAAGATTATCTATTGTACGAGCAGTTTATCAGCCCAATGATGCTAGAGCCCCGTGCTGTGCGTATATCAATATTATGGGCAAAAATCTGCAATACAGACAGAAGAAGAGGGAGAGTCGGTCTTTTAATATCTCCCTCAGTTCATCAGCAGTTTAGCAAGGCCTCGATTTACCTCCTGGGATTCTTCTGTGATCGTAACCAGGCGGCATCGATGGGCCTTTACAGACACTAATGCTCCGATACCTTGACAACACACAGCAGCTATAAGCCCTCTAAAAGATCCACTTTTCTCCAGATGAGTCAGGGGTCCCACTCCACCATTTACCCCACACTCCCGGGGAGGGTGTCTCATCCTTGGATCAAAACCTCATACCAGTGACCTTTCAGTTGCTCCCAACAACCAGCAGAACCCGTCATAAACAGGTCCCACTGAGCAAGGGAGGGAGGGAGATGGGAAGAATGTGTGCGTGGGGGCCCAGACACTGTGATATCACCCTTTATAGCTTTATTGATTTCCTCTCAGGATGCAACTATTAACATTGAGCTGCTACCGTAGCTGCCGCTGTGTTGTTCTCTGCAGGTAAGAGCATTGGCTCACACCCCCGGCCTTGTGGATTGTATATGGAGGTGGGGGGGCGGGGGGTGGGGAGGGAGAGCACAGGGGAGGCACATGCTTTTATAATTAAGGTCAGCTGGGATGCATTACAGCATTTGGAGGTGTTAAAACGGGCCCTCCTCAGAGAGTATGTTGGCATTGCCCACGCTCGTAAATTAGCCACGCTCCCTGCTGATGTTAGGAGCAGGGGAACAGGAGATTGAGGCGGGAGGGAGGGAGGGAGGGAGAGAGAGAGGGGATTAGGTAGATGACAAGATGTAGACATGAGGATGGATTTGATTGTATTGGATTTTTATTTAATGTCTTTTCCCCCCAAATCCCCTGATTCAATTTTTTTTTGTCCAATGAGGTCTTGTTTTTATATGCATCCTATAAATTTCTGTTAATTATCTGGATGATTTGTGATTTTGAAAATACTGAATACTACAAAATACTTTTTTCAAAATCATATAGTGGACTTGTACAAAACAAGATGAAACACCTAGTGTGTTTCTGAATGGATGAAGTTAGACAGGAAGTTGTAATTTGGACACGTGCAAGTGGTCAAACAAGAGGAACTTTTCTCATATTACATTTTATTGTAACAGCACCTTTATTATCACATTGCAAAACATGGATATACAGTATAATAAGTCTTTACTCAGTTAATGGTATGGCCATTATTGACTGTTTTCACCACCATTTCACTTCTTTAAACGTGAATTAGATATTACATCTTAACGCCCTGTGACTTTTTCAGGTGTTAATGAGCATCTTAAATTAAGGAAAATTATATCATATGTGTTGTATGTTAAAACCCCCAGAAAATGTATTAATTAATAGGCAGATAAAGTTAGCTAATGGGCAGGTAAGTCAACAGATGTTCTCAGAATGAGCGGAGGTGTGTGCGAGCTCTCTCTGGACCAACACTGTCTCCAATGAGGCGGGCGAAACAAAGCAGGGCCCTTCAGATTCACAATGGGGACACTGTCAACAAGGACAGGGTGGGGAGAGGGAACAAACAGAACACAAGAGTTGCACAAACAACCTGCCATAAGGCATTGAGCAGGACAGGTCCGACCGGGACACCCAGCTCACACCCTGTGCCAGGGGTGAAGCGGGGGTCATTTCTCTTATGCACAGCGGCAGAAGTATGACAAGCAGGAGGAGTAGGAGAAACAGGGAGGAAATATCAGCACTTAGTGACATGGCGTCTACGTATAGTTGATTTCTGACATACAAAGTCTATGTCAGAGGTCAGGTTTATGTAACAGGTGTTATGTGATAAAAACAAAGTCAGAACATCTTTTGGAAAAACCGTGTTTATCTGAAAGGCACAGCATGTTTCTGACCCTTTAGATGGCTTCTAATAAGGTACACTGCATAGAAGTTTTCAAATTTATAAAAATGAGTTAGATTAAGGACAACTTTTGGCTGTGAACAATCCATTTCTTTTGCCGTACATCATCCCCAGGCTTAATTAGAGTTGTATCTTTTGCCCTTTCATTTATTAGGAACAGCTTTCTTCGGATAATGAGTCATTCTTTTTTTAGTTTTTTTTTTTTTCATGATGTATCAATTTGCCAATTATTTCGTCAATTAATTGTTTGCGGTTCATTGAATATCAGAAAGGATAAGAAAATGTCTCCAGAGTCCAAGTAAACATCTTTAAAAGTCTTTTTTTGTCCAATTAACATTTCAAAGCCCAAAAATATAAGAATAGTTATCAATTTAGCACTATAAATTGACAAATATTCACATTTGAGAAACTACAACTATTGAATTTAGATTAGATTGCATTTGGATTGAAACATTTTTTTAATTGCTTATTATTATCACTAAGCACTGATAGATATTTTAATGTTTATTACAGCTGTTCAGGAAAAGATACTTTATTAATACAAAATCTCAAGTTTTAATGACACAGCCATGATTGCCATTTGGGTTTTGTATTGATTTCAGTTTTTATTTGATAATTCTGGCCATCTTTGACAGCTTGTAGATACCCAGTCATCACTCTGACTCTCCTGAGACTTAACTGAGTGCCAAAAGCATGACAAAAACAGAGTAATTAGGGCCTGTGCCATTGAACATTGTTTATCTGTGTTAACCAGCACACTAGCGCAGTCTGCGAGTGTTTTTTTTTGTCAATCGTAAAGACATGGTAGTTGTGTTAAAGATGATTAACATTAAACTTAGAAAAAAATATTACAGTCATGCTTAACTATATCTTTACATTTTTCTCTGAAATGGACGTATTTAAAGGGTTAAATTCCCACTGAATCACGTAGGGCATAGTGCCAAGTTCATGTCCTCTGACAGTTACCATAATTATCATCTTCCCACTATTACGTATCACTCTGACATTGGTATTTTTGTGTGAGCTTACATCCCAGGATGGGGTGTGACTTCAACTTTTGAACCAACAGAGAGCCGGTCAACAGCAGCATGAGTTCATGTTGTTGCGTTCAAAGTTTCAAATTGAGACTTTGATGAGAAATCATTTAGAGAGACTGATTAGAGAGGATAACGAGGAAATAAGAGTAGAGCTTGTCATTATTTTCCCAGATAGCTGCGTTGCTTGTTGCGTCCTTACCTTGCCAGGTTCAGTGAGCTGTACTTGCACTGCATTTCTGATTCAGCACATAAAAACCAGAACGCGACCGTCTACTTTAGCAAAATGGAATGAAATCTGTTGAACGCTGCTGAACTGTCACTCGAAAAATATAGTAATGGGCGTCAACCTGCCACCACTGTTCACAGGTGTTTTTTTACACCAGTATTTATTTGACCATTATGTTAAATTGTCCCTATAAAGCCACTCTTGGCAGCACCATCCTCTGCATGTCTTTGTGAGCCACTTGAGTATACCACTGGGGGTTAGTGTGTTCCATGGACCCATTATGATCGCTTTAAACTGAATAAATAAGGCTGCTTCAGCCAGGCTGTGCCTCCTTTTTGGGGAAGCAGCATCAAGGAAACAGCTCTCCGATTTTTGTGCGATTTCATTTTGTTAGTGATGCTATGAAGTTGTGAAGTCCAAGACTTGGTTGGTTATGTTTTGATGTAGTGTGTGCGTTCTAAAAATACTGATTACATCTGAGGTTTTTGCGTTTAGAGGTGATTCTGATTGTATCTTGCATATATTCATAGCCTCTCTTTGATATGAACTTTCTAGTATACTTATAATAAGCAGTACAGCGCCTATTATAAGCAGACCAGAAAGTGAATTTGTAGACATCACAAGAAATAACGATATCTTGCCATACATTTACAGTGGTGTGAAAAAAGTGTTTGCCCCCTTCCTGATTTCTTTTTTTTTTGCACGTTTGTCACACTTAAATGTTTCAGATCATCAAACAAATTTAAATATTAGTCAAAGATAACACAAGTAAACACAAAATGCAGTTTTTAAATGAAGGTTTTTATTATTAAGGGAGAAAAAAAATCCAAACCCACATGGCCCTGTGTGAAAAAGTGTTTGCCCCCTAAACCTAATAACTGGTTGGGCCACCCTTAACAGCAACAACTGCAATCAAGTGTTTGCAATAACTTGCAATGAGTCTTTTACAGTGCTGTGGAGGAATTTTGGCCCACTCATCTTTGCAGAGTAGTTGTAATTCAGCCACATTGGAGGGTTTTCGAGCACGAACCGCCTTTTTAAGGTCATGCCACAGCATCTCAATAGGATTCAGGTCAGGACTTTGACTAGGCCACTCCAAAGTCTTCATTTTGTTTTTCTTCAGCCATTCAGAGGTGGACTTGCTGGTGTGTTTTGGATCATTGTCCTGCTGCAGAACCCAAGTTGGCTTCAGCTTGAGGTCATGAACAGATGGCCGGACATTCTCCTTCAAGATTTTTTGGTAGACGGTAGAATTCATGGTTCCATTTATCACAGCAAGTCTTCCAGGTCCTGAAGCAGCAAAACAGCCCCAGACCATCACACTACCACCACCATATTTTACTGTTGGTGTGATGTTCTTTTTCTGAAATGCGGTATTACTTTTATGCCAGATGTAATGGGACACACACCTTCCAAAAAGTTCAACTTTTGTCTCGTCAGTCCACAGAGTATTTTCCCAAAAGTCTTGGGGATCATCAAGATGTTTTCTGGCAAAAATGAGACAAGCCTTAAATGTTCTTTTTGCTCAGCGGTGGTTTTCGTCTTGGAACTCGGCCATGCAGGCCATTTTTGCCCAGTCTCTTTCTTATGGTGGAGTCATGAACACTGACCTTAACTGAGGCAAGTGAGGCCTGCAATTCTTTGGATGTTGTTGTGGGGTCTTTTGTGACCTCTTGGATGAGTCGTCGCTGCGCTCTTAGGGTAATTTTGGTCGGCTGGCCACTCCTGGGAAGGTTCACCACTGTTCCATGTTTTCTCCATTTGTGGATCATGGCTCTCACTGTAGTTCGCTGGAGTCCCAAAGCTTTAGAAATGGCTTTATAACCTTTTCCAGACTGATAGATCTCAATTACTTTCTTTCTCATTTGTTCCTGAATTTCTTTGGATCTCGGCATGATGTCTAGCTTTTGAGGATCTTTTGGTCCACTTCACTTTGTCAGGCAGGTCCTATTTAAGTGATTTGTTGATTGAGAACAGGTGTGGCAGTAATCAGGCCTGGGTGTGGCTAGAGAAATTGAACTTTGGTGTGATAAACCACAGTTAAGTTATGTTTTAACATGAGGGGGCAAACACTTTTTCACACAGGGCCATGTGGGTTTGGATTTTTTTTCTCCCTTCATAATAAAAACCTTCATTTAAAAACTGCATTTTGTGTTTACTTGTGTTATCTTTGACTAATATTTAAATGTGTTTGATGATCTGAAACATATAAGTGTGACAGACATGCAAAAATATTGGAAATCAGGAAGGGGGCAAACACTTTTTCACACCACTGTATAACATACGAGTAGTGAATTTTGGATTTAGACTTTACCCGCTCTCCTTTGTGGTCATGTTGTGATCTGGAGAATTGCTGACCACAGGCAGGCAGCCATAAAATGAGGGGGCCCGACTCTGTTGGGACCACCTCTATTCATGGCCCTAGAGCCACTGGATGCTAAGTGGCAGCCGAAAAATCACAGCTGTGGGTTCAAGCACAGCACATTAGGTGAAAGAGTCCGCTCCCAAACAAGCGTATCATACAGCACAAATAGAATACCAAAGGAAAGTGGATCTTCTCACTGATACTGAAGTTCCTGTCAAGGATCAAGCGCTACTTTCGCAGGTTTAAACCAGAGGGCCAAGAGGGTGTCGAGGAAAACAAATATTTTATTGTAGATTTTGCATTGAACTGCTGCAATATGATCTTGGAATTCTAAAAAGTTTTCCCAATCCGCCACTGTTGAACAGTTTATATTCATAATTTTAATATAGAAAGGAAAGGAAGTAATGCAATTTAGTTTATAGCAAAAGCATGCCCAAAAAGTTCTTCAAATCTTACTTTACTGCTTACACAAAGAGACACTTGGTCCTTCATTATACCCTTTGGACAGCGCATTTTCACTGAATTTCAGAGACGGGGCATTTTTCTGCAGCAATTTACACTCCTACAATTATAGCGCTGTGGTGGAGATATGGTGTCAGCCCCTCCTCCTTGACCTCTGCCCTTTGCAAAGCAGCCGAAAGTGTGTTTCCTGATTAACGGCTGGCTGAGATACATGGCTTCAGCTCCAGCACCTTGTGCTCCCAAGCTGAGGTGACAGTCTCCCAAGCTCTTTATGGAAATTAACTGCAAAACATAGCCAATTAGACCTGCGTTATTTAGAACGACTCAGCTTTTCACCCTGAATAAAAGCAGGCCCAGATAGGACCTGTACGCTCAGACACTGCTGCAAATTAACGTGAAGTTGGTGGCCTGCCAGTCAGACAGTCTATCGAAGATGGGGACTTTAAAAGCATGAAGGCACGTTTTTTTTTTTATAAGCTGTAAATTATTGCAGAGCTGAACACGGGATGATTAACTGGTGGAGTTTGTGAATAACTTTAGAGGCAATTATATTACAACTTGGAAATGGTTTTGTTAGGTTTGATATGGACAAAGTAGCAACACACTCTTATCAAATGCTTTTCAATTATTTGAATCTTTGTAGTTCTTGTTTACAGCATAGTTCATGGACAGAATTTTCCCAGGTCCTGCATCTTTTATTCCAAATGTGTAACTGAGAATTAAGCATCTGTATAACGTCTATTCACTCCACCAGCTAAAGATAGGGCTCTTAGCCTGATACGCTGTCTTAATTTTCCCTTTCTCAGGTCACCGCAGAGAGCAGCGGCATAAGAGTGAGGAGGAGGGTCCTTAGTCTATGTGCAAGAATACACTGTGGAAGTTGCAAAGGGCAGAGTCTCTAGGAAATCTACTCTTTCTTTGAAAAAATGTCACGGGAGAGATAGGAGATTGGCACCACAAAGAGCCCAAAATAGCACGGGCTGCTACGCGTTGTCAGACAAGATTTAGGCTGAGACATTGACTTTTGTTCTGCAAAGTATTGGCCCCTGAAAGGGAGATGGGCGGTGTAAAAATTGTGATTTATCCTCTTCCCCTGGTTATGTGCAATACGTTGCCCTCCTGATAATGCATGCTGCTGGGACTGAGGTTTGTAACGTCACAATTATTCCTTGTCTGCAACAAAAGAGGTGTATTTAGGATTGCGATAGAGTTGGGATGTGGGTAAATATGGAAACTAGTTCTTCCATTTTAATGGGTACAGAGGCAGTTATTTATCAAAGGTATAAGGCTTGGTCCAGCAGATTAGGACAGATCCACAACCCTTGTGCTTTCCCGTAACTTCAGTGTGCCCACATTCAACATTTCTTCCTTCTGCCTTCCCCTTGATAACAAAGGCTTTATATATTTTATGCAGGTTTGCCCCTTGGCCACATAATAGGATTATGAATAATTTCTACAAATTTACAAAAACAAATCACATGGCATGGCTTAGAGTTTGCTAATAATTTCACCATAGCTGATAGATCAAAGCAAGGCGCTGGGACTCCAGAGCCAGGCAGAAGGTTGACCCTAGTCAGGGATTTTTAATGAAAGGGTTAATCTCCTCAGAGGTGACTATTCAGGAGCAAGCAGTGTGACCAAATGAAGAATTCAGGACTGGGATAAGAAGGAGAATAGTGGTCTTGAGGGTGCTGTTGGGTGACAGCAAGGAAGCCCTGAGGTAAAACTATGTGATGCTGTATTTGAACCCAACTGGCCGGCCCTGCACCCCAGTTCACTGCTAAAATAAAAAGAGATAGATGGGGAAGAAATCAGCAAGTTTGAAGAACTTGAATAGGCTCAAAGCTATTTCATGGATGATCACAAACAAACTTGCACTAATGGCTCTGAAATTGCATGAAAAACCATATGCACACAAACACATGCAGGCATGAACATACAAAAAGAAAATTACATGTTATGCTATAAATCTTTAGTTTTCATGCAGTTCTGACAGAGTAAGTATAGTCCACATTATTTTCCGTGGCCACTATTTGCAGATGCCTCAAATTAACACCATTGGTATATGCTAGTTTGGCTTTTGCAGACAGATATGTGTCCAGTCCTCAGTGTCTGCAGCACATGCAACTCAGACAGGTGCGTGGCCAAAAATCAGTTTGAAAAGAGTGAAATAAGGTGTTCAAATGTACGATTTACCCAAAGTTCAACTGAATACAAGTGCAAGTAAAGCTGTGGAGTCTCTGTATGGTAAACACTGTGGCTCACATTATGCTGATAAGTGTGGATGTAGCCTATCTATAAAAATTTTGCGCTGAATGACGAGACATTTTTAAATACTAGATTGTATTGAAGCGATTTGGTTGGTGCCATAAATGTATTGAAGTGTCCAGCGCTAATGAGGACAACTGTTGTTTGTCTTGAAAGCACCTGAATGTACTTGTCTTGGCTGTTTGGGATAAACTTTGTTGTCAAGCACCTCTTGTGCTACTGGAAGCACACATGCCCTCTTGTGAGTAATTAGACTTGAATACCTTCCAAAAGGAGAGCGGGGGGGAGAAAGAAAAAAAAAGATGCTTTTATAAATGTATAAGGCTTGGCTGGTTAAGGAGGTTTAGAAATCTCATCATGACAGTGGCAAAATGAGCCTCTTAGTAATTAGGAACAAATGAAATTGCTTATCACTTACTGAGTTACTGTGCCAGCCATTTGGCTGCGTTCAGAGGGATTAATCAGAAGGCTATTGACATTACATTGTTCCACAATTATCATTCATACGTTTTATGGTAATTGGGCATTTTTTCACATAGGAATTAAGGTGCCTACGTAATTCCAGACAAAATGAACATGCGCAAATATAAACATTAATCAAATCCCTGAAATAATGTAACAACTGCTGCTGATAATCGTGTAACAAAGTACAGAAATGAAACGTGAAAAATTAGGATAGCCGACTTCTCTTTGCTGGAAACTAAAATGCCGTATTAATAATTCATTTATATGAATCATTATCTAGATAGAGTTGGAGATGTATTTTTGCCTAAATCAGTCTGCTATTAAAAGAATACGTTTATACAGAATCATCTAATTGTTGGTCAATTTAAAATGTGATGTATGAAACTGATTTAATGCACCGTTTACCGCACTTATCACTCGCAAAACAACTGTTTATTTACGATTTCTCCATAAGCCTGGTTGCGGTGTTGCATCACGTCTTCTTATTAGGATAAGAGCAAACCACAAAGTGTCACCAAACTAATAAAACAAATGAGAAAAGTGTTTCTCTGAATGTAATCAAGACTTGAGACCTTGAACTGCTCTGCTGTGCTCTTTTTCCAATACCTTCCCAACAGTTCCTCCATGTGAAAATTACATGTCAGTGTCCTAATGGCCTGGGGTGGTTGATAAAGGAAGACTTTGCCTAATGCTTCCATAAATGTGTTAGGCAAAGTCCAGCAGGATGTAATTGCATCTAATATATTTACTGAGGATTGATTTCCCTCCCACGACCCACCCACCAGGCAGCAACAAGCTGCGGTCAGTTCAACCAGATCACTGTGGATGGGTTTGCTGTCCATTCTGTCCTCTTCACACCAAGCAACAAGACCACGCCTTAGAGACCATGGAAATTATTGGAGTGCAGCTTAATGAGGTAATTAGTCAAAGGCCATGACGATCCTGGGAGGCTAATACCTGTGACCTCTTGATCCTGGATTCCTGACACGCGTCTCCGGAGACTGTACAGGAAAGGATGGCTGCGAAATCCAAACACTGACTCCTTGGCCAGACACTCAAATCAGTTTTTTCAAAGAATGTGCGATATTGCATTTCATGAAAAAAAGAGATGCAGGACTCGAGCTGCGCAACCCACTGTTTCTCTACTCTTTTGTTTAATTACTGTCACAATGTGGGCCTGCCACCTCTCCTTCCCTGAAGAAAAAAATAAACCTTAGCAATCTCAAACTACTTCACCTATTTACTTTGAGAAAGAAGTTCTGGAGAATTGACAAAGGCAGTGAAAAAGCACAAGAAAGGAAAAGGATGAAGAACACAAAGCAGGTTGATATTTTTTTTTCTCCAGTCCTTCCCCTTTCTTTTCTTTTTATCAGGTTATGTGACTGGAGGCTTCATTAATCACCACCTCGACAGCCTCTGCCAAGGGGAACTAACTGCATTTGGCCCAATTAGGCACTGTAGAGACAATAGGAACAGCACAAGTTGTGCCTCTATGCCAGGAGCCAAGCGTTGCCTCCCTGTCATTACCTCGAGAAAGGGAAAAATTAACCCCTACCAGCTTCCCAGCTTTCCTCCATTGATCCGAGGCTTTTGTAATGTCCCTGGAGCGTGGCAGACAATTACAGATATTATTACATCTGCATTGATTCTTTTAAAGAGAGCAGAGTGTCTCCAAGCAATTAAAAAAATTACACTTCGGAAGTGGGCCAATTAAAATGCCCCCGGCCCTAGAGGGTGGTATTCGTGTTGGTGGGAATGTAGGGACCGACTCGACTGTCAGAATGTTGCAGTTTTTATTTAAAGACACGAGTGTGTAAATTGACACGCTTGAATGTTTATGCACACGCACAGAAACAAATGCATTCATGCAAAACCTGGTCAGAGAGAAGACTGGAAAGTTCTATAGTTATGAAAAATTATTAAAGTTACCGGTAATATTTCAATTAATAAAAGTTGTTTTTGTCCAGATTATCCCAAACATTTTTGAAAATATGACCATTCAGTTGTTATATTTTGTTTCATTTTTAGCCTCAACTCATTATCTTTTTTAGTTTCTTTAACTATTTGGCACACACCAGAATAGTTTTAGACAATACCAGGTTTACTTTTTAAGAATAAGGGATTCATTTTTCTGAACGAAAAACACATCTGTCCACTTTTACTTTCAACTAAAACTACACAGTTTTCAGCGATTCCACGAGGAGAACTTTCTCAGCACATAAACAGACATTTAATCCTCCAGTTTATCACAATCAGTCATTTTTAAAATCATCAACTTTAGAGATACATGGTTTTTAATTGACAGGGAGAGCTGACTTTCTCATCCTCACATTTTCTCTTCTCTACGTCTATATCCTGCTCTGTTTCTCTTTACTTTGTTCTCTCTCGTTCTGTCACACGCGTACTTCCTCTATTCCATCTTTCACTTTGGCCTTGGATTTGCTTTCCCCCATGCAGCAAAGTTGGCCTTTACTGGTGACATCTTGACCAGACCTCCTGAACCCACAAAGAAAGACAGTGTGCTAATTGGAGTTCTGAAGACTGGCCATGAAGAGATAAGGGATCAGTGGGATGCAAATAAAGCTTGCCCATTGTTTTCTTGCTTTGCAATTAGACACAAGGATAGAATTACTCTACATTATTGCTGTGTTTGGTAGTTCACCAAAGCACACACACACCTACACCTACCTGGCCTTTTTTTTTTTTTTTTTTGGAGAAGTTTGATTTGAGCAGGTGGGCTCTGGGATTATTCAAACCAGCTTTTGAGGAGGTAAACAAATATAAAAGAAAATCTTTACAAAGACACTTGGAAACCTAAAAAGAAAAGGTACAGTTTAAATAAACAGCATTTGGCGCATGAAGAAAAAGGACAATGAAACTCTGCGCTGCAGTCGTTTTATCACACAACACACTGCATGTGTTTGAAGTGGAAAATCGCTCTTTCTTTAATCCATGGAGCATTCAAATAAATTTATTTCTCTGGGATTAAAAGCAGTAACAATAGCAGGCAGGTAAAAACAAACGGCTCCAAACAAATGGCAACTAGGCTGAGGCGCTCGGCTTACGGGTAAGCTCTCCATACATCGTGGTCTGTTTCATTAGCTGAAATGTACTGTTCTTGTTTATCTATTGAGCCTCCTGATTAAAAAAGAAAAATGAGCCATGCTTACTCTTTTGGATTACAGAGTTAGAGCAGTTCAGGGGTGGCTTGCCAATGTAATCCATGGAATTCTTTTCCAACAACAACAACCTCCGGAAGATGTGGGGTGAAAAAAAAGGACTTTTCAACACCTGAACACCATGGCACGATTGATTAAAAAGCTAATTTCAGAAAATCATCAAAGGGGAATGTGTGTGTGTGTGTGTGTGTGTGTCTGTGTCATAAAAATACTGGACTGCATCTTCAATTACTGGCATTCACATACATAGTTGTAGCTTGGTGTAAAAATTGGTGTTTTAAGTTTTCCTCATCTAATCTTTGCTGTCTGAGATGTAGGCAAATGTTTAATAATGTTGTCTTGCTGTCAGAGTTTCAATTCATCAGTGGTGGTAAATATGATATTCACATTAGAAAGGCATCAGATGATAACCAGATGAGCCTGGGCTGGATCCAAGCAGATCAGACAAGACTACCGGGGGAGAGGGAGGGACGTGGAGGGCTGCAATGTTTCTGGCAGAGCGAATATTCGAAGATATAAATGAGACCGTTGGCTCGTTTCGTAATAAAATATCAGAAATTCACTTGGAATTGTCGCGTTGGGTCCTTTTTAGGTGCCTAACTATTAAAGCTATTGGTTACATTTCAGCAGTCATAAATGTATGATGAAGGAATTGGGTTTCAGAGAACGTAACTAAAAACTGTCCAGAATATTCCTCTGGGTTTTACTTGCACTGTAAGCTGTTATCAGACAGATTCACGTTTACACTCTTGAACCCACAATCATTCAAAACAGTCACCTCTGGAAAAAGCCTCCCACTGAACTGCAACGCCCGCCACCAAAAAACATGAAAATTTAAATGAAATTATGGGACCTGCCTCTACCGACAGTCAGTGTGATGACACGCTTTCACATCCTATTTGGAAGGCTTTGAATGTGCTGGAATGTAAATGGGTGGACGCATGGAAGCCCAAATGGGAAGCTAGATTCTACATGGGTCAGAGACAGGAAGACTATAGAAGTGAGATAAACGGAGGGAAGAAGGAGGGAGAGATTCTCATGTGAAGCGTTTAACCGCGGACACACCATGCCACTTGCATTAGAGTGACTGTTGCATCAAGGGGCAATGCAAAGGGGCCTCTTTTTTTTTTTTTGCAATGTACCCCAGGGTTTTTAGTCTTCTCTGAAAAAAGGAACTAACCAGATTTAACATTGAGCTGCTCACTCATGTTGTGGAATCATGTATTAGAGTTGCAAGTGAAAATAACAATCAGGTGAATCACCAAAATTTGACTGAATGTTTTGAAAATCCGCTGGTATATTCAATATTACTATCAGTAAGTTTGGTGTATTGCAAAGTATCTGATTCATGCCTGAAGCTCGTGTTTATGTCAGGCACCTCACCATTTTACTGCCTGTCAGTGTTGTTATATCTCCATGTGCAGTTCATTCATGGTGTCTGACGTGCCTGTCTGCTGAATACTCCATGTTCCCTGGAAGCTCAAAGCAGCCTTTTAATAGCAGCGATGCCTTCTTGTTAGCCAGAAAAAAAAAAAAAGGTCATGCAATTGGATTTCCAAGCTCTGGAAATCCCTGGATATTTACCTCAAACATGGTGTGCGCCTTGCCCTCTCTGCTCACCTTTCAGTTTCTCTAACTGCTCTCATGCTGATTTGTCAACCACATATAGGATCAATTAATCTATTGAGTCTGAACAGCATGGGAGATTTAAAGTGTCCATACACCCACCGAAGTCCCCTGCGAGCCCATTCCTTCTATTTGTAGTCCTCGTCAGTTAGCGCTGTGATAGCTATAGACAGAAGCCTGTCAATTAAAAATAAATCCACCGGTATGTAGCATTTACTTTGAATTTGACACTATCTCTTTTGTACAAGGCAATAATAAAAAAAAGAAGTTGGAATGTTCTTTACAAAAACAGGAATGTATTTTAATCTTACAATGAAACTCATTTAACTAGACATATTTCATATTTCAAAGATCATAGAATTTTTTGATATCAGCAAAAACAAGTTACGTTGTAGTGATTGCTTTGATTATTCAGTGCTATTTTCTTATGTATAATAGGAAGATGGTAAGACTGCATTGTTTATTTCAATCTCAGAAAACTAGAGGAAGATAAAAAAAAATCTGTGATTCTCGACTTATTCCTTTCTTCCCCCGGAGAAAGGCAAGGTACTGCAGCAGGAGAATCAAGTTTCCCCTGCAGCCAATAAGTGCCAAGCTGTGTCAAAAATGACATGCATCTCCTGTTTCCATGTCATGCCATGCATGTGATGTGATGGGCGAATGAAGGCAGTTCCTGCAGAGAATAGTAGGGGGTCATTATTAAGCCTCTTAAATTAGCGCCCCCTCCCACACAGCTCTTGCAATTTTCCAAGACCCACAACCACACAAACACCTACTGAAGTCAGCGCTTTCGACTTGACAAAGAAAATCATTTCCAAAGTTTACTTGCAGCAAACTCATTTCATATGTGATTGAATTGTACCTGTATGGCATGACCCATTTAGACTCAAAGTCACACATGGACGCTTAGAGAAGCTATTTGAGCAGAACCGTGCTGTTAGCTGGCTATAGACTGAGCCAATTGCACGTCCTATGCAATGTAATTTACATGTCTCTCCATCACACTCACTTATATGGTTCAACTCACAAGAGCTACCATTTAGATCACTTCTGGGGGAGGGGAGAGGGAGTGCAGCATACCATATGTATGTACTGCAGTGGTATAGAGTGGGTGGCAGCAGCAGCAGCAAAAAGCTTAACCTCGATTGCCCCTGAACACCATCCAGAGTGAAATACAAACAAAATGACAAACCCGACTCACACCTCAGCTGTGGAAATGGACTGCTTCTGGTGCTTATCCTCCTATTTTGATAGGCAGGTGCCACCACTGCAGTATCCTCCTGGCCCATCTAAGACTCCTAATATCCCCAGATTAAAGAGACCTCAGCCCCAAGGTCAGCCTCGGAGGGAATGGCTGCCTCTTCTCGAGAGCGAACAGTTTTTGACCGTGCCCTTTGTCTCGCTTTTATTCCACACACTTTCACTCGTTTTTCTCCCTCTCTTCTCTGTCTTTGCTGCTGTGCATCACTGTAGTTTCCTCTCTTTTTCCCCTCCATCGTGTATATGTATATTTACAAGAGTGCACATAACTGGTGTCTGGGGAAGGGTAAGGAGCAGCGGGGAAGGGAAACCATTAGGGGAATAAAGAGAGGTGCTGCCTCACAGCCGAGCTTCACAGGCCAGTGGAGCAAATCAAATTGGGTCTTGTTCTGCGGCAGGACGCACACGCACACAGACACACACACGCGCACGTAGACTCTGTGACAGTGGTGGAGGCACTGCTGACAGGAGGGCCTTTGGGACGTAGCAGGGCCGGGCATGTCTCGGGCTAGCCCACTAAGGGATGCAGTCATGACCCCGAACTCTCCTGAGCCACAGGTGTGTTCATACAGGAAGAGTGAGGAAGAATGATGTAGTAAGACATACAGCAGGCCAATTTTAAAATGAGCTCACGATGCATTCGTATAGTATCTGTTTTTTCTGTGTCATTTAGCAGCTGCAGCCAATTTTAAATCAATATAAATTGTGAAAACATTTAAAAACGGTTAACCTTTCAATGCCAGATACAACTAATTCCTCTGGGCCATAGAGCTCCACATCAGTGAGCTACACCAATGTGAGGTGATCATGTTCCTTCGTCATGATGAACTTCGGACCCATGGCTGTTATTTTATTATTATTTTTTTTTTGGTCAATTCTAAATATATCGGCCTACTACTGCAAATACTCACCACATCCGCAGCTGAAAATAGATCCCAACATTGACACCTGACTAATGTTTGCTAAAAAACTAGTTCCCAACCACTTTTGGAAGTTATTTAGAGTGATTTAAAGATGAAATGATATATCCACGTTTAACGGTCATATATCTTACTCTTTTTTGGTGTTTATTTTTGTAAATGTTTGTTCTATCTCTAAAACCATCTCAATATAGTTTTACATCTCTCTTTACCTTTTCTCTGGAAGTCCACCATGAACAGGCGGTTTTGTGTCTGTGTCTTGAATTCAATTGTTTTCATTGGCTATTTTCGAAGCACGGCGACAGTTTTTTTTTTCATCTCGTAGCTCGTAGGTAGCTCCTTGACAGAACGACCACTCAATGTTTTCTTTTTTTAGACATAAAAAGATGGACAGTGAGCTGTGCTGAGGGTGGACATATAAAATGTGAGTTTGTGACAGCACAAACTTCCAGCGATACAAATGTGACTGATGCTGAATACAGGCTGTGTGCATTTCTCTGTGGACTAAGCATTTTGACACTTTCTCTGCATTTAAATTGTAAATAGACCTGCTTTATAATCATAAAAGAAAAGGAAATCTGAGTTGATACAATATGGGACCTTTTAAAGGTTTACATATTGAATAGAAACTGATGAGCTTGGGGTTCAGAGGTAAAGAGAAGATGTGGTAAAGTTTGAAAAGCAAGATAAATAATTTAAAAAAAAAAGTCAAGAAATACACAGTAGAATATCATTAAATGCTGTCATATATTGTTGATGATATCCCTGTGACAGTTTTTATAGAAAGTAGCACTATCCATCTACCTCCTCTGCACTAATACCTCATTTATAACTGCTCAAATCTTCTGTTCCCATAACATTCCTTCTAAGATTTAAGTTATTAACAGGCTCATAGCAAAGCTGAAGAACTGGCAG
Source organism: Embiotoca jacksoni (assembly GCF_022577435.1). Taxonomy (NCBI): domain Eukaryota; kingdom Metazoa; phylum Chordata; class Actinopteri; family Embiotocidae; genus Embiotoca; species Embiotoca jacksoni. The sequence goes on from NW_027185318.1 coordinate 7,568,508, forward strand.
AGGACTCCAGGTAAAGGGCACTAAAGCTAATGAAAAATGAGGTGGAGCTTCATTCTTAGGGCTTTAGTTTTATTAGAAATACATGGTTATAGCACCAAAACCTTAGTCAACATAATGATCAGTGCCTTCTATATGATACCAATGCCTATGGGGCACAATTCATCCACAGAGAAATAAAGGGAGATGGGTAAAAAAAAAAGAAGAATACATGCAATGCTTACACTTTATTCCGTTTCTTTGAGGGATTACCACCACATATCACTTTGGCTCAATTCATTACATGCCTGGAAGAGGGGGCTGATGTGTGATGGATGGTTGTCTGCAAATGGACTTGTCTGTAATAGAAAAATGCGCACGCTTTAATTAAAGAGAGCCGGACAAGTGGATCCAGAGTGGATTTGGGTGTATCTCCACATCTGTACATACAGGGTCATACATCAGAGCACATCAGGAGGCATAGGGCAATAAGAATAAGCGGTATGCGCTCAGTCTTTGGTCTTGGATGAAAAGAAAATATTCATTACTCTACAATTCAGGAATTACAAATACAATAATGTAGACCACATTGATGCAGTATAGGAAGTGAATGATAGACTCTATTTAGGATGCGCTCACTTTGATTATGTGAAGGGAAATACAGGAGGGCAGTGAAGAGCGCAGGCTGTTCTGAGGCCATGTCTACTTAAAGTCAAAAATCTGATTTATGTCAGAATGCTCTGTCAGCAGTGGCGTCTTCAGATGTTGACTCCTGAATATTTTTATGTTGTACGTAAAACTGTTTGAAATATATTGCTGTTTAAAAGTTGCCTTTAGCATTCAATTATGGCCATAATGAAATGGTTTGCCACTTGATTTTTTTTTAAATTTTTTTTTAAGAGTTGAATGTTTATTTCGGCTGACACTGATGATGTTGTACTGCAGTTTTGCTTCTAGTGTAGTTTTCTCTGTAATGCTTGCCAGTAGTAAGAATTCGGGTTGTGTAGAATTGCTCAGATTTGGTTGGACATGGAGGCTTACTTGCTTATTTCCAATTTTAATATTATATTTCATATCTTCTTATAACATCACCACATTTTCACGTGATTTTGAACTTTAAGGTACCATGTGGAGTTTTTGACCACGAGTAGCTCCACGGAGCAAAATCTTTATGAACAAGTCCCCTTTTGGTTTTTTATATGCATGTTTGCAAGGACACTTATTTACATGCACACACGCATGTTGAAGGAATGTATGGCCAGAACAATGCTGGATGATACCGATATTGTAATGGCCCAGCTGATTTATCAGTCCAGCTCTGGTTTTATGATCTTCCAATGATACACAGTGGCAGTAATGCAGCAAAATAGTAGCAAAGACTGCTAGCAGATATAAACATGATGTAAACTATAGAGGTTCAAAATATTTTGAAAGATCTGTTTTGATGGTGTTTTTAAGGAAGGTAGTGCATTTGTCATACAGGATACAAGGAATATTACGTTATGAGGAACAGGGGTGCCTTTAACTTGCATGTAAACTTCCCTTACTGTTTTTAAAAGTATAATTGTATCGAGTTATGCTCTAAAATGTTTTAGTAGTTAAAGAAGTGTGCTGTAGCCTACGAGCATTGCTGCACCTGTAGTGTGTTGCTGGAATAAATACAGACTTAACAGGTAAACATGGGGTTTAGGTAAAACTAAAATCTTCCCTTCTACATCCCCTCTACGTCTGTCTCCCTCTGTCCATCGCATAGTCCCGTGCATTTCAGTCCAATCAAACAAATTGTATGCCGCTCCTTAAGTTTAAAGGCGGGCCGTTAATGAAGAGCTCTTCAGCTAAATACATCTTTATTCTGCGATTAACGATGGTGCTTGATGTAAGCACTGGTGTGAAAGGAGGCTGCGGCTCTTCAGCGTCCGAGGCTTCACAGCCACTCTGCCATCAATCAGGCCTTGTGTCCAGTAAGTGCTGCGAACGTTTATGAAATATTCATCAGCCATTCACTTTTGCTTTCCACTCACCCTAATCATTATGTTTAGGCAGCATTGTGTCACCTCTCTTAAAGAAAAAAAGAAGAAGAAGAAGAGGCTACAATCATCTTGCTGAGGGGAGGTGAATTAGGTAGAGTGTTTCTGCTTTTATGTCAGGTGTCCCATTGGTGGAGATTTTGGTTATAGTATAAAAATGTCAGTCTGTGGTCGTCCCCCTCCTCGTATGATGTTGCTACCTTTATGTTTTCGGGGGCATTTTTTTGGGTGCTTTATTTAAGCAGCTGAGTTGACAGAAGTATACAAGCTTTAATTTCTTCAAATATAAAAATGGAACATGTGAGTGAATGCAAATTGATAAGAATGTGATTTGCTGCACTTTTCTTGGATTGTTTGGTATCTTTTAATCAGAGTCTAATATGACCCACTAACAAACTCATCCCAGATTTTTCTGCGAGCCTCTGCCTCTTTTTCTTTTTTTCGATCTCCTTGTGGCTCACTTAGCTGTGACTGTGATTAATGTCATTACAATACAATGAGTATGATGTTCTCATCACTCATGTTGAACCAGTTGAAGACCCAAGCGATGAAAGGTTGTGATATTCATCAACATTCACTGACTGCAGCCAAGCACCCTTCTTAGTCACAATAGCAAAGGGAGATTCCACCTTATTCTTAACCTATTTGCAATTCTTATTATTGCTGAGAGAAAGTTAATCTATTCCCAGCAATAACTCATTGGATGTTACAGCTTAAGCAAAGATGTCCTCAGTTGCCTGTCGTGCATTTTAAACAGGGGGCAAAGAGCCTTGGTACAATTTTCCAAACACAACTGAGCTAACACTGATTTATTGCTCCAGTTTATATAACTCATATTAGGAATTCATGGACCTGGCAAAAGGGATTAGAGCGTTTATTTCAGGCAGGGAGATGATCCTGTCATTAATGGTCGATACTTTCATCATCGTTTAAACCAGAGGAATTTGCCCGGTGACGAATCATGGCGGACATAGCTATCAGGGTTGTGCAGCTGTACTCGTTATCTTCCGACGACCCGCTCTGCTCGGTGAACGTGGACCCGCGCCCATCAAACTTGGATTAGGCTGTCAATCAACCGTCGACCGCGTATATTGTGTTACAATTTCTCCCAAATGTCACCAAGATCAGAGTAATTTCTTGGCTAATTGCATCTCGTCTCCCTTTAATGCTGCACATTTAATGGTTTTGTTACATTGCGTGACAAGATGGTGTTTCTCTCATATTGGCACCGTGATGAGCAGAAAGAGAGCCCCGCTTTTGTTTAGAGAAGGAAATGAAAGAATAAATGACTGTTAAAGTTCAGAGGGCGTATTTCAGAAATGGCAGCAAACAAAGAGAAGAAACTGAGAAATGATCCCAATCTTGCCATAGCGTGACATCAATTACACAAAATTCTCATTAGAGGGGGTTGCTCCGAAAGTCTGCTAGCTTTGCCTGGCTTGTTTTATTCTGGAAGAGGCTGCATGTTACTGTTACTAGATCTGTGTCAAAGGCAGCTCAGAGCAATACCGAGGATTTTCTCCCCTCTGACACCTACTTTTTTTTTTACATGCCACTGACTTAGTTTAAACATGACAAATACAATTTCAAGCATTTTACTATGTCCGTGTGCATCGCCACAGCCAACAATAGCAGCCACAATACACCCATTAATTCCCTCCTCTCTGAAATCTCTGCTAAGGGAAATACTATTAACCATGTTAAATAAAATACTGAAATACCAATTCCACTGCATATCAGCAGCAGGATTACATTCACAATACGTGTCAAGTTATACTAGAGGGAGCCGCACAAATAATTACTTGAAAGTCTGTTTCTCAAATTCCTCAAAGGCCAAACATGCGCAGGGGGCTGATTCATTACTGAACCATTATGATTGTGGCTCCGTGTTGCTGTATGAAGGTGCCATGTACAAAATAAAGGCCACTGACGAGGCTTTTACTAAGCCTGCCTGTCTTCCTGCATGTGTAAAAGAAGCCACCGTGCACAAAAAACATATTAACATTCAGAATATCACATATTTTGCACACGGATATTATGCTTTTTATAAAGTACTCTTGTTACCACTTTCTCTCGTGTAAATTTTAAATAGTTTGACTTTGAGACACGTTACAAATAAGATGTATTGTACCTGTGCCATCTTAACACTATTTAAATTTACAGTACATGGCATAATCGCACAAAACCAAGGACAAGGTGGCTGACGAGACAATGAAATGCACTTAGCTTTACTCTGCAGCACCATTTATTATCGGACGGACGAATTTAAGAATCGCCATTAAAACATTTACAATAAATTTACATCTACGATTACAAACTATAAATACAAAAGAGAAAAGAAATAAATAGAGCAACAATAACAAACACTTAGCTGCTTTCCATTAGTGCACTTAACCTCCTCTTCGTGGAGAGCAATCCCACTTTACATTTCCTGTGGCTAAATGCGTGTCTCTAATTCACAAATGAGGGGACGTTTTGAGTGGCCCTCTGTCTCCCCGATGAGCAAATGCTGCAATTAACTTTTCCTCCTCTTTTCTAAGGGGAGAAGGTGTTTTAAAGACATTAGCCTACCGTCAACAGCATCTTCTGGCTACTGCTAAATTTTGTTTCTTTTTCCCCCCCCTGTGGTACTTAATATTACAGTTGAAGATAATAGGCCATTTATGTTGCATTATTCAAGGATGATTTAATGGGAAAATCTAAAGGAAGACAGTCATTAGACCCTATTACTGACATCAGCTGAAACACGTATGCAGCTTTCAACAAGTTTCTTTCCAAAATAATGCTTTAACAGGCACCATTACTTCTTCAACTTTTATACAATTACAATACAGAGTTAGTGTTAATGAGTGTGCGTGAATGGCAAAATGACTCTCAGGTGTACACAAGGTGTGCAGGTGAGGACCTTGATAAGGATTAGTGGTCAAAATAGCAATAATAAGGAACATTGTGTTCTTGCTGTTACTGCTGACATGACACTCTGATAAGTAATAAGCATATGTCAAGATTAAACCGGATTTAGTCCTGTAATGATCTCACTGTATCCACATACGCATCGTGTGTGTGTGTGTGCGTGCGTGCGCGTGCGTGCGTGCGCGTGTGTGTACGTGCACTTGGCTATGCATGCCGGTGGAAGTGTGTGTGTGTGTGTGTGTGTCATTACAACAAGAGCTGGTTGCATCCATGAGCAAACTGGCTGCATAATTGGCGATGCCCATGACACGGTGCTCTCTGTAGGTGTTTTTTCTGCATGTTGCCCAGACTCTAATTACTGGGGTTTCAGCGGGGAGGTAAGGCAGGCGATGAGGAGAAGGTGCCTGTGCCGCCTGATTCTGTCAACTGATGGGCTGTACTGTCTGCGGTAAATCCAGGCAGCCCCAGAATCCCTGGAGTGAGTTTGGGAGAGACCCAGGGACTGGTCATATCAACAAATCTTAATCAAAAGCCTGAAATTGTCAGCTGTCATACACTTTTTGTGATCTTTGATACCTCGCCCCTCCTCCTGACCCAGACCGCCAAATAATACCTTGCCGCGCACACACAGACACGCACGCATAGGCAAGCGCATAAACCGAGCATGCTCAGATATTCACACAAGGTTTGCACATGCACCCGCTGTCCCTCCTCAGACGGACACAGTTGCGCGCACAAAGACAGAAGCTACAACCTGCAGTATCCTCTTTTGAAAAACGCAGACAGTTTCAACATATTAATGTATTATTTGCACTATAATGGCACTGAAGGCTAAACTTTGTGTAATAATTCTGGTAAAAATATAGAAAATATTCCAGTTTTACAGGCTAAACTTTGTGTAATAATTCTGGTAAAAATATAGAAAATATTACAGTTTTGCTTTGCTAATAGATATACAATCACGACGGTGGCATAGTAACACCACTGCTCTGTTCACTGCAGCGTGCTGCGACTCTTCAGTGTAACACAATTGTACTGCTGGATTTTGGATGAAGTCCAACACTTTTAAAACCAAACCTTTTAGCGTAATGAATGAAATCAGCACTTCTAAGTTCCAGCACGACGTGCTTCAGCTTAAGAGTAGCATATTTTGGTGTACCGAGTCAGGTCAGTGGCAAACAATGCCATTTTATTTTGCCCCCAAGATCCCTTTCAGACAATCTTAAACTTGTGCTTCAGTTCAGGAGAGGATGGAAAGGCTGTGGTGGCTTTGATCGACCGACTGTTACTAAGAAGCTTTGAAGGGGTTTAAAGGACCTAAAATGTATAAAATGGACGGATCAAGAGCAAGTAGAAATTTGACGGTTCAGAGGCAGGTTAAAAAAGTAAGAACATTCCCATACAATATATATCCAGTTAGTGCATATTAGGGGACGGCGGATGACAAAGGTGGAATCTAAGAGCCGATTAGCACCGTAGTTAAACCTTCATGTGAGCAGGGGGTAAATACAGCTCCATACTTTGTACTTTTCTGTCCTTGAAGGCCAAGATGGAAGTCTATTTATGAGTGGACCATCTTGCAGATTGCTGCTTTAAACTAGAGTAAGAAAGGGGGAAAAGCAAAGATTTGTGCGTGAAGCTTAACGGTGCCAGAGGTCCTCAGCTAAATCACCAAACGGCGTGCGACGCTGGAAGGAGGGAAGTGTGAACGTGTGAAAAAGAATTGAGTGTGATAAGCAAACCCAAATAAAAATGCAATGCAGCCTCATACTTTGCAGATTAAATGCACTGTAGCTCACTGGCTTGACGTCCAATTCTTAATTAACATTTTTGCACATTTTTAGATCTTTTGTCACACCGTGATTGGAAAGATGAAATTGTTTCTTGATTAGAACGGTTGCACAATTAAGTAATTGTTAAAAAAACAAGTATAAAAGACAATGTTATTATAGTTGTCAAAAATACTATCATCACTTAATTTCTCTTCCGCTAATAAGAACTCATCAACAGAGGCCCTGCCCTCAGTAATGAAACAGGCTTGGACTGTTAATGATAACTGTTATTTATTCCACTGCTACCCAGGTTTATTTGGGCCAATGTGGCACCGTGAACCTCTCGCACTCTGGTAATTAAGTGTGTTGATATTGCAGGATGCTTACCTGCAATTATGCCATTTTAATGAGCAGCAGCGGATGGAAATAGGGCAAGGCGAGGTCAGCCAGAGGGAGCAAAGCATTGGTGTTTTAATAGACACTTAAATGCTGTTAATTTAGCTCCCAGTAATGGAGAAGCCTGCTTTGTAGGAAATATCTACAGTTTGAGGCGCTGAAGGGCATTTTGAGAGGGAGATGAAAATTCTTCAGCTTTCTGTTGCTGCCCAGAGGATGATCTCCACATCTTCTGCTTGTTATCGCAGGCAGCCTTGGCATGTTTTCAGGGCTCAAGGAAGTTGATGGGTGTAGGCAAAGGTTTGGCAGTCTCTCACCTGTTCTCGCCTGCAAAATGTGTCAGTGTCAGGCTGAGTGCTGGATTTTTATAGAGCAGCATCAATGTCCAAGGAAAGGGGGAAAAAACAAAGTTAAGAATGTACTTTATAGTATGATATACACTGAATGAGTTAAATTTTTTTTGCAGTTGTTGTAGACGAATGAGAAAAATAAGCAAGGAGAAGAATAGTCTTTTCTATATGTGTGGATGTTTACAGCCGGCACCTGTTCAGTCAATGCGAATCTTACTTGCATTACATTTTTCATAGCTCTTCCTCTGGTTCAACACACAGATCTGCTGGCTTTCCCTCACCTCTTCACGCGGATTGTGTATCACCTGTGTACACACACACACACACACACACACACACACACAGCGGTGCTACAGTACACAGGTTATTATAACTCCTGCGCTGGGCTCTGCGAAGGTGGTGTGATAACAGTCATTAGGGTAGCCGTGGGAGGACACTGAGCCTTATTAGAGGAGCATGGAAATTCATTGGTAAAAGAAAAAACAAGCACTTTCATTAACAGGTGTGAAGCTATGCAAATACATAAACACAGCCTACCGTCCTGACACCTGCACGTGGAAAAACAGCTGCTTATTAACACAAAAAACCCTGCAATTAGTTTAGAAGAATACGATTCAATTAAAATGGAGGGAAGGCTATGCATGTATGTCCAGATGCTTGTGCACATGTACGGATTTTATAGAGAAAATAAAGCTGCCAAAATTGAATCTGTTGCTCATGTCACAAATGAAATTAACTGAATTTATGTTATTCCTTAAATATTCTTTCTATTTAAAGAAGGGAAATATTTCTATACTAAAATGTAGCATGACTAGAACACCGTTTTTGAATTATTGTTATTGGTGATTCATTCAATTTTAACCTGCAAAATAACATTCAGAATAATGCCTCAAAACTTAAAACTCCTATCAACCTAGCATTTAACACAGAAAGCGTTTCATAGGTAATGCAGTGCTTTTTCTATTCATCCTCTTTATCATTTTTCCATTGAGAGTCTTGGTTAATATTATTGCTTGCTTTTTTCCTAGTTTAAAATATATATATATATATATATATATATATTTTTTTTTTTTTTTTTTTAATGAAACCAGTTCAGCTACATGGCAGCAGTGTTAGTGAAGTCTGGAATCAAATGGATCAGAAGACACTTTGCTGTGACACATTGAATGCATAACATGCTTCCAGTGAGAGCTCTTGAATGGGTAGATTTTTGAAATGTGCCGGAGTGGCTCCCCACTGAGCAGTAAGCTAGCTCTTTGATGTATCGTGCTGTAATGTGGTTGTTATCCATAATCGGCTTGAATTCAGGAGGACCACGGCTGAAAGAGGGGTACAGTGGTAGCATGTTCTAGTGGTACATTAATATGTAACTGTCTCCCCATTAAAAAAAAAAAAAAAAAGTATATGCCACCCTTGCCCACTGTGACCAGAACTAAACAGTCTGAACACCCCTATTGACTAAGCACTTAAAAATATGCATTCAAAAAAGCACTTGGATTTAGTTAGGGCCCAAATGCTATTGTGTTTATAGTTTGGGACAGGTACAAATTTAATAAGAAAGAAAATAGTGTGCCATTTAAATCCCATTGACCCGCGAGATAATGCTCAAATGGAGTTTTTTTGATACTTATGCAAATGTCCTCTGTTTCTGCACGTTTGTGATACGATAAGTTTAAACACAGAATAATCCTGATGCTATCACATTAAGCTGTAATTTGAAAGGTGGGAGGCAAACAAGAGTTAGGGATACGCATCAGTGTAGGGAATATGAAGATTATATTTTGCATTGCATGAATAAAAATCAACAGTTGAGGGAACAAAGAAGTGTTTTGAAATATGAACCCTATTATACACTATTATGAGACCCCTAGTAATGGGGTTTTAATGTTGCACCACAAAGCAGAGACTTTTCTGACAAACAACTAAGGAAGTGACTTAAAAAATAGAAATCTTAACGTGTAATAATCGTCAGTTTTTCTCATCTACCGAATGCTTTTCAAAATCAAAAGCCATAACATTGCTACACATTTGTGCTCATCCATACGGTTCAACAGATACCAATCTACATTACCTGTATTATGTTTACTGTAATAAAGACATTTTCATGAGGCGGTTAGAGTCTGATAGGCTGCCAAGGGAGAAGAGCATAAAGTTAAGCACCCAGGTTGTGATTGCTCTGGAGAGCTACAGTATTATTACCATCCAGCCTGTGCTTAGGGTTTTTAATTTAAGCGTGATAATTTGCCTGTGCAGGCCTCCACTGTTTAGAGTTCTTTGTTGCACCAACAGTTTTTAATATAGTGTGAATTACCCACCGTGCTTGTTTATACCACCTGAACAGGACTGAAAATCAGCATCAAGCCTTGTTGAAATTAAAGATGAAACGAGAGAGGCAGACAGAGAGAGGTGTGCTGAGAGACAGACAGCCAGATAGAGAGAAATGGATGACATTGTGGGCGTGGTTGGGAGGGGGGGTGAGTGTTTGTAAAGGAGCGTAATCAAACTGCAGAAAAGACCAAAATATAATATTGAATGCAGCTGACTCTCTGACATTAGCTGGGCTATAATAGTTAGGTTTGAGAGGCCATCCTCATTGAGGCTCGCAGGAGTGAATGGAAGTGTACTAGTTATGCATCATTACAGAGGGAAGAGCTGTCCACTTCCTGCTGGGAAGAGATGCCCTCTGCTTTCACACTAAGCGGAGTAGTTCACAAAATAACAGCATACCAAGTGTCTGTCCCCCTCTCTTTGACAGAGGGGCTCATATGAAGAGGCCGTGGAAAAGGATACGCCTCCATTTAAACTTAAAAGCAGGCATCTAATTCACAGCTTACGAGGGAGAAGTCATAATAGCGCAGTTAAAAGATTGCAGAGGAGGAAAGGGTGTCAACAGTACATAAAAATGCCCAATTACAATGGTAAAACATGCAATTTGATATTTTTCAACCGAGAAATGGCAAACATGCAGGATTTAAAATTCAGTAATGAGATGAGACACCGCCTGTAACAAAAGAAAACAACAGAGAAACTATCCTTTGACTGTGTGAGCGGGCACGAAGTTGCCCTCCGCATCATCAATCTATATTGTAGAGAGCTCCTGAGGTTTTTTTTTTCATCACGGTCTTATCCACTTCAGAGGTTCAACAGATTAGCGATCCACTGGGGTGCAGTGGCTTTTCAGCGCTGTGCTTTACGTCCAATTTGAAGTGTCTAAGAGCATTCTTGTCATTAGTGTTTACTCGAGACTGTTTTTTAAGAGAGCCCAGACCGAGTGTGACATTAAAGACAAATAAAACTCCATCAGCCGTGTTGATCTTTTCGAAGGCTCTGGAGAAACAGGCCCAACATTTTATCTTGGCAGACAGGGGTTTCAGAGGTTATAGATAGGCCAGCTTGCCGATGCTATTATTTACCAATGGAGCAGAATGTCAGCGCTCCTATGTACCTCTGCTTTTTTCTTCTATATTGTTTGCTCCCTGTCTTTGTGAAAGAGGGCACTTTATGGTGGCGAGCGGTGAGAGAAAATATTTCTATCTCGCCATCAATGGATCAATGGAGATGTGTTTACCTGTCGAGGGGCACAATCACTCCATAATAATGGATATTAAACAGCTTGTTGACTGAGTGCTTTAGGCTGAGCTGCTCATGGACACCCCTCCTCACCTTGCTGGACAAAAAAAAGGACATGTTGGGTCAATGAGATTCTCAGTAATTAAACTGAAAGGGGTCATTTTCAGTTCAAACTCTGACACCCGTTAGGTTGAAGCGGTGGACTAGAAGGTGCTGGCCTGTGTAAACGGCTTGATCAGTCTGAGCGAGAGGAAGTTTCTGAAAGGAGAGCTTGATCGGCACAGTGTAAATTTAAAACAATACATAATCCTCACCACAGACAACGGTTCGTCTCTTTAGACTAGAACTTTTGATTAATAGTGCTAAAATGGTGATCAAAGCATTAAGATTTCAGTAGCCACCAATTATACCGCACATAAACTCAACTTTACAAATGTTAAGCTGTAGGGAAAGTATTAATATGTTGCCAGAATCATGATCAATGACAGATACCTGCTGAATATTAGTGCAGTCAGCTAAATTCACCAACCCCCTCCAGTTATACAGAGCTCAGAATGAACCATCTCTTTGTTTTTAATCATGACTCCTTGTCTTCTCCATAATCCAAACTGTTCTTCACTGCGTAATAACTGTCTCTCATGTGGTGCGGAATTTTTTAGCTCATGCCTCAATAAAACAGAAACCCATGGTCATTTTGTGGCTGTTGGGCTACTTGTGGGAATGCAGAGTCTGGCTTTTTAGCCACAGCAAAGTGGTGTGATGGGAACAGCAGAATGAAAAGGCTGGGTTTGTTTTACATAAAGGCTGCAGCCATCAGGACTCAGCAGGACAGGCGCAGAGTGGCTCTCCGGGCCTGATAAATCACGACCTGCATTCATTCATTCAGCACATTCAGACCCAGACGCACATTTCTCTCCCAGCCAGCTCTGCTGACTCCTCATTTCTGCACCCGTTTAATATGTGACCTTATGCTAGGATTTTATTTTCATTGCTCAGGTGCAGAAAAAGTGAAGATGGCTGACAACAGAGCAGTAAGAGGTGAGTTTTAGATTTGTGCTGGAAAACAGAATTATTATTTAAAAAAAAAAAAAAAAAGACAAACTACACATTTAAAGTTGTGTGTTTCACAAATTCACACAAACTACTGGTGTGTATTTTTCCTTTCTTTCAGGTGAATGCACGGCACCCTTTAGGTTTAATGGAATTCATGGTAGTGAGTGACAGGTTTTGAATAGGCCGGAGAAAATGGGCGAGGTAAAAGGGGCATTAGGACTAGCTAAAGAGGTGGGGGTCGTCTAAGGACTGACACCATCTTCTGCCTGTGACACAAGCACACAAACACACTCAGATATTCAATAAAGGGTCAAGGTACAATAATTTGAATACATCTGTGGTGTGTGTGTGTGTGCATGCGTGAGTGAGAGTGCATGTAATGTGCAAAAAGAAAAAAAAAAACGCTTTTCACTCTTTGTTTCAATGGCTGAAAAGATCTGCAACACTAAAGACGCAAAGCTTTTTTTAGTTACTGTGAGTGCTACTCACACACAAGACATCGACACAATTTGGTGTTCCTCCTGAAAAGAGATAAAAACAGTAAAAGAAAATTAAATGTGTAAACTGAACTTATAAACATTGCACTTGTAGTTTAAGTAACAGCAGAAGAGAGAACTACCTTTCTGTCTTTGTATTGATGGAACATGAGTAAAGGGGTCAGGGCAGAGGTTGGTGATGGTGTGATTGCTGGTTTAATGCTTGCTGAGCTTGTGTTTACTTCCCATACAACATTACCTAATTATTTCATCGGAGTTGGGGCAGAGCTGATTACCACATGACAACCTGGCTCATAACCGCCTCGACTGTCATTAGCGTTGTGTGAAGGCAGCAAACATGTGAACGCTCTCGCCTTTGTCTGACTTTTCCCAGGGATAATAGTCTCGTGGCATAGAAATTACCTCAGCAGCATCCACAGCAAAATGAATAATGCCAATCAGACAACCGGAGGTGGAAATAAATAAAATGCACCCTTCAAAAACTTCTGGCAGATGTTGCACATTTCCTTGGATGGAGTTTGTGGCCGTGGTTGGGTCTTAAATAAACATGTTACACTGTACGTGCGAGTGTTGAGGACTGGCAGACGTCTGGATGGCTCACACACTAAACAGACAGCAGTCTGTGATAAGCAAAGGCTTCCATTGTTACTAATTTGTTATTTCTGTTCCGTTTGGCTCCTGGCTGGATTATCATGTTGAACACACAGTCCAAATTCCACTGTAAACATTTGCAATTAATCTTCTCACCGGCTCCCCCACCCCCTCAAATGACTGTTTTACATAAAGCTGATCAAATTAAGTTGTTTGCAGTGGCCACGTTCTGTTGTCACTTTGTCTGGAAATGCTACAACATTCATTTACTGATGGATGGATGTACATTTCTTTGTTACAGTAACTAACCATCACTAGAATGAGTGTTCCCCCCCCCCCCCCATGTTCTCCTGCATGTCTCAGGCGTAGCAGACACTCTCAGTTGGAGCTCTGAACCAGAATGTGCGCTCACAATAGCAAACAGCCAGTGCGATTTATATTCGAGTAATCCTTTAATTAATGTCTATACCATATTAAGTAATTCAGTACGGCCAGTTAATGGAAAGGCAGGAAGAGATGTCATGTTTTGCATAAAACCTTTAAAGCCACTGCTTCACATCATGGTCTTCCTCTGTCATTTTGATCACATTGACATATTCACATTCGAGGTAATCCCCAATCTATTTTTGGGTTAGGGCTGAAAATGATCAGCCTCTCTGAGAAGTCTGTCGCATGTCCAACATAACTGTCATAATCAAGTCATTTTTAAATAAATGCCACTTTTGTTGGACTGTATAGACCGAAATAAAGAGAAATAATAGTAGCAAGAAGTCCAGAACATAAGGGACCAGTATTTTCAAGTGTTCAACTGCAAAACGAATGGTTTTAATTAAGTCAAATCTGACACATTTTTTAATTATTGCCGTTGGAATGTTCTATTTTTGTTTTACCATCCGTCCTAAATAATAATCTATCATCTTCGTCATGGATCAGGTCGTGTAAATAGATGCAGTTACAGTGTCACACAATTCATCAAGTAAACATGTGAGAAGCAAAGCGTATTGTGATAAAACTGGGATTCTTGTGACAACACAGCATACATGGTCAAGGGTTATAGAACAGAAAACTAAAAATAATCTATATCTCCACTATTCTGGTATGCTTTTAACAGAATCCCTATAGAAAGCTGTCAGTCATTTGCAGCCCCCTTGTGATGGCCTGAGGGACACTGAGAACACATGAAGACATCAGCAATCCAATTGACTAATGCCTGGAGTACTGTGTTTACCGAGCAGTCATTTTTCAGGGGATGACTGACAAAAACAAAGGGTGGAGTTTCTTAAAAAGCACCTGACCTGCATCTGCATAGCGAACCCTGTCATGTCATCATGAAAGTTTTGACAATATTCAAAGAGGACATGATGGAAAGCAGTAAGCCATGAATGGTGTTTGAAGATGCGTAATGCTCTCCTGGGAGAAGGCTGTCTTGGTGGCGAACCTTTCTTTACTAACATCATTCAGAGGGACTTAAATTGGTCTGAATGTTTTGGAATCAGCTTAGTAAATGTATGCGTATGTGGTGCATAATGAGTGCCAATTAAAGTGTTCCGTCTTCACTTAACATAAAGGCTTTTTCTCTCGTGGTATCGAGGGCAGATGAAATAAGTAATCTGGAGCAGGTTTTCTTTTATAACTACAAGAATATTCATATATATATATATATATATATATATATATATAGTAGTTATAGTATGTTGTAGTTATAAAAGAAAACCTGCTCCAGATTACTTACAGATTACTCCAGATAGATATATATGTTAGTGCATTTATATTATAAGTTTATGTATGTGGAACTCAAATTCCACCAGGTAGATAAATCCATATTTGCTGAATTTAGAAGTGAACATTCAAGCACGGGACAAAAGCGTGTTTGATCAGGCTTTCAAAAAAAAACAACGAGACGAGGCTGACAATGGACATTGTGAGAGCAATGGCTTGTTGACACCATTTGACTGTTGCCACATAAACCGTCCATTGTCAAGGCCGGCAGACGGCCTTCGGCTGCACTGATCACCATGTGAAACAAGCTTAGAGCGAAAGTCCAGCCGAACTCTCTCATCAATGGAGCTCCTCCGCTTCCCGCAGAACTCGGGGTCTCGGGGGTCACGACTACGGGAACCCTGGACTAAAGCGGAGGTCAGTAGGGCTTTACTCAGGTTTATGCTCCCACAAAAGGCTGTGGGGTGCGGAGAGTGAGACTCTCCGTACCCCGGGGTCAGATGGATTACTAAAGAGAGCTCCCTACGTTTGTTGTTTGTTGCTTTAATCCTCTGGGAACAGAAGATGGTCAGTGTCGCCCACTATACAGAAAAGAAACAAGTAAATATGGCATTTAGCTGAATTATATAGGAATCAAACATGTCAAATGCGATAATGGCGGTCACTTTATAGTTGAGTTGGATTTCAACTGTGGATACCACTGAAGCAACAGAGCATCAGTCGGTCCCTGAATACAAGACTGATGTACCATTAAGGTATTTTATGTTCTTTCCTTTGTAGCCCGCAGACAGTTTGTAGTGGAGGTGGCTTTGCTTGATGTGTGTTCCTGAAAAGGAGCTGATAATTTCGCCTTTCGTCAACTCATTTGTTTTGTCTTCACAGTCTGCATCAGAAAGTCGTCGGGAAAGACGAAAAGCCCCCAGCTTGTTTCCGCATTGTATCTCTGGTGTGTAGTAACATTTTCAAGAAAATTTGATGTTTACGATGCAACTATGGCAACTATGTGCAAAGGTTAACAAGCTAACCCCTTAACGCACTTGTGTAAATCCCTGTTTATACTCTCTGATTATGTAGATTACGTGTTTCTGGATGAAAAAGTAGAACAATTTCTCTTTATTGTAACGAAACTACATGCTTACCCAAGAGATTTTTGAATGTACTGCTTTGCTAATCTGGCTGGCACAATTTTTGCAGCTCAAAGGTAAAGACCTCAATCCTCAGAGGATGAGGAGAAGGCCAAGAAGACAATGGATACAGGCCAGGGGACAGGGATCTCATATTTAGCTCGTGATTGCACTCAGGGTAGACAATAAGTAAGATTCATTAGGTCATTTTTTACTTGCGTCTGCCAAGATCTGGAATGAAATGTTAAATGTTTCATGGGCTAAGAAAAGGGCAGAATTTGTCTTTGTGTTTGCTATCAGAGAGAGAGAGAGAGAGAGAGAGCAGGGGGAAAGTGAAGAGAGGGAGTAGGCTGGAAAGATATAAAACAGTGAAAATAGGAAACAACAGATTGCGTGGGGAATACTGTAAAAGCACTAGTCTGGAAAGGAGGGAAAATGGGAAGGAGGGGAAAAAAAAAAAAAAAAAAAAAGAAACAAGGGAAGGAGTGAAGAGGGGAGAGTAAGGGAGTGAGGTGGAGCAAAGGAAAGGAGGGAGCATGGCTGGGTGTTTGGGGCTGTCTGATGGATGAGGGTGTAGTGGGGTTGGTGGGGGCGGTGTCTCCTGAATGATGATGGCCTAATATCATCATCCCCCTGTCAGGCCTAATAGGCTTTCCTTGGTAGAAATCACTCACACAGAGCCGCCATAATGCCCAGGCCCCTGACAGCATCATCCATCCACTCAAGCCAAGCGAATGTCTCCAAACTAATAAGGAAATATATGGTTCAAGGAGATCTGAAAAATTAAACAGGTAGCTTATGAACAATTTGTTTCACAGGGATGTTTATTATATTTATTGAATGTTGTAGCGGGCTGAGGTGTCGCTCGTGTTGCGGCTTCATGTTTGAGACATTGGCTTGGAACGTGATATGCTGACAAGGCAGGTCTGTAAAGTAGGAAATAAACACCCTCCCTTGCACCTCCCCTACCTCATGGCTGGCCTTGTCCTCCAGTGTTGCCTGGCCTCACTTTTGTCATTCCTAAGCAAGACAGAGCAGGTCCTTCATCTCGGTAAAGCTTTATTTTCCGCCGTTGTTGAATTAAGAATATGCACAAGCCGGGAGGGTCATTATCAGTTGGAATAAAAATACATTTTTGAATCCTCATCCCCGGATCTAACAGCCTATTGTTCACATCTTCTAAAATATTCTAATTTTAGCGGCAGAGCTTTGGAGGAGTCACCCATTCCTGTTTTCCTCGCAGCAAGACTATCTACAGTACACCTGTCATTGCTTTCCCTCATGCAATGGCTGATCACAGCACACTTTAAACATGGTTACTCTCCTCTTATCTCTTCCCATACCCTACCGATCTTTATTCTCCAATCGCTGCTTTAATCATGTGACACCTCCTCAACAACCCCCCCTCCCCCTCCCTCTCTCATCCACAAGAAAAAACTGCCGCCATCAATAACAACGAGAACTTTTTCATAGTCTGCTCTTAAAAGCCAGAGTCCCATCAAAATGGTCAGATTTCATTATCGATTGTGCACGGCAAAGCGACTCTCTTGCACATTAGCTAATCATTGTTTTGGCATCTTTTGAGAAGCTGCACATACAGGCCTAAAATGGCGAGAGCACATTTACATCACAAGGCCACCGCTGTCTTTCATATGCATATAAACTAATTACTAGAGTACTCTTCACTCTTTTTGACAGTCAATATTTGAAGTTGAAGGGGGATGGAGCGGCCCTTATACACATTCACAAACACACACATACTGTTGGTGCTGTATGCTTTGCAGACATGGATGCTTTGCAGTGCTACCGCTCACCTGAATTGTAGGTATTCGTCAGAGATCTCATGATTCTTTGATGTTGCTTGATAAATCTTCACAAATATGATGTTTCTTCTTGCACTTTTGTGAATCCAGTTCTGCATGCTGTTTTTGTAGTGGAACTGCACACATATGGCTAAAGATACATCATTACCCAGTTCTCTTCTTTTTGATTAACATCTTAGTTTAAATGAACCTGTGTGTGTTCAGCTGCATCTCAATTGTTATTGACATACACTCAACTACGGCCATGTTATCATTGTGCTCGTGGCATACAGTCCACCCTCCGTACGCCCCTCTCCAGTCGTAGGTCGAACCTGCGGGACGAAGAGTGTGTGTTAATAAGAGAGGGCTTGGTGAGGTGCGTTGCGAGGCCATTGTGGTCGCCACGCTTGCTGGTTTTCTTTGTGCCATTAAAGCCTGGTGATACAGTAACAGCCAGAGGCAGAAAGGAGCTGTCTGTCGTCGAGACGGCTGGTAACACTTGTTTCACCCACCCTTTCCAGGGGGCCGTGGAGAATAGAAGAGAGGCAGCTGGTAGGCTTAACAGGAAATGCAATGGTAACAGTGTCAACAGCTGCCCCCATGGCCACGCAAGCCAAACGGCCGGCAACAACAGGCTATATGAAAAGCAACGTGTTTGGATAGCTGGGGGGATTTAGGTTATACTGTATCTCTGTGTAATGCTGCAATACCCGAATGAGCGCCTTTGTGTGTTTTCTCATTAGAGCTTTAGACTCTCAGCTTAGTCATTTCACAGGTGATGACAACACGGACGTCAGTGAATGTTGAGTAAACAAGACAAAAACAACAGCTGAAGGGGAACAGACCTCAGCTCAAGTGAGAGGGAGTGCTTTGACTGCTGCTGAACCTTTTACGTATAATTTCAGCAAGCCTGAAACAATATCCAATTTCAAATTTGATTCATGCAATTTTCTTTTCTTATTTTAGGAACTTTATTGTAAAATAACTTTATTCTGAGGGATCGAGCAGGAGTTTTTCTGATGCCGTTTTGCATAATGTGTGCTGCACAGTTTGTGTAAAGTGCAGATCAGGGCACGGAAATTCCCATTACCACTGGCTGTTACAGTGACCTCAAACTTAGGGTCAAGATGACCCCCCGAGGAGTCAATAAATCACAGTGTCACCTTTGCTGCCTGATCCCCTCTTGCTATCTGTAACTTTGAGTGTCCTTAGCATTCTTTCACTTCCCCTGCTCCTTGCCTGACCCCCCCATTCAAACAAACCGCCTGTCAGCACCGCAGCGACAGGTACGACAGCTCCAGCTCGACGTGAGGAGTGATCTCCCTCCAAAAAGTAACACTCTCCCTGTCCTCGACTTTCTGTCTCCAGACCTCTGTCTCTTCTCCCTCTGCCTCCTCTATCTCCCAGAGATACTCAAGCCCTACTTTTGCTGTCTTTTTTTTTTTTCTTCCCCTTTCTCTATGTCACAATGTCACAGCTGCGATATGTAATTATCACATGTCCACTAAGCTATTGAAGATGGAATTTGTTTTTAGTCTGTATCCAAATTCCAGCTGAGAGTTTTCAAATAAGGGACATGGCAGTATAATTTTCAGTCTGCAAAATCTGAATCTTTATTTAAGTCTTACTTGCATCCAATTTGCCAGGAGCTTTAATTCACCCTTACAGGATCATTGTTGGACACACTTTGGAATCTTGTGGTATTATCTACCATTTGCTAACTTTAATACCTTGCTGGGATTTCTCTGCGTTAGAGCTTATTCCCTGTCTGACTTGAAGATTTGGAGCTCCTTTTTATGTACAATTCATTACTTTAATATGAACGACTCATTGGGGTCATCTCGGAATGAATGTAGCCATTAGTTTACATTCTTCGTCATCATTAGATGAATAAATATCAATGAGATTACCTCGTAAGCCCTTGGCAAGTTCCACCCCACGACCCCACCGCTACCCAGTCTTCTCCGACACGGAAAGGAGTATTAAAGGGCTATTTCAGTTAGAGTGTAAAATCCTAGCTGTGAAATAGCCTCCGTTTTTGAGCCTCTGTGAATTATCCAAGATCTTTTTCATGTAGCAAAGGAGACCAAGGCGCTTTTTCGTCGGGAGCTAAACACGTTTGTGATAATAGTAAAGAGCAAGGCCAACAGCCAGTGAAATCTGCTTTCAATGACCTTAAATACCTTATCTGCACCTTTTGAAGCCGGAGTGAGGTGATTGGCAGGTCAATTTGTGATAGTATCGGTCGATGTACTTGGCACTGTTAATGCTCTTTGCCTCAGATAAGTCTGCTTAATATGAAAACTGTCATAATTCATCCGCCTTTTCAGCAATATACATTTTCTCGCGGAATCATCAATCCGGTCACCTGTCAGAAAAGACGTGTTAGGATTCCCATTCCGCCATCCGCCCTTCTGTGATTTCACTTTATGGAGATTATCCCACACTATGAAGCAGTTAGGATTATTCCTCTGGTATGTTGAATCAAAGTTAGTTTTTCCCTCCCTGAACACTGCGTGTTAGCAGAGATAGGGAGAGTGAGCAAGACGCCGGGGCCCCACAGTGTGTGGATGTTTTCACTGTGTCCGCTCTTTGTCCAGTCTGCTGTCAAACCCATCACGGCACCATCCCCTCTCAGCCGGTAGTTTCCTGTGTAAATTAACAGACTCAGTGGTGAACTAGATTCCAATTTTGAAGCAAAGTAGAGTGTGCAAATTAGACATGTTTTTTAATTAAGCCCAGCACACAGTGCGAAGGCAGAGAGGGCCATTGTTCCGGATGGGGCAGGTGCAAATTTATTCTCTGGGGAAGCACTGCGATGTCCGTCCTCCAGCCGAGTCCCATCTTCAGCCTAATCAGTCCCCAGCTTGAAAAATGTCCACGTTTTGGCACCCTCTTGCTGGGAGACACTGCTGAGAGTGGACAGAAATTATTCATTATTTGAGAGCTTCATTTGTAACATTTCCATTAAAGGTTGCCTCCATGCAGACTCTCGCCACATTTGATTTTTGATAATGATAGTTGCTGGACAAATGCAGCGGTCAGTCATTTAGAGTTTCTCTGTGGAGGCCCCTCAGGTGCGGCATCTTTTTAAGAGTCCTCTGTCCTGACATTTCTTGTCTGCCCCCTTAGGTGCACTGCCCTCAGAGGCTGTCAGGGTCTCCCTGTGAGGCATGGCATGCTGGGAATACTGTCATTTTGTTCTGTACTTTTGGGCTCAAATGGTAAGTCAACAGAAAAATAATCTTAAACAGTTGTGATAATTAATTGTGTCAGTCATTTTTAACAAATATAGTGGAAAAAACCCGAGATATATTTAGAGTTTTGGACTTTGGTTTGAGCAGTAAGTAACTTTCAGGACTAGTTAATATCACAATAATCACTTGGAAAAATATATTTGTTGTGGTCTTTCATTAGAAACAAAAGCCCTATGCTCCCAAAGATTTAGGTTGATGATTTCAGATCAGAAAAGATTGTATTTTAGTTCAACAGTGAGATTCAGCTTCCAGTTCTGGAGTAAATGGGACTTGAAATATGAAAGCGTCAGATTCTCTTTTGGGAGACAAGGACAATTGTGCCTCCTCTTTGGGTTGCATACATTCCTCTGTGGGGGCTTGAATCAGACGGAGACTAGCCACAGATAATGAGCTGCCTTTAATCACGGGAGACAGTACTTTGAGATGCTTTGCATCACATTTGCTGGATAGAGAAGGTGAGGGGGGGGGGGGGGTCTAATTACTGTACTACAGAACAATCACAGTGCTTCCTGTCCATCGGAACTGATGCTGAGTCCTAACCAACCTTGACAGGAAGTGACAACAAAGACTTTCTCTGTTCTGAGCACTGCAAAACAAAGAAAAGTAAAAGACAACAAAACTGAAGAAATTCCTGATTGGAGGATGTAGATTAATAAATCTTTTTTTTCCTCTTCGCAGTGCAGTGGAAATATAGATCACTATGAATGCTGATAAGATACAGTATACTGCTGACAGCATATACAGTACCATATACTTTATTGATGTTTTAAAAATGCAATTCCTGACAGCTTTGTATGAAGATTTCCAACGCTCATCAGCGATACGTCTTACTGATAGAATGAAGATGAAACGGTTCACATCAAAATAGAAATGCATCAGAATATGAGATGAGGATAACTTTGACTCAAACCAGGCTCTGACTGAAATTGACAGGATGGGATTCTTGTCAAAAAAAAATATATATATATCTCTGTTAAGAAGTAGGGAATAAATTTCTCTATTGGTGACACAAAAACAAAGGATGTACTCCCTCAGTGTCTCAAACACTAATTTCCGATGACACCTTAAGATGTTTTAAAAAATGAAACATGACTCACATGATACCTGTGAGGTTTTTGATACTCGGTCAGTTCAAAGAAATCCAAATTTTCATCAGCCTGCAGTGATATACACATATGTGTGTAATAAAATAATCTTGATGGTTGCATCCACCTTTCTTCTTTCCTCTGTGTACAGTACATTCCATTAAAGTAAAATAGCTGCCTGAGATAAGTCCTCCGTTCCTCCACTATTTCATCCAGGTCCATATCCATAAGCAGCAGAAAAAAGATTTGTCCCATAACACTGTGCGATCATTTGCATCTAAAACGATATTCGACATTTGTTATTCCATCAATCAATACCATCTTTTCCATTCTCTGTGTGCATAATCCCAGAACCTGCATGCAAAACGCTTAACAATAACATGTATGTTATACAAGAAGCCATATATCATCCCTGGACGCATTTACATCCTGTTAACAATTTCTCAGGGCAGATTAGAGGGTGCTGAGACAGCGGCCCAGATCCCATGAGAGGTGGGCTTTGGGAGCTGATAAGGCCAGCCATAGGAAGGCAGGATTAATGCATATGACCAGGACACATGGAGGCCCTCTGATTATTCCCGCAGAAAAACGGCCTATCCCGTCGGCCCCCGTGTGATTAAATACAGCCCAGGCGCGGACAGGGAAGCAAAGGGATGGGGAGATAACCGATTTTATTTATGCAAGCCGGTTAGCCTGGCAGATCACGTCTGAGGATTGTTCACGCTACAGGGGTGAGGAATCTCACCAGGGGAGCTCACCCCTGATCACACACAGGGCTGCTTTAGCTGTCACTTCCCCACCTTGCCTTCTTCCTGCTGTAGAATATAGATCAAGCATTCCCAAAATATTTCATGTCAAGGATTTCCCAGTTGAAATGTGTAAAGTAACAGACCTCCATTTGATTTGTACTTTTTGTTGCCATGAAATCAAACTGCAGATCTTTTTTGCAACAAAGAATCACTGCAGTAATTAACTTTGTATTTTGGACGGGGAGTTCATAATTAAAGTTTTATTGTCAAACTTATTAATTTGATCCTATTATTTAGCACGACGGTAACAAACGATTATTTCCTTCATTGATTAATCGGTCGGTTATTTTCTTGATTCATCATTTGGTTGTTTTATCATTGGAAAACAGTTAAAAATGCCTATCAAAATATCCTTATAGCTTAAGGTGATGCCATCGAAATCTCTTGTTTTGTGTCACCAACAGTCAAAAACACAATTTTAACATCACAGTCATGTCAAGGTGAGGAAAAGCAGCAAGTATTCACAGCTGAGCAACTTGAATAAGAGAATGTTTGGATAGTTTACAATGTACTCAAGAAATTACTTAAACAAATCATTTAAAATTATAGTTATTCAACTAAGTATTTGTGCCTCTAATCTTTCGTGAACCAAAAAAAAAGACAAAGCCAAGAAACCTTTAGAGACGCTCATAAAATAGAGACATTCTCAAACTCCACTTGGCAAACTCTCCTTTTTCAACTGTCTTTTTCCAGCTTTCACAGATTTTCGGTTGATCATCATTTTTGGCAGTTCCTGGTGGAAATACAGCGATGCGACACCCAGGTTCAACATGACTAGAGAAACTCTTCAAATTTGTTTAAACCCCTGCTGTATAACATGCTTTATTTTCCAAGTATTGATGCTCTATCCTTGACAAAGACTTCAGCAACTTTTAACTGCAGTTGTAGTTCACATTAGATGCTGTACATAAGACTTTGTTTGAGCTGGGATTACCTAATTAACTTCTTCAAAAACGTGTACTCATTATAGATTGAATTCCTTTTGGTAGTTAGAGGGTGCTTAATTAATTAATTGTGTTAATGACCCATTAATGGCGGTGCAAGAGGAATTCAAATGAGCCACCTTAATTAAATATTATCTCACTGTTTAATCAATGCGTTTAATTATTCACATGATATTTTCTGTGGAATCAATTTGGTCCTGGGTCGCTGGAGCAAAATGCTGATTGTGTGCTTCCCTCGCTGATTCATCACTGAATTGGTCATTCGGTTCAAAATTCTCCTTTAATCACGGGGAGTAGAAGCCATTTGGCTCAGATCCATATGTTTTCATGAGAGAGCAATTCTGATCATTTTGATATCAATTTTAATTGACCCCAGGTCACATTTTACATCTGTTTGAGAGACATGTTTTAATTAGAGATATGAGATGTTGCAATTACATCGCCGTGGTCGCAGTGTGTCCCTAGCCATTAAGGGAGATAAATGGTAGGATTCCATATATTTTCGTATATTAATGGACAATCTACCTGTAATTTTGTCATTGTTCAGCGTGCAGTGTAATGCTGCGGACAGCCTCACTTGTATTTTCTCTCAGATCTTTTACAGTGTGGCTCTACGATATAAAAGTCTTCATACTGCTTTCATGCGAGTGTTCTGCCAGACACATCTGCTGGCATATTCACAACTATACGTGGATTTTAGGTGGAAACACATCTGTGAAGGACAATGTATTTGGTCTGAAATGGGATTTGTAGCCATGTCATCACCAAGTTTCTCTCAATGTTGAGTCCCTGAACCTCTGCTCCCCCCCACCCTGCCCTCCCCACACACACTCTTCTCCAGAGCAAACTGGAAGACCTCAGTCATCATCCTCATTTTAGCTCAAATTTGGTGGGATCAAAGGTGGCCAGCTGGGCGGGGGCGGGGAGCAGATGGTTGCATGCTCAGGGGGACCAGGCAAAGGCCCTTCAGGTTTTAACACCTCCTCTCCCCTGGGTGCCCGGGTGGGGGGGGGGGGGTCTGGCTCGGGGAACCTACCTGAGCTCAGTGGCATGACCAGCAGGCTTCCACTGCACCACCCCCTGCTTCGCTCGCATATGGCGCCAGCCATGGGGTCCTTGAGCTGGGGCTCTGACCTGAGGAAAATAAACTGTGGAAGGGCAGGGGAAGGTAAGCCTCACTCATTAGGATGAGTGCATGAGAATGACTCCATTCATTAACAAACCAACAATGAACTTTTTAGGGATTAGATTTTGATACTTGAAAAGTTAGATTACAAACCAATTAATCCTCTTTGTTTTCATAAAAGAAATAATTGTGAAAGTTTATGAAAACATATAAAAGGTAGTACATGATCTCAGATGTTGTACCTTTTATCTCTTTACCTCTGGTAACCCACTGTTTTGGGGTCTCTATGGGCCAGGCAGTGGCTGGTTACAGAGACTGCAGGTGCTGGGGCAGATTAATCCCTTGCCAAATCAGCTCCGCCTCAGCAATCTCAAAGTTCCAGGAAAAGAGCCTGCTGGGAACGTGAAGTGGTACTTGTGGTCTGGGATTATGACTTTCAGACTTGTTGGCCTTGAGAACACAACTGTAGCCTCTTGAATTGAATTTGCAGAGGGAATAAACTCTGTGGAGGGAGGAGGGAGCCTTGGATTCATCCACCGACCAATGTTTTTTTGGGGATAACTATTTTTCCATAAATCCATCTTAAGTAGTCACATTCTCCCTGTGGCTAATAGGATCATGATGTGCATAATCTTTACAAATCTGACAGAAAAAAAAAAAGAATGTCCTGGCCTTCAACTTCTTCCTCTCGGTAAATGAACAATTTCAAGAGTCTTTCCTGTGGGACAAGGGGGAAAAAAGACTCTCACTGGCAACGAGACAAAAAAGTAGGAGGAAAAACAACATGATTTTCTCGGGAGAAGGTTTGGCTACTATTACTGAAGCCATATATGTTATACTGTATGTCTGAATTGCAGCTGCAGGTGTAAGTAATTAGTATGTAACCGTAGTTTAAAAAGAAGTTCAACTAAAAAAAAAAATGAACGGCCCATGCTTCTGTAGTAAACACACAATTTCAGGTTTTCTCACCTGAAAATGATAATACATATAAAATTCAGTCTAACTAGAGCTCAGACGTATTGATATTTCATTTGAATCTCAAAAACAATTTAGATAAGATTCTGTAGTTGCTGGTTTCTAAGACAAATATTTGGTGGTTCTTGTTTTGTTTTTTCTCTTTATAAATTAGGGCTCCAACCAAATTATTTTTCCTTTTGATTCATCTGATGATAATTTTCTTGAGTAAGCACTTTAAAATGTTCAAAAAAAGAAAATACTGATCACAATTTCTCGATGAAATGACGTCACATTTTTTGTTCAAAAAGGAACAGCCAGAAGCACAAACTCTTCCCACCTAAGATGCGACAGTTTCTGACAATTTGGCTTTAAAAATGTTCAAACATTTAATTGATCATTAAATATACAGTTGGCAATTAATTTCCTGATGATCGATGAAAAATGATTCGTTGTCTCTTATTATACATCTCACATCTTCCCCTTTGGTTTGACAAAAGCAAACGGCACCTTGGGCTCTGGGATATTTTGTTATTTAACATTACTATTTGGTGCCATTTTATAGACTATATTAAACTACATAACAGAGTTATTAAAGAGTAAATGACTAATCAGAGAGTAAATTCCCTCAACATTCACCAGTACAGTATTCACAGTGTTTAATCACTCGTGTCCGACTCTAAACACAGCGGAGGTATCGGCTGCTGTGACTGAAATCCACAATTTAACAAAGAGCTGCTCGGCCTATTGCATTGTGGGACAAAAGGTGCCATCCAACACGCATCTATCTTATAGAATCACAGTGAAAGCAGGGAGTTGATTTAGCTGGCATGTATGTTTTCTCTCTGCACCTTTTGTGTGTGTGTGTGTGTGTATATCTATGAGTGACCCATTGTGGCCAGACACCTGCCCACAGGCTCCTTGTCTGACTGATGAATCAGTGTCTTCAAGGTGTCTTTGAAGAAGTCTATTGTCTGCCTTTGTTCTACAGTCTTAAGCATCCTGTCCTGTGTCTCCCTCTGCGCACTAAAGAGAAAATAAATCCACAGCTGACACTGCCACAATGAATGGGTCGGGCCACTGTCCCATCAACCATCTCTTCCCGCTCAGAACAGAAAAAGAAAAGGATAATGGATGTTGGATCAGAGAAAGGAGTATCTCTTTTCCATCTTTTCTATGAAAAAAAAAAAAATAACTGGAAAAGAAGAGAAAAAAACTCCCCAAAAACTTTTCCTCATTTTTATTCAGTTTTCTCTTTATTCACTTCATTTGATTTCTCTCTTATTTGTGATGTCACACCTGCTATCATTCATGTGCTGCATGGTCTGTCAGGGCAGATTAGAAGCAGAGGCTTGTGCCTCGACAGCCATCGTACAGTATCAATATTGTGACGGCTGAGGAGCCACCCGTCCTCACATCTCCTCAGAGTGCAAAGACAATTGAAAAGAGGAAGCGTCACAAACCTGACACCCGAGTCACTTCAAGGAATCCCTTTCAAGAAGAAATAAAACCTCACCTGACAAAGCAAAGCTAGTCCAGGACAAGAGTAAATAGCATCAAACAAGCAAGGGTATTTCCACTTTTAACAAAAGGAAATGCACCCGCTGGAATCAATTAAGATCCAGGAAGTGAAATTGATTATGTTTTTAAAAGTTCTATTTTGCTGAAGGAATTTTGATTAAACCACATGTGGTCTATTGTGCATGTGGTTTTTTAACAAATAAAAATAGACAAAAAGAGTTCTGCTCGGGTTCAAAGAAATGCACAAAGTAGGCGCTTTCTCATTATTCAAATGAAAGCCATTTTATACTTGGACTAATGCATGTTGGTGCATTTTTCAAATCCTCCAACATTAGGCACAGTCGCCTTGGATTTTTTTTTTTTTTTCCTACAATGTCCACCACTGAGATTTTTCATAGTTTGACCAAATGTAATAATTTCCTCTAATACAGTACTGCTCATTAACCCCAATTACTCTTCCAGGAGGCTATCAAAATTACTCTCTTTTTTCCCCCCAGTGTTCTAATAACTCCAGCTGGCCTCCTCATCAACCAGTTTAATCTGGTTGAGTTGGACTGGGATGTAAGCCAAATGAAAAATGTAACATGAGGTTAATCACCCTGAATATAGTCTCCAAGTAATGTCATTTGTCCATTTTCTGCCTTTTCTCTTACTTTGCACATACTCCCACCCTGCTCAATGTGTCATTAAAAAGTTAGACATTGCTTTCTTCGTTGCAGATTAGAGAAGTTTGTGACCCAGTGACTTCTGGGAATTACATTTACTGTGCCAATAACCTAGAGACAAGGACAGCTGTCACACTTTTGCTCTTTTAGCTTTGCTGCATGTAACAATGGTTTTAACCAAATTACCTACATTTCACCAGAAGACATTTAATTGACATTTAATTTGGACCCACTGTTTATCCCGAGTGGCTCTGACCTCTAGTCTGCAGAGCATGTAAGGCAGGGAGCGCTGCGTTGTGCACCACACTTAAGTTCTGCAGAAAGCAACAAGGGTCCAGGAAAAATAAAACAAGGTGAAACAAACAGAGAGCGAACACAACAGAAAAAAAATTTAAAAGAAAAGAAAGAAATCCCAGGGTGATTACAAGATCAGCATGCCACGGTACAATTACCATCACTTTGAATTTGAAATGGCCATTTAAAGGGCAGTAGAGCATCCTGGAAAATTAAACTGGAGCCTAATTAGCACACTCCAACCTGACAACGGAGCAGCTTTCAGCCTGGCTGAGCAAAGCAGTCAAGCAAAAGGAAGTGACTGACTGAAAGACCAAGGAGGCCGCTCCTGCTCTGAACCTATCACACACCCAACTGTGAGACACACTAATGCACAGACACACATGTGCGCACATGCACGCTGCACTAGCATACCTGCCTTTGAGATATACAGAAATGATCAACTTTACCCATCAACTGAGAGTTACATGTTGCCATCTGTGAATTTGGGATATATTATTCTGATATTTGGGGAGTTTATGAGGGCAAGCTTTTTCTTCACATTCATTTATCTTTTTGCTCGAGCTTGTCTCATGTTCCCCTCACCCTTCCAGCAGCGGTTGGGTCAGGCCGTGACCCCCTGACTCCTCACCGTTAAATTAACTCTGCCCCCAGTTGGGTGTTGTGCCAAATGTCAGGAGCGGCCTCTAATCCTGTCTCGCTGTCTGGTTGGCCACTCAGCACCAGACTACCTTTCCTGTCCAGACCAATCTAACCTACGTATATACCAACCTCAGCTCGACTGTGCTTGCAGGCTGTTCTGTACGGAGAGAAGACCACCTACTAACTCCTCCTGAATACTTGGTCACACTAACAAAATGATGCGGCAGAAGAGTTCTCGTTTTCAGCTGAAACTTTTGACCGTCAAAGTGGGGGAAAAGTGCCATCGCAAAATCCTGCCGCAGGGATGGAAAAGTGCTGAGAGGAGGTGAAACTAGACACTGTCAAGACAGCGCTCTCTCTCTGTGTGTGTTTGTGTGTGTGTGTGTGTGTGTGTCTTTCCTGAGCCCTGGGGTCTTTACTGAGGTCTGGTCAAAGACAAGGAGAGCCCCATGGCTATATCTGCCACAGAGCACAACTTTAACTTCCCCTGAAAACTTTGCTCAGTGCAGCTGAGTTTGATAGTTCGGTGTTATCTAGATAAAGTTAGAAACAGGGTATGTAATATTTTAGAAATGCAAAACACCCAAGTAATGAGGAATACTACTGGTAGAACATCATTGAAGCTGCTGGTGCGATTTACTATTTCCCATATTGATTGTGGCTTGAGCAGGAGATGATTTCCTCTGGGCAGATCAATTCAAACCTGTTCCGGAGACCTACACGACCTCTCCATGCCACAGTCATGGAGCACCGGCATTGTCTGAAGGCACAGCTAATTTGATTTGAGTCAAATGTGGGGCTCAATCACTGCCTATTAGCTTAGATTTAATTAACCCAAATTGTGTTATTGTGTTTGATGACAAAGAGATTTCTGTGCGGGGACCTCATTGTCAGATCATTGTTCTGTTGTCTCATTCAACTCAGTCAAAGGTTGACAAAGAACAACCAGCTGCCAATATAGACTGCAGTAGGAAACAAAGGTCTTACATTATTGTTAATGGAGGGTGGGTACTAGATACCTGAATAGAGAAACCTTGCCTGTTATAATGAAAAATTTGTTTGTATTTTTAAAGTGTGCTCTTCATTGAATAGACTTCTCATGGCTGGGGGACAAAACACGCCACTGGCACCGTCCCCACGTTGTTTTTCAAAAGTTTTCTGTCGTGTATGGACGTAACCGTAACTCAGACTTGTTTCCATTTATTATTGCAGGTTTCCACGTCAACTAAAATGGCCCTGATCTCATGCCAGGTATTGGCGGAGGTAACAACACATCATACAGAAGCAGGTAATTGTGGACTTGAACTTTTAACATGTCTTCCAAACTTACTGCCACTGTTGCTTTTGCGCCTGCTTACCCTGTCACATCCCCGTAGTGCCCCCACGCAGCCCCTACAGCTTGCACAATGCATCTTTCCAGTTTATGTCCATAATGCATCTTTTGGATGTGTCGCTTCAATTTCTACATACGTGAAGCAGCCATCAGGCACACACAAACATGTAGTTAAAAGAAAGCATATCTCAAACCTCTGACTAAACAGTATACATAGCAGTTTTGCAGTTTCAACGGGTCTTGCTGACTTGTTGCATGAGTGTCCTACATTTTAAATCAAGGTTTTGATGCGATTCAAATTAATAGAAAGAGGCCTGACGCATAAAGAATGAAAAGTGTAAATCAATCACCCTCAGACTAAATGACATAAATACCATTAAATTCCATAAGATCTTATTTCACCTCACTCTGCTCTTAATGCCTTTCTCTCATCTAGAGTGACATGATATTTTTTTTTTCCTCTTGTGACACATGCTGTAATTGACAAAGCCTGGCTACACTTTGCCAAAGAGTATTGAGGTGCTGTCTGGTTGAAGAATACAAATTCATCCTGAAATCGGAGGTGCTCAACAAAACTGCTGCCAATTATCTGAAGCCCTGTAAATGATAACTCTGTGGGCACTCAAGCATAAAACAAGGAGATGAAGATGAATCGTACTCTTCCCCATCATTTCATCCCATTTAATTGACAAGCTCTCACTCGCTGTTAAATTTAGAAGATTACAAATATGAGCTGAATCTCGAGGACCCAGTCCTCCTGCTCTAATCATATGCAGAAGCAGTCCCAAATTAATCTACATATTTTAATAAGGTGCCAGTAGCGGGGAAGGTGTGTGCAGACATTTAACGGATTATCATCCGCCGTCCCCCGAGTTCAGAAATTGAATAAATATCTTTCATATAAATACATGGGAACCTCGGCTCATAGTGAGGAGCTTTTCTCTTTCCAACTTGCTTGTATTCTCGTCTCTCTTCTTCCCCTCGCAGACGAACATGTGGACTCGGCTTTTAGAGGCTTTCGCTTCACTTGTGGACCATAGTCTTACACTTGGGCCGATTAACAGTCCCAAGCACTTATTGAACAGAGAAGATGTAATTTCCCGGGCTTGCTAATACCAACAGCTCCTGCGTTTCTTCCTTCCAGTGTAATCTTTGAGCACAGGAGTGAAATAGGATGGCTTTATAAAGAATTAAACCTGCTTTGGAGATGAGGAGGCCTTCTGAGTATATAAATGGCCACTACTATAAGTTTAAAAAGTTTTTAGGCAAACTAAAAACTTACTGTGGTTGACTCATGCCTATGTGAAGCACTGTAGAGAAACTTAGCCGAAGCAACTGGCTGATTTAAGATGAATCCATTGACCTAAATATATTTTTTTCTTACAACCGTCTGTTTTGGCTGTAAATATATTGTTTGTATTTCTACCCTATTGTAGTCTGGGCATGGGAAATGTTTGTTACGGTCTACGCATACCATGAAAAGACTAAAGACAATAACATCTTTCAATTTCCTACTTAAGATATACATTTTTATTAAACAAAGATAGATTTAAATTGAAAAGAAAAAAGGCAAAATAACTCTCCAAAACAACAGTAGTAATCAGATTTTTTTTTTGGGGGGGGGGAACTATTTCTCATCTACTTATCAAGGTATATTTGGTGCATTACTGTGTACTTATGGTAGCAGGATAGTGTACATTTCATTGACCAAAAAGTAAACTGCACTGGCGGCGTTTCTTTGTATTGAAGGTGGTTACTTTTCATGGACAACAATGTAGGTTAAATGTTTTTGAATTTCAAGGTTTTAAAATGTCTTAAACAGTCATATCTTTATGATGAAAAGTCTTCAATTTGGAGCCTGCATTAGACCTGTTAGTCTCAGTCTTTTCATCAGACTTCCTGATACGAAAAAAAATGTAGACTATCACTAGACTTATTCATTACTTGGAAATGACGATGCATGTGGCCTCATGACATGTTTTTGTTGGGCCCCTCTTTAATCTCTGCTTGTAGCAAACACACCAGCGCCATAAAAACACCAGCACTGAACTTGCAGCTTAACCTGCTATTCACCTTCCTAAACATATCTATTTTCCTTAAGAAACCCTGAAAATTGCAAGCTTCCGCATTCACCGCAAATAAACCGGTGATGGAAGTCCTTAAGTGGCAGTAACAAAGAGTTATAAATTGTTTTTTTCTCACCTTTTCACAATGCCAGAAGGAATATAGCCCCATTACACTCTTGAGGGTCACTTTTAGTGTCTGAAGGCAGTGCTTACACAGACTTTACAACGTGTATCATTATAGCCTGCCATATAAGGAAGCAGCAAGGATGAGAAAGGGAAAGGAAGAGGAGGTCACCGAGGCTGTCAGTTTCAGAGGGGAGGCGACCGACGCTCAGCACTAAATTATCACCACTTAACTGAAGGGAATCTTCCTTCCTGTTAGGCCACCTGTTTGTGAAATCAGCAATTTGAACATGTGGCACATCATACTGAAACCTCATACCTTTCCTTTGTTTCCTGTCAGCCAATTCTTTCTTTCAAGTTCTCTTTTTGTGGAGAAATATTAACCCCACCCAAAATCACAAGTATCACTGTTAACCACACATATTTATCCTCAATCAGTGATAGACATTTCTCAGGACTGAGACAAAACGGTGATAAACCGCCACCGCGACAGTGATTTGTCATTTAGAAGTGATTCGTCTGGTGCTGTCCCATCTCCTGGCTGAGTAAGACATCACATGTCAGCAGTGATTGACAGTTCCCAGTTCTGTCAGTTAGCTGCGGGGGAGCTGCAGGGAAAGATAAGGACATCTATCTGTGTAGTCCCTAATGGCAGGCTGGGGTCACATGAAGGTCCCTTTAAAACCAGGACCATATCTGCATCTAGGAGGCCTGGATTGACTCCTGCTTTAACACCTGTCCTCAGATGACCTTTCAACTCTACCTGACCACCACTTTTTTTTTTATCTGGATCAATCTGCATGAAAACATTTTTTAAAGTTCCTCTCCTGCCATTGATTAAACCCCTAAAATCTCTGTTAATCAAAATGACATATTTACAAGTTTTTTTACGAGACAAAATCTCCTAATGCCTTAAGGTGGCCTAGATGCAACTCTCCACTGTTGCCTTAATTAACCTCCACTCCTCACCTTCAAATCAATGATATGAAAAGCCCCACCCTGCAAGTTGATGCGATTGGTTCCCCAGGTATGTGACGTATGAAACCCCGACTGTGTGTATTCAAGATTGTCATTGGCACACTGTAGTTCTGAAGTGGAAATACTCAGCCTATTAAGAAAAAAAACAAAAAACTCATGGACATGTTAATTCAGTTAAAAGGTTAGGTTTTCATTGGAGGAAGTCTTCGGGGGAAAAAAAACACCCCTACATAAAAAAGATATGAGATTGCAGAGCATTACAGGATGAATTGTTGATTGAAGTGCCATCAAAATATCAAAATTTTAACAAAAAAAACAAGAAAAGGAAAAATTATACGTACCTTTTTTACCATGTTAAAAGTTTACATTTCCATCCTACCGAGTGTACACAAGGCTAAAGGAAACTTTAAACTTAATCTTTTAACCTATCACCTTTGCACGATAAAGCACTTGATACACTGAACTTCACCAGACTACACAATACTATAAGTGTGTTAGCAGATTTAAGTGCCCTTTACTTTTATCTCTTCAAATCTCCTTATTTGGGTTTATACAAAAGCAAATGGAGAATCAGACATCGCAGGGGGTTGAGGGAGGGATGGGGGTGGTGGATGGGGTGGGAGGTTGGTGAGGCACTTAACCTTAAAGTAGCTCGTATTTAAATCCCTCAACATATGTAGTCTGGACCTCAGCTCTGTGTCACAGTTTGTTTGAGTGCGTTTGACTGACTAGCTCTTTTGTAATGTTATTAGATCGGCATTAACGTGTTGAGTGCTACAGTAAAGAGGGTTGGGTGCCCCGGTGTGCCCCGGGTGGTGCAGTATATATCTGTATCCACGTGGAGCCATCTGAGGTCAAATGACTTTAGCAAAGTATTAGAGGTTGGATGGGATTAGAGGAAAACAGGACAAACACTTAAACAGAAACACATTTTAATTACAGTTCAGGTTTCACTGTGCATCTGTCACTACAATATCAGGAAAAGCCTCTGCTGAGCTAATGCGTGTAGTGTGTGCATGCGTGTGCTTGTGGATATGTGTTGGCATGTTGGACTGCTGTTTGTGGCTTAATAGGAAGTCCCTCTGTTGTCAACCAGGGTACTTTTGTGAACTCACTTAACTCTGTTCCTGTTCCTTGTATTACTGTAGGTAATTAGAGTCACTCGACCACAGCCTGACCTCGCTGTTATAGGATATTACTTTGTATATGAAATTGAATTTAAGATTTGGAGACATGATTTTCATACAGCTCCACAGAAAAAATGCACTGATAAGGACTGACACAGAAAACTTAGAACAGACACTCTAAATCCATAAATGACCTTGTCTGTGAAAGAAAAATTCAAATAGCGACGGGAAATGACAGAGTGGAACAACAGGACATTTAAAGGAGAAACCAGACAGGAAAATGTCGGGGGGTGTAGAGGGTACGAGAGAAAGCCTTGCTTATTATCCCAATCATTGAGCGGAATAATAGGACAACAAAAAGCCTGAGTGTGCCCAAACCTACCAGCCTGCCTGCCTGCCTGCCAGTCGGACCTGATGTGGTTAAAAAGAGTTTGGCTAATCGACTAAGCACTCGCCGTCCCCACCCCAGTGACCCAGAACAGCCATCTTCCTCTCCCCGCGAGACCCCTACAGAGCAAACACTGCAGGGACATTAAACGCTCATACACATTTTTAACCATTATCCTAAATGGCAAGGACTGTTCTTGTCTCCTTCCATAAGGTTTGAGCTATTGAATAAACTCAAATGATAATCCATCAATTTATTTCTACTTAGGTTGGTGAATAATGGCGCAATATCGGTCCTGGACGGAGCATTGGGGAGTACAGATAAGTTCTTGAAAAATTGACATCATTTGTTGCAGTAGGATTCTTTTTAAATCTTTTCAGCCCCACCCCCCAAAAAAATCCTAAGAATCCTTAATACTTTCTGCTAGCCACTTCTGCACACTGGTTGTCTGTTATTTTCCTACAGGCCCATAAACACTCACACATGGCTATGTGGCACTAACACGGGCATGATGCCAGACCCATTGTTAATGTAAATACTCGAGGGCTAGTGTCTCCCCAGAGGAATATCGTTTGAATTGTTGCTATATCTTAACCACCTGTAACATGTGAACTAAGTTTGATCCCTCAAACATTTCCTGTCCCAGAAGAGAACTCTGTGGTGAATGGGGGGTAAAATCCCTGCGTGTGGATTTCCTTTAATTAAAATAAAATTTGCAGTTAATTATGCACAAAGTATTTTAACAGCACAGGTTGCCTGACGTCCTGCATCATAAATTATTTAAGTAAAAGCAACAAGTTAGAATCATAAATAAAGATTTAATCTACTATAGTTTTACAAGTAAAATAAAAATTGATTTAACTTGAGGAAATATATGTCAAATAGGAAAGCCACCCCAGTATTATGTCACCAGATTCTTAAAAAAAAAAAAACGTCCACTATGAAGACTCGCTTGAGTGTTTCCATTTTGTGCTTTTTACTTAAAATACAAATGAAGTGCGAAAAATTGGCAAAAGTGGAAGTGATGGATTTGATGGAAATGTGGTCTTATCATGAAAAAAACTGTGGCGCGATGGCACTTGTGTGTTTTCAAGCCGCTGTGAGTGAGCAAGTTGCCATGTTGGAAAGCCCTGTCCTTTAGCTCTTTAGCTCTAACCAGTCTACCACGCAGCTAAGAAAACAATGGCCCACTTTTCTCAGATGCTTCTCTAATTCCCTGCCTGCTCGAAGGAGGAGAGAGCAAGTTGGCTCGCTGACTTCCTGTGTGCGTGTGTATGAGCGAGCGTGTGCACGTACAAGTTTGTGATAGCGAAGTGATTGTTAATTTACATCCGTTCATTGCCATCCCCTGGTTTTAATTCTGCCATTAGAGCATTAAAGGCGCTGCTGCCAGAGGCCCCATTACTCTGTTACAGGGGGATGTTGGAATGAAACAGTGTTATTATATAAATACCATTGCACTTTTGACTCCAGGAAGCTACTTCCTGAGGTGTAACCCTTAGTCATTCAGGGACCTGATTTACAGTAACTGGCCAGGGGTGGACGTGCTTCTCTAACACTTTATTTCAGCCCTCTGCGCTCCTCCCCTTCTCTCTCCCCTTCTCCTTCCCACCCTTCACAGACACCCAGGTTTCTCATCTAAATTTAGGACTGGAAATCTCACTCTTTGACATGTCCTGGGGTTGATTTTCACCTCGACCACCGGCACAGCTGTCCGTCCATGTGACGTCCAGAGGCGAGATGTTCTGCTTTATTAAAAAGTGTGAATATGAAAAAAAAAAAAAAAGTAGAGCGAAACATGCATGCACTAAAAGAGGTACAAGACAGAGACTGTTAACATACATATGTCCAATTTGTGCACGCAGAGATCCAGCCTTGTACTAGCCGGGGCTGAAGTGTGTTTGTTTGAATTATAACTGGCCAGCATGCGTTTTCTTTAGCGTACAAATCCATAGAAGAAAGGGGTACTGTTGTGGATCCATTCATCTGACAAACGTCTCAGGCAATTTGAGGTAAAAGACAATAACAATTTACATGACAGAGAGAGAGAGGGGAAAGGAAAAAAAAAAAAGATGCAAACTCCCCGCCAATCAAACTTGCTTTTGTGTACACCACAGCAGATAAAAAAGAACCTGACTTTGGAATCAAAAGATTAAAACAAAAGCTCCCTTGTCGAGTGTCTGTAATAGCCCCAACTCTCTGGCTACTGATTATATAGAAAACAACTGCAATTACATTTCTGGGTACACAAGAGAGAGGCGAAGAGGCAAAACCAGGCCCAGGAGAGATGATTAATATGCATATTTTTATTCAGATGCAGCCAATGCACTGACAGCCACACCGTCTTACCACTTCTCTCATCAGCCAAACGCAAAGCATGGCCACCAGGAAAAAAAAAAAAAAAAGAAACAAAACAAAAAAAAACAGCCTGTGTTTTTCTGGCACAGAATCTACAAAAATACCCACATAGGCATCCTACTCCTTTTCTTTTGGTCTCACATTTGATGAGAGAGCAACAGTAGCGTTTTAATTTAAATGTGAAAATCCCAGTTGTCTGAAGGAAAATGATGCTGTTTCCCCCGTAGTGAGTCTTTGGAGAAATCCTGAGCTCCCCTGCGCCTCTGTAACTCCTAATTTATTTCAAGAGTGTGTGTGATTAGAAAAAAAAAACTAAATTACTGTATCACATAAAACAGTATAATTAAATTAATATTGGATGTAATAATTACTTTGTGGATTCTCATTTTTCATACACACAGCTGCTTTGTTGCCCGAACCATTAGCATTTGTCTACTGCAATTAACAAAGGCTCTAATGAGATTTCTGTGTATGCATGTGTGTGTATGCGAGCGTGACATTATGGGGGCCTTGTTGGAGTGTGTGCGTGTGCGCGCTTCGAGTGCTTATGCACGCAGATTTGACAGTGTGGTGTGGGTTAGCAGACACACATACACACACACACCTCACAAATATATAACCGCTCTGCATTTCATGACATGTTAAAAGGGTTTTGTCATCGCGGGTTTTTTACGAGTATCTTAGGACAGAGTAATTTAGCTTCAATGAGAACATGAACTTTAAGGAAAAGGTGGAAAAGTTCCCACTTTTTAATGACTAAAGGTTGAAGAATCTCCGTGGTGCCAAGAAAGGTACATTACTCTCAATCTCAACTGTAATGTATTCCACTACTTGTGAAAAATAGCTAC
Source organism: Embiotoca jacksoni (assembly GCF_022577435.1). Lineage (NCBI taxonomy): Eukaryota > Metazoa > Chordata > Actinopteri > Embiotocidae > Embiotoca > Embiotoca jacksoni. Next base: position 7,606,816 of record NW_027185318.1, read on the forward strand.
ATTTGTCTAATGCATGTCATGGAACTGACTTAATTCTGAATGATGACCCCGTCCACCGATTTCATTCACATTCGCACACTTAGCAAGGACATGAGTCATTTTCTTTCAACTATAGGAGTTAGAATTTTATATTCGCGGTTAGAAGGAGTTTAACACTGATGTTTAGGATCAGTTAGGGGAATCTAAGTCAGACACACTCAAGAGTTTAATGTCTGCAACAAATAAATTCCATTACATTAATAACACGGCTAAATATGTCAGTTAGTCAATAAGTGTCGCATGCTGTTGGCAGGTTTGGGACCTGCTCAACCTCCTCCAGTGCTCCTTGAGATAACTCTGTCCATCGGTAATGACTACAGCGGGTGTCACAGTTGTCTGTGTATTCTGACTGGCAGGTGAACCTCTCTTTTCTTCAAACAGGACAACAGCCTCCCTCTCTCTCTCTCTCTCTCTCTCTCTCTCTCTACAACAGACACACTTCTGTGCTAGTACTGTCACCACGGATGAAAATGTCCCCTAGTTATCTGCCTGTGTAATTGCTGTCTTGTTTGGTTAGGAGATTAGAGGGCTGAAACTCTTTGTGTGGTCTTGCAGATTGAACAAACAGGCAGCAGTAGGAACCCGTTGTCCAAAAAAAACACGAGACAGACTCTTGTCTGTGTGACGATAGCGAGCCAGATGGACTGGCGCAGGTGATAATTGTGGTGGTTGGCGTGTTGATGGGCTGCGTTAGGAATCGACGATGTAGCTTCATTTGAAAGCCATTCGGCTCCGCACTGTAATGTTTCCAGATGAGGGTGAAGTTTTCCTGCAGAGCGAGGCAGAGTATTTGGACAACTGTGCTCATACATAGACATCACACCTACTGATTTTGATCTATTTAGCAACACAGGAGAAGTTATTGCAAAGTTAAATTTGTCAAAACTCCTTCCCAGTCACCTTTAACTGGCCCGCTCTCTTCAGTGTACTGTATACAACTGGTGCACCTCTCCAAGTGGTGAAGCCTGGTTTGGTCTTTTGTGTGCTGTCGCTAGTCACAAGTGACAGCCTATATTTCAGCAGCCTGCACTTTTCCTCCCTGTCTCTGAGGGTGGTATCCCATCACCAGCATGGCTTCAGCCTCAGCGCTGTACAATACTATACTCAGGTCCTCACTATTAAGGCAAATTTCCATCCCAAGCCCTCCAATCTTCTTTGGGACCGCATGCTTTTATTTCCCTGCTCTCGCTCCTTTCTGCCTTTTTCTTTCTGCTGTCCTCCCTCCCTGTGAAAAGCGAAGGGGACGTCGGGCTCCTCTTGTCACGGTGGTTCCAATCAGTGGGGCAAAGCTCAGGGATCATGTTTGATACTGTCAGATGGCCTGGAAAATTAAAAACCCAATTAAAGTGGCAGTCCAGAGGTCAGCTCTTCTGCATATCAAAAGCTCTCCTCTGGCTATTCTGCACAAATTATATCCGTTAACAGCTCACTTTGCTTAGGCTGCAACAGCACAGCACTTAGGGAGTAATAAGTGCTTTTCCTCTCTCTGTTCCATTTCAAATGTAAACCTGTGTGCCTGCCCAGCCAGAGGAAATAGAGATGAACAAATCATTACCAAATAAATTCTCGTTGTTTCTTTCTTTGAGCAAGACACAAAGGTCTGTCATGGGTTTATTATTAATGTAGCAGGAGAAAGAGAACTACAACTAGGAGTTTATTTTTAGATATGTTGCCACCTTACTCTTTTTCTCCTCTTTCTCCTTTGTCCACACATGACATGCTACATTTCTGCTCGTATTTATCTTTTTGCTTTTGAGAAATAGCCACCAACCAAGCTACCCCATTTCTCTTTCACTTTCTCTATCTCTCTTGTTCTTTTGTGTACCCTGTTTTACCCACGATTCATTAATTCCTGTACAGTGGTAGGGAAAGGACAGAGAGAAATGGCCAACCAAGCTTAATGGCATGCGTCTCGGGCCAGGGCATTAATATTCAGCTTAATGTTTCTGATAACAGGGCTGGGGGCCATGAGGAGCTGCTGGCCCAGACAGCCTTATTAAGCAGCTGGAGTGGAATGATGCTCGCTCACGTCGGGGATCAAATGCAAGAGTAAACACAAAATGCACGCACACACTCGTGTGCACACCCACTCACAGTCAAGACAGTTGTCTTTGGGACTTCAGACAGCATCAGGATCATCCCACTAAATCGCTCCCACCATCCGCCCTCTCTTTATCTGCGTGTCAGTCGCAGCCTCAGAGGTTTGGTAAGTTGCCGTAGCTGTTTGTAAATGTATCGCAGCATCATGTGACAGTGCTGTAGTTCATTGTCATAGGTTGGTCAGTTTATTAAATGTTTATGTTTCCCACAAATGAACATAGCCTTGATAGCCTTGACACTTTTTTTTTTTTTTTATCAGATTTTTTTTTTTTTTTCCCTTTCTCTTTCCTCTTTGTACAGCAAGCCACAAGTCCTCTGCACTGGGTCTTTTAGCTCCATCTCATTTACATTTAATGACATGATAATACACATTAGCAGACTATTTCAAATAATTACAGCCTTTCACCCGCTTTTTACCCTCACCTCTCTCTCCCAAATGTTCTTCTACATCCTACGTGCTCTTGTCTTTTTCTTCTTTTTTTTCCCCCCTGAACTTTCATATTTCTAATGGAAATAATAGAAATGCTTTTCCTCAGAAACAATGTATAATAATATGTCACAGGGAGAGGGGAAAAGAAAAGATTGAGCAATTTTCAAATCGGTGAAGGGTTGAATAGGACATTAAGTTCTTTTCTGTGGTGGTGGGCTTTTTCCTGTCATGGTAACAGGGTCTTATGTTGAAGCTAACAGTGGCCAGGTTGACAGGAAGGGGACAGCTCTCCTGTCAGTGTAGCCATGGCTAATGTTGAATAAGAGCTGCTGCAATTCCCTCTGAAAAAAAAAAAAGAAGCTTCAGATGCATTGTGTTATATTCTCTCAAACATTTCCTTCTTTCAGAGTAGTCCTTAGTTTGGTCACAAAGTACGAGGAAAGTCTTTTAAAGCTTTTAAAGAGGGTGAAAAACAGAGGAGCTGAGAGATGTATCTGATGAGATGTGGTCTAAGGGGTGCAAAATGGATTTTATGAGCAAACAATAAAAATACAAAAATAATTAAAACAATAAATAAAAGAATAGATAAAGAGCTAAATCTCCACAAAAGTAAAAGATCAGAACCAATAGAGAAAAGTTGATGTAGTTCAGCAAATACAATCCAATAGAGAGCTGTAGTGAGATAGCTAGACACCTTCCTCACTGATAAAGTTAGATCAGCAGGGAGAGGATGGGACATCAATGAATTAGACCTCAACTGCATTCTTTGTAACCAAAGTTTTTGCCAGCTTAGATCCTAACATACTCCTCTGCCCCATGAAATTGCTCTACAGCTAATATGACCCACAACCTAATGGCAAGGGCTATTTGAAATGATAGGCAAAGGATAGCTCGTTACCCCAGATCCCATTTTATTGGATACATTTATGGATACCCTTAAATTCAAGATAAGTCATAGAAAATATTTTTCCAAAAGACAACAGCAAGGAATTTTAATATTAAAACATTGGCATTAGCGAACTGAATCATTAACATTGACACAGGAAAAATATCAAGGGGAATGTCTTTGTCATTTCAGTCTTAAATCAGTTGTGTAACTAAATTGGGATGATCATATTACTTGAAAAAATAATTAAAAAAATAAACCTACACACAAAAACAACCAAAGTTATTGTAATCCCAGGTTCTGTCAGGTTCCATCTTTCTTGAAATTCCCATGTTTTTCATAATGGAACCAAATTCGCATCACTTTTGGATCCAGAAACATTCATGCTGAAAAATGTTTTTCATCCTAGTGTTCATGAAACCAACTTTGGATCCACTTCGCTTTGTGTATGAGGGCTGTATCAGTTCTGGAAACACAGTGAGGGGAATGGTGTTAGCACCCACTGTTCCCTCCAGCCCTTTAAAATGGTCTCCAATTTCTTTTACAATTATGGTACCCTGCAGAGTGATCAGTGAACCTAATGACTCTGAAATGTTGACTGACCATACTGTTAAAGTCCTACACCTTGTTTAACAGATGCCAACAGACATTGTGGGCTGACCCTAAAACTATTTGAATTCACGCAAAGGTGTGAGAGATGAGTCGCCATCAAACCATATTACTTTTCGTATTGCTTCAGGGTTGCGCTTCTCACATGAGGAAACGCCAGTGCTTTTAATATACCAGCCACTACTTATAGACACCATACAGGTGGCTTCAGGCCATGCCATGTTTTTGTCAAACATATTTTGTCATAATTTCTGAGGCTGCTGTTTGTTACAGTCAAGTTTTTTTGTAAAGTTTTTGTGACTTGCATGTGCTGTTTTCAGCCTGTGTTTCTTTGAAAATGTGTTAATTAAAGTGATCATTGTCAGGCGTTTTCTAGAGCTGACACATCAATAACTGACTTTCAGCTTCATGCGGCCACCTGTGAAACTGCTTTTGTGCTTTTAGCAAAAAAAATTATTTCACCAGCACTATTTTGTGCACCAGCTTTCTAAATGTGGTCACTTTAGGCACCATGACCCATACGTCACTCTGACCTGAAGTCTTTTTAAACAGGTTCTGGTGTTGACATGGAACTACATCACGCATATATTTGCACGTGTGTCTTTTATTTTAGTTTGTGTTACGGTGTGCCTGGGCAGGAAAGAAGGGACTTGTAAATGAAATCAGGTTCTGTAGTGTCTCTGTATTTTTTCCCTGTAATATTGTGTGAAAGAATTAGCCATGTGGAACGGTAAGCATAGCTCCCTCGTGGTGCCTATATGAATCTGTTCTTTGCAGTTGCACTGTTCCGGTCAAACAAATTAAATTACTACACCAGTATGTAAGTAATTTTATGTAAATTATGGTGTTAATGTTCTGTGGGTCGTGTTGTTGATGATGGGCTGCTGTGTTCCTTGTCTGTACAGGCCTGGCTGGAAATGAACATGTAGATTTGCCAAGAACAGTCAACAGTGTGCCCTAATTTTTTTTCTATCTACTGTTTGTAATGTAATTAAACATGTCTTTGTTGGCTTGGGGCTGGAACAGTTGTGGGACTTTGTGAGAACAGTGGATTGTGTGCCTTGGTTGCACATGCAGGCCCATTGCTGTCAAGAGTGATATGTGTATCTTGATTTGGGATTTTTGTTTTGTTTTTTTGACCAAGATAAGATTTACAGCAGCTTAACATCCATTATATTGTGCTGTAGATGTTTGTGGACAGTAAATAATAATGAATCATAATATAAAACACTATATCTTTCATCTTTCAAGCCAGAAAAATATCAATTACACAACACATTTGGACTTCCAGACTCTCAGGGGCACCTATGCTCCCTCATCTCGCATCTCTGCTGGCATCCTCCCTCCCTCCCTCTCTCCCTCCCTCTTCCTCCCCTAGCTACTACAATTTATACAGCCACAGAGGAGTGCAGGATTTACACTGGATTTTTGTTTCAGCCATCTATGGAATTAAGAAGTGTATCCTTGCATTTCATTAAATCCTGCCTAATGAGATGACTGTCTCTCCCCAAAGAGCAGATGATAAAGTACCCTATGCCATGGTGCATAAATTAGTATGGTGAGGTTAAATGCTGGAACTGACTCATGTTTCACAAGAGGACCCTATCCAGCAGTTAAATCAACTCGCATAAATACTGCCAACTGCAGGCTGAATTCACCTGCCTGCTTAGAGCTTCCATTCAAACTAATGGATCATTTGTAGGCTTGTAATGAAATCAAAATGCAAAAAAGTGAAGTTAAGTACAAATTAGTAGCTTTCCCTGTGTGCTGCACTTCTAAACCTGAACAGTATTGTATGGGATTTAAATGTTCTGTACATTGTATGGAGTAGTACAATATCACTAACCTTATTACCACTGAAGAGCCATTTTGGTATGCTCCCTTTTCTCAGGAAGTGTTAGGATTTTTTTAAATGTATTGTGTGGTTTATGTCTAACATTAGATATAATAGTCTAAAATCTTAAGAAACTCTTTAAAAACTTTGCACATTCAAGCAGTATTCACAGATAATTTTTAGCTTTAATTTGACATCTTGAATCTTGACAGAGGAAGAGATTCCGCTCTCTTAGTATCACTATGACACTTTGGCAGTTGGTTTCTGTTGGAAATGGGTTGAAATGAACTCGGTTCACTGGCAAATGACCCCATAGGTCTTTTATGCAAGCAGCTTATTGTAACCCAGTTACGTTTTAAAGTAACAGGTGCGCTAATGTAGGGAACACTCATGCAGGTCGTATTTAAGAGCAGGAACCAACGACCTTTGGGGTCGTACAGGTTGGAGGACTTATTGAGATTTGTCACCTAAATATAAACGCTGCAGTAAAGTAGAAGAACATGAAAATTGCATTAAAATTACAGTAATTTGTTAATATAGCATAACATATAATAGCATAGTATGGTTTAGTATAGTTTACCATAGCATAATTTCATTGTTATATTTCTCCTGCTTTTCCTGTGAATGTGCGGTTGAGAATAGACAGTAAGTGGTGATAATCAGTTTGATATATTTCAGCCGAAATTTTATTATCCTAATGAGGTGCCACTCATGCACTTTGATGGAGGCATTTCCGATGTGCTAGTATAATTACCAGTGATGAGAAAGCTAACCAAATTTCCTTTCATGAGTTCATCGGCAGTCCCCCCCCCCCCCCCCCCCCAAATACTCATTCACAGACAGGTTAAGAGGCAGACGGAGAGGGAAAGAGAGAGAAAATGAGAGAGATGGAGAAATCATCGAGCAACTCGAGTGGGGCTCACGTCTGATTTGATCATCACTTCTAATTGGAGGATAATTTTCATAAAGTCTTTCAAATAGCTGACAGCTTCTGCCCTCCATTCCTGTCTATCTCTACAACTCTTTGACCATATTTTTCCATGCTTTAAAAGATGCCCTCGGCAGAGAGTGCGTGATTGGAGGGGATGCTGGGAGTTTGCTGATATTCCAGGTATTTTAAGCTTTCGGTTCCACATGGATGTAATAGACTTATTCTCAAGCAGTTCTTGTCTCTCTAATTAGTGGTCCCCCCTCGAGCCGTAACAAGGGCACTGACGAGAAAGGCTTTTTCCCAATGATAATGTGAATGGATACCTGCAGGGGGAGATTTCTACACTGTTCCTCATCCTGTCAGCCACTCTGGGTAACACTGGGGCTTAATGAACCTGAAAACAAGACACTGTGTGGTGAGGGGTGTGTGTGTGCCTCTGTGTGTGTGTGTGTGTGTGTGTGTGTGTGTGTGTGTCGTAAATCCAGGTAAATCCAGATGGGTACAGTGTAGTACCTTAGAGCTGGCTCGAGTACAGTATATTTTAGAAAATACAGATGCATCTGGGGTGAGAAAGAAAACATCTTTATTATGAAAATGCAGTCAATTATTTGTCTGTGTATTTTGGAGTATGTCAGCGGTAAAGGTGAAGCGGCAATCGGCACATCCACTGAGCTTTCCCGCTGAATCACGAGAGCTGCTGAACACGTATTGTGATATGTGTGTTCTGTCTCTGAGACGGTGTGACTGATAAGTTGACACCATGGAGATGCATATCTAGGATGCATGCAATGTCACAAATGTCATGTGTGATCGATCGAACGCCGCACTGTCTGAGTGAGAGGTCATTGCTCTCCATATACAGCCGGGGGGGAGGAAGGGGACAGAATGCCTGGTCAGCACATGGTCACATTTTGGATGCACCATTTTCCCTCCGTGCCCCTCCTGGGTGTGTAATGAGCTGAGTTGTTGTTGGTGGAGCACACGTCACTCCATGTGACACCAGACTCAGTCAGAGCAGACCCCGTGGTTTATCTCGAACACTATAGGCCCTTCCAATGAGGGGCTGCTACTACCTTCTCAAGCCTGCTGGCATTGAATGATGTGTTTGTTTATTATGGTGGATAGGTGTCATGTTAGACATGCATTAAATCCTCGCAAAGTGAGCCTCGGAATGTTTTTATCCAGTAAAAGTGCTGTTGACCAAAGTGCGGATGAAGTGATCAGGAAAGGTCTACGACAGACTACAGGAAATGAAACAAAATGGTTGGAATAAAGGATGAACAAGAGAATTTATGGACAGGTTGCATGTGAAGGAGGTGGAAAGACAAAGAGAGGAAAACGGAGACAGAAAGAGGTGTAAAAGACTGAGACAGCGATGGAGGAAGGGAGCCACAGATGTGGCGGGGCCTCGGGCAATACAAGTCATTATGGTGTAAACTGCTCCAGTGGTGATGTTGTGGAGAGAACACAGAGGTCACTATCTCGGGGTGTGTCAAGCAATACATGCACGCATACACATAAGTAGGCACGCACACACACACACGCAGAGGAAATTGAGAGAACATCTGGATATGTGCCACCTGCCTAGAGGAAGTCATCTAGTTTACACGCGGTACAGGAGGGGGTTTGTCCCTTCCTGGATGTGCAACCTTCATGCTAGCCTGCACCACTGGGAGAGGATGGAGGACAGAGTGGAGAGTGAAGAGCGTGCAAACCGAGTGACACACTTTACAGGGATTAAGTGTTAAAGTAAACACGGATATCGTGAGTTCAGACAGGAAACGGGGAGAAATGGACACCGCAGTCTCCTCTGCAGACCTATATCATGTTACCGTGGTGGCTTGTTTTACTCGGCTGCAAGTCCCTGGTCAGCGGTGCTGGGTGGATGCTCACTGATAAGGGCTGTATCAGTGGAAACAAATTCAGAAGCGTATAACTGAGACTTTTTTTTTTTTTTTTTAATTGGATGCAGTAAAAATGATCAAAAGTAAATGAACAGCATTTACAATATGATTTTTTTTTTTTTTTAACTCCTTTAGCATTAAAGCAAAAAAAAAAAAAAAAAAAAGAGGTAAAGTAAGATACATCCACAAAACTCTACGCTAGGTATTGACCATCTGGCTCCAGCCCAAGCTAGCGTGCCACACAACAATTGCTTTCATTAGCTTAATTTATCATGGTGGTAAGCTCAATTTACTTTTGCTTGTGCGAGTGTGGCTCATTAAGATTCAGTCTGCCGTTTCCTCGGGCCGTCTTGTGATCATTCACACAAGGTTCACGCATTTTGGACCAGATAGGAAGCACTCGGGGTTATCTGCCAGACCTAAACTGTTTAAATAAAGGCAGCAAAAGAAGAGGTGGAGAGAGGGATTATGGTGGCAAATGAGAGAATGAGAAAGGGATGAAGGAGGAGGAGGAGGAGGAGGGAGGGCAGGGGGGGGGGGGGTGTCAGCAGAGGAGTGATCTGAAGAAGAATGCCGTTGAAGAGAAGTGAGGAGAAAGAAAGGCTCGGCTCTCGGTTGACAGAATGGATGTTGCAGGGCTGCGGTGGAAGAGGAATGGCGAAAGAGCCAGGGAAGGGAGGCACGTGACTAAATGTATTCTGATAACTGAACAGCAGATGTCTCGCATGGAGCTCCTTTGTTGCCTGAACAGCAGGACCCTGCACTTCAGTGGGCTCACTTCACACCGCATTCATTTGCCTGCCAGCTGCCAATTTAGGGTAGAGAGAGTGAAAAAGAAGGCGAAAAAGAGAGAGAGAGGGAGGGGAGGGGAGGGAGGGTGGCTCACACCAGTCCGTCCCTCCCCACCCTCGGCATGTCTTGCAGAGAGGCTGCCATTCCGCTCTCTCTTTCCCCCGGTGGCCTGTACAATTAGTGATCTGCATAACCACCCACACCTCCACGCAGTGCTCTCACAGAGCAGAGGGGGAGCTGCCTTTGTCTTTTGGCTGCTGTACAATGAGTCGCTTTGGACTTGGCTGGAAGCCAGAAGCTGTGGCACAAAACTGCATGTTCTTGATGGATGACGAATAGTCCCGGAGTCTTGTTTCCTCATGCAGCTGATTTGGCAGGTCAGAGATGAACTGCATCAGCGGCCATCGACAGCCCTTTTGTTAAAACACCTTCTAAGCTGTGGCGAGGGAGAAAGTTTTTGAATTGCGAACTCTTATTGTCCTCCTAGGTACCTTAGCTCAATAGAAGCTCTCATTAAGCCCACAAAGCCCACAGTTCATTAACACCTGGGTGAAAACAAATTCACACCCCTCTGCTAAGTGATGGGGGCCGAGGCGTGATGGCATCACGGCTTTGGTGAAGGTGGCTGCGCGAGGCGAGACTCGGGTGACTACAGCCACAACTTCACAGCTCACCTGAGCCAAATCACATCTCACTTTGTACTACACATTTCCACCTTATGAGCAAGAGCTCTTCTTATAATACTAATGGTGAACTTAAGACAGGTGGCTTTATTTTTCTATAAACTCCATCACTGCATTCTCCTTCGTCAGACAGCAAAGCCATGAACTTCTGTTTGACGTTCACCATCTTGTCATCTTAATTTTAAAGGCCATTCAGTGATGTGGGCGCGATGGGTGCTTTCTAACGAATGCTAACCCCGTTATTAAGGCTTGTGTGGTGCAGTGTAGGGGACATAATACATGTATTGATCGACGACCACCAGCTCATCTAAATTGTTCTCACTTGTTCCAGGACAAAAGACAGCAAGAGCAGATCCCTCTCATCACCCACCTCAATGTCAATTCACAGGACGAGCAATGGAACGAGCATTATCCCCACTTCCTGAGTTGGAGGGTGGGAGATGATAAAAACTTTTTGATTAAGGGGAAGGGAATCTTCTATTTCATTCTGATTCGGGAAGCAAGAGAAAGAGCGGGGGATTAATCTTAAGGCCGTCGTTTTACTGCCTATCCCCACTGCTGTCTCCGAGCTGAAGAAGCACAAGTGAATAATGGGGTGTCCATCAGCCGTGGGCTCAAGCCCAGATTGGGATTTTCTCTGGGGATAATACAAAGCAGGGCGACAATTGATGATTCATAATGTACAGTTTTAGCCTGGCGATAGTGCCAGCTATTGTGGTGGGGTTGGCATTAGTATTACAGTATCTCCGTGAGGTGTTTCCGTCTGACAGCAATCTTGGGAAGGAAGTCTTCTGCTGAGGCTGGGAGAATCACGAGTTTATAAATATGGATATAGAGAAGCACATATTCTGTAATTCAGATGACAAATTGCACTTTTAAGTCGTCTGAAGAAACATCCTCATTCAGTCACACATGCACAGTGTAATATTTAAGAATCCTTTGAAAGAAAAGGAGGATCCAGCTATGGCAGGAAGAAGCGAGGAATAATGGCGCCTTGTTACGTTCACTTACTTTACTCCCTCGTTTTGAACACAGCAGCTTTAGACTGAACCAAGAATAATCCTGCTAACAAAGTTGTCTGGCTCTCCAGTCATGTGAGCAGCACCTGTCGTGTCGGAGTGGAGGCTGAGGCGGCGCTGGGGATCCATGGAAGGGACGCTATCCATCAGTGGTTCCATTTGATATTTAATTTAGACTTTTATGAGCCTTAGAGGATGGGCCATGTCATTTTTCCCTCTCAGGTTCTCTCTATAGGGATGGAGGATAAATTCCTTCCATCCGTGCAGCAGCCTAACCAAGGCTCCCTCAGATTTATAACAGTATGTGATGCTTGGTGATGCTGGTGGCGGACAATGACTGGCCTACCTACAGCACGTAGTACACAGATCTCTGTCCCGGTCATACCTGCTCCAACTTGGACAGAAGTCTGCAAAAAGTGCACTGATTAATAACAGGTTTTAATTGTTGCCATAAAAGTTGACCATGGACATTATTACATTGGCATTATATGAGTAAGAAGGAACTGTTATGATGATGTCATATCTGGCATCTTGAGAAGAACAATATTCCCATTTAAAAGCAGCAGAACAAAATCAATTAATTTAGCATTAATCAACCAAGTTGGTGATATTATGCATACATGTTTTGCCCATGAGTTATGGATGGAGTAAAATAGGCGCTATTCTGAGAGTGTAATTTTAAGGAGCAGCATCGAGTTTTATAAACTAATTCTCCCTTAATGGTCTGTGTTAATGTAATTTATAGCTTCATTCATTACCCCTTTTGTATTAGTAATTATTTCTAAAATACCAAAGAGCCATCTTTTCTTTCCTTGTTCTTCTCAGGCTCTGATTTATCGCCACAGCTCTGGCCTGATGCTGTCTTCCCAAGGTGTGACATTTCAAAATATTTATAGCTCTGGCACATTAAAGGCCTTCCTTTTGAAGGTGACCGACCGCTCTTCCACACCAGTGTAATTAATAGAATCTCAGCCTTGTGTTATTTATCCACCGAGTTCTGTTGAAACACGATGGAAAACAGCAAGGTGTTGGCTCAGCTACTTCAGCTCATAAACAGGCGTCTTTATACCCGCCAGTCCCAGGATGCATTGCACCGGGGGCGATAGGGAGACCATTCCATGTCAAAGCCCCAAAAGTTTAATATTTTATTGATTAGATCTAAACCTTCTGTCCAAAGTGGCAATTAAAATTCAATTAAACTGACTGAAAGCATCATATTAAATTTCATCTCTTTATGAGCTCCAAGATAATGCTGGAGGACAAGACTTGAATATAATCACACCCTTTTTAGATTATATTATCCAGTTCATTCACTATAAAAGTGACACTTTTAGGTATACTTTCAATATTTCTTCTAATGAACATATTTTATTGCCATTAAATCAACTATTATTGGGCATTGCAATAAAGAGAGATGGCTGCTTTTGTTCTGCACTCCGCATTAGAAAAGAATGAATTGTGCCCAATTTTTGCAAGTAAATGAAACGTCAAGCAACCAGCAAAGTACAAACAAATAAATTTTGCTCATTTATTGAAGCAATGCTCACTAACTTTACAAACTCTGGTCACAAAATAGTTTACGGTGATTTTTCACTGACCAATGATCTGTGTTTTTTTTTTTTTTATTTACTGCACATCAATATTATAAATAATATACTTTGTTTTAAATTTATCGTCAGTATTTGTATAATGATATTTATTTTTTATGTGCAAACACTGCACAGCCAAAACAAATGTGTGAAAAATCATAGTAAGTCTTGTATATTTTTATTACATCTAATAAAAAAACCTGAAACAAGACAGGACTCTGCAGCCATGCTCACACCTTTGTGAAGCCGTACTTGGGTACATTAAGGCTAAGAGCTAAATACTAATGTCTGCATGCACTTCTCCCAAGAAATACAAAGTTGATCAGTTTTTTTACACAAGTCATTATGGTGTCACTCACAAAATTTCCTCCTCTTCATTTGTATTCTGGTGGTCCTTCTGAAAATAATTCCATAATTGATTAGATATTAGACCTCAAAGATATATATCTGGGGGTTTGTCTGGTTTGATTGACATTCCCAGGGTGCAGTCAGGCTTCCGCTGTAGGTGGGTGGGCGTAGTATCCTTTGGTTTTCAGTCAGATCGAGTCAGATCATGGCTCCCTAGCTCCTCCAAATATGGTAACGTATGGTTCCAACAAATCAAGATGGCGACGACTGCAGCGCTGCACTTGAGGCTTTAAAACAGCAGTTCACAAGCCAATGAGTGACGTAACTGTTGGTTTCTTGCTAATATAGCAATATACTTGTTAATATTTGCTGTTTAGGATAAAACACAAAGCATTAATGAAAAACTCCTTACGTTTACAAGTACCGAAGTGGTGGACACTCTCGTGCCTCGTGGCACGAGACAAAAAGGCACAGGAACACAAAAGTGATAACAATATTAATCCTGAGGGGACATGAATGTGTGCACCAAATTTCATGGCAGTACGTCTAATAATAGTTGAGGAATTTCACTCCGAAACAAAAATGTCAACCTCGTGGTGCCACTGGAGGAAGAGTCAGAGTTACCAACATCATTGGGTCTGTTACCTTGAAGGTAAAAATGAATTCAAACAATAGTTGTTGAGGTATTTCACTAAAAAAACAAAAAACTACAACATCATATTGGTGCTAACAGAAAAGTCAGTGTACTACTAATGCCAGTAGTTTATCCTCGTTGGACCATGAATATATTGACAAAACTACCTCCTGTAGTTGTAGTGTACTGTAGTTGTACCTCCTGGAGTGGAGGTATACCACTGGAGTGGCTAAAAATGTGGCCAGCATGTCTGTTATAACAAAAACATTAGCACTTATGTTCTATTTGTTGAACAAAAATAATGTCAGACCTCATGTCGTAATCCTGTATTTTTTTGTTTTTGTTTTTGTTTTTGTTTTTTTCTACCAGGCTCATCGAAGGTCTCAGGTCAGCGGTAAGCCACAGCAAAGCCATTGATCCCCACAGCATCCACCACAGTAAGCAGGCTATTTAGATGTACACAGAGAACAGTGTGAGAGACTGAGAGAGGTTGTTATTACTGAGTGCCTCTCTGTTCCCTCCCTCCCCAGACTGTTTGCTCTGTGTGATTATTCTCTCCAGCTCCCTGAGCATCCCGGCTCCTGCCTCTGTGATAAAGATATTCATTTACCTGATATGAAAATCTTGTTCATGCCGATCCCAAATGACTCCAGATAGAAGAGGAAGAAAGTGGGGAGGTGAGAGACAGCGGAGGTGGATAGAGGAAGTGATAGGATGGGAGTGCATGAGGGGAAAGGAGGAAAAAAGTGGCTCGAAAAGAGTGACATGAAATATTAATACAGTGTGAGCCAATGTGACACCAAGAGTTTGCATGATAACAAAATAAGGCTTTGTATTATTGTGGGTGCTGCGTATTCATAGATTTGTGGAGAAATCATTGCCAAGTCATACAAGTCTGTTAAAGTGGAAAGCATAAATGTCTGTTAGGGAAATGGATGAATGAATGGAGGCTGTGTGTGACTGTGTGTGTGCACAAACTTATATTATAAAGTGTGTAGTTATTGCTGTGTTTTGTGTGTATGCCAAGGAGCGTCTCGCTGCACATCCCCCCCCCTTTGTACTAATGATGATATTCCTATCATTTTTACTGCGTCCGAATGAGGAGGCTTTACATGCATCCACGCTAACTCTTCCACACTGATGAAGTAGTTTATTGGGGGGGATGGCGACGACTAAATGTGTCCTCTCAAATGCATCCTCATGGTTAAAAGGGTAAAATGAGATGCAGGGGTGCGATATTCACTTCCCCTCATCATGTAGCCAGCTCATCTCCTCTTCCTTTATTTTGTTTGAGTATATGGCTCACTCATCTCAGGTTTTATTGTCTCTATCTTGGGAGCGCTGCTTTTTCCCTATAACACGGTCACCATGCGCGGCACATCAGGCAAGTTCTTGATTCTGTACTCAGTAATTTAAAGCCTTTATGGAATTGCAATTTCAGGGCTCAGTGCTTGTTTTTCTAAAATGTACTCAAGGAATTAGCTACTCCAGCCACAAATCAGTTGAATTTATGCCCAGTTGTAATACACTTTATGGGCTCATGGTACATTGCTTCAAAAACAGCAGATGTGAAATTATGATAAATATAATGAGGTTTTTTTTTTCCTTCTCGCTCGCCTCTTTCTGTCCCTCACACTCCTTCATTCACTCGCTCTCTCTCTGCTGTGAGAGAAGGATGTGAAGCGTGTTTACCTACCCCATACAATACATTTAATGTCTTAGTAAGGGCCGCCAACAAAACCTGATTAATGTCCTCATCTCTTTTATTAAAGATAAGAGTGGCACTGCAGTCAGGAGATAGAGAGAGTGCCATAAATCTCAGGCAAAATGAGCAGTCAAATAATCACTCATCAGAAATGAAATCTACATACATTAACACTCGCAGACATTCTGCTGTGAATATAAACATGGGGCTACGGGCGATGAAGCCGGCTCCATTTATCCACATATCCGCAGTTAGGGGGAGGTAAAGGTGTCTGGAGAGGGTAAGCTCTCAGCTGGTGATGATGTTTAAGGGGGTCCTGTCCTGCTAAGCTACAGTCCGCCAGACTAACCATGTGTCCACGGAAGCAGACGCACAATCATTAGGGCAATGGATGAGTTGGATGGCGGGGGCAATTAAGCATCTCCCTGAATAGGACATAATGTTGATCCATCCCTACGATTAATCAAGGCATGCATTAGACAGTGATGGGCGACCCTGTGCCTTTGTGACAAAATGATTCTTCATCCCGTGTTTGGGGATTGGGGATCCTGAGGTCCCTAATGCGCCTTAGAGGTGCCCCAATGAAATCCTGTCATCTATTTGGTTTCTGTCCCTGACAGCTATCAACCTGTCTTCTGCCAGCCAAGGAACATTATCTGAACTCCCAAGGCGGTTAGCGACAGGGACTAAGCTTATGAGTGGTGGGAGCAGACAGGCAGATATGTAAAGCAATGATAATGCTACCTTGCTTTTGTGCTATCAGCATCAAACCAGGTACATTGTCCAATACATACCGCAGACACACACAAAAAACAAAACAGGACTGCATATATATAGATGCATACAAGCATGTTTTATGCTCACGTGCATAAAACCATTACACCACAATGTTTTTTCGATCTCACACATCACCGCAGCCTCCCGGTGACAGATGTCATATGGTGTGATTAAAAACTTGTGGAAAATTTAAAAACAAATGCACAATGCACTATGACTGCTCTTTGTTTTGGTGTCAATCACATCTTAATAATCAAGATGAGTTCTTTTTTTCTTTCTTTCACTCATTCACCACTTGTGTGGCATCTCGCAGGGACCGGCTGACAAGGTGTCTTTACAGCGGAAATTACAAGAACTGGAGTTTCAATGCTTGATAAAAGTCGCACACAATTAGTGGGAGTGTCACCCGGCTTCATATAGAGTTGTGCAAAGTACTGAAGCTCCCCTCAAAATATTGACAGGGATGCGTAACAACGTCAGTGGTCTCACTGTGATAATGACTCGCTTGCAAACTGATACTGTGCTTCATAGACACAATGCCACATTTATGATAGTTAATTATTTGTTATTAGTCACTCATGATCTAAATGTCATGTGTTTTAGTTTAAGTTTATAGTTGTGCGCTTATCCTGTGAAACCATAAAAATACAGAATGAAAATATGACAAATCTTTCGTAGTTTAATTGTGGATCATATTACTCCCATTATGTTTAATCTAACGCACCCTCACACATCACACATGATTTAAATGTGTAAGATGTCCGGTTGTTCTGTTGTGCCATTTTTCCTGCCCCTCTCCGGTCCCCTCAGCCCATATGGCTACCTATTCACCTATATTGCTGGATCATGAGATCATTACCTCCATCATTGACCCCGGGCATCTGAGAGCCTGTTAAACTGGAACAGGCCTGGCTGTGCAGCCCTGTGCTGATGGTACAATATGCTCCTTGTTATTCTAGGATCATTGATGCTAAATCCCTGGCAATCAAGTCAGTTTTGTTGAAGCTCATTGGCTCAGTGGGGTCCCATCTCATCTGCGATCTTGGAATGAAGAAAGGAGCGTTCGGGTTAGTTGGGTCGTTAGGTAGAAATTCCTTGATAATGGTGCATGTTATATTAGACCCTTACAAACCAAGGATAAGTGTTTCAGAGTCTGTGTAATGTTAATTTACAGAATGGTTAGAGTAGATAAGAAATTCCCTTGAAGTGTGAAGTGTGGAGATGAATAGTTCCTTATTAATCTAAATTCGTCACAAGCTACTCTATACAGCCAATACACACTAGTTCCAACATGAATAGATTCATACGTATCCACGACACTTTTATTGCACATGATATATGGTTTAAAGTATCTTTTTTTAAACTGCAGATCCAACACAGTTAGTAGAAGGCAGTGCTTGTTAGTGCTATCATATTACATGTTTAAAACTATATTGTCTAAACAAATGGCTCATTTCACATAGCATTAATAAGACATTCATTAATGCCCATTAGTTGTGAGCAATCTCTCAGCATTAACAGCAGCCTGATGAAATGTACAGCTGTGATGAAATGGAAACAGCTGAAGCAGGAGGTGAACTGCAGCCACCAGATTCCCCTCATATGAAACAATGGGACACATTTTTGTGCAGCAAGACAACAATCACATCACATGAGTCTTTCATGCAACTTGCTGCAAACAAAACTGCACTGTATATAAGGCTATTAGAAGGAAACAATCCTATAGTATATTACAGTGTATGTAATTTTGTCTAATAGCATTCATTTTAATTTTGGAATTAAACCTTTTTTTAGAAAAAAATTAAACATGTTTTTGTCTGATCATATCATGATTATTTCAGGGTATTTCTGTGATAATATTCTTGATGTTATGACAAAATACAAAAATATTTTATTTTTAATTTCAAGAACATACACTTGCAGCAGGTGTAATTGATTTATATGACAGCATAAACATAAAAGTTTGCCTTCAAATTTTCAGTACCATATTACTGTGGTTTGTTGTACAGCTGATCTTTTGTAATCAAATCAACTAACTCCTCAACTGTGGAACCACTTTCAGCCATACTTGGTGTGCGTAATTTACACTCGTAATATACTTCATACTTTTACACCATATGAAGTCCAAATATTGCCATAATCACAACATGATTTTCTTCATCATATTACAAATTAGACCAATAGTATCTTTAACAATACAGCATGAAACATTACTTGAGAGATCTAAGTATTTTATCACATTGATGCAAAAAACATGAAATACAATTATTTACCACCACAGCTAACAAAGCCTAATACACCCAGAAATGGTGTTTTTAATGTTATTTTGTTTGCATTTAAAAGTTTTAACTGCATCAATTTGAATGCACTGCGGAGCTAACCACCACCAAAAGCTTGTACAGCATGTAATGTTACTTCTAACTATTGCTAAGCATATTATCAGGTTCATGTATATTATTCAGAAAGTAATTACTAGCAGTCGAGTTCGAAAAAATTACTTATTCCAGCCTCTGTGTTTCAACTCTGAGCCAGAGATGTGTTGAATTTCTGTCAGTGCTGATATCTCCCTCTTGGTGAGAAGAACTACAGACGGGTCCACAAACCTGTAGCAAAATGGCTCTAAAATCGCCATGGCTGACCCCTAATCTGAATAAAATCATTACCACTAACATTATGGATTTAGGCAATGTAAAAGATGTGAAACATAGTTTGTCTTCTTTCGTTAATTTAACTCATCAAAATATGTAACACGGCAAAATATTAAAGTATTGAAATGCTATACAGTAGTAACCATCTTGGAAATATGCACAACGATTTCCATGTTGGGCTTCTTTTTTTTTTGCTGACCTTTTCTGAATGCAGCATCCGCTTTTACATAGGACAGGCTGGCATATCATAACTTTAATAAAAGTAAAGTAAGGTCAGTACTTTACTATAATTATCAGTGTTCAGAGCTGGGCTGCCCTGAACCCTTGAGCTTACATGATTCCCTCAGCAGAAGCATCTCTAGTTTATCCCTCTCCTTTTGGGATGTCAGACTTTCGGGTGGGGGGAGGAGGATGGGGGTGGGGGGGGGGAATCTTTGAGGAGGTGGCGTCACACATCTGCCATAGCCCAGCAAAGCTCCTCGAGGAAAGACATGTTGTCAGTGTGCATTAATCATCGGGCCCACCATCGGAAACAGATTCCCCTCATAAGCAATTTCACTCATTAGAGTTACGGTGCTGATTTGCTGATTGGAGTTAGGCTGAGACTACTGCACTGTGAGGGAAGGAATGAGTGGAGAGGAGGAGGGGGGGGGGGGCATCTGACACATTTACAGTGACGTGAAAGCTGAGATGTTGATCAATGTGCATTGTTCCTGTCACATAAACTGCATAAATAAATATCAAACAAAAGCAGAGGGAGAGACTCATTTACAAACCAGGAAATGAAAGTTCCATTTAGTTAGGGAGTGAGACAGACTGGGATGACAGTCTGTAGACACGACTGTAAACAAGAAATCACGGCACAGTCAAGGCTGTGAGCCCACATGCTCAAAGCACCTGGTGTGGCTGTCTCAAACATTCCTTAAAGTGACGCAGTTCATTTCTGGTGTCATAGACTAAACATTAAGAGGAGAGCCCCGCAGCCCTGCCAGCTTCTTCTGAAGTCCACCACTGCGATAAGTAGCCTTCCCGGTCAGCATGACACGCCGCACTCAGCTCCTGAGAGCGCTCAGGCGGTGATTGGTCTCAAAACAATTTAACAGCTTCAAGCAGGGTATAAAATACACACTTTTGTGGACGGTTTAAAACCCATTCTACATGCTGCAAGCGATGCACGGTGATAACAGAATATTTCACAACAGCACAACCCTGTTCAGGGTATTTAGGTTGCACTGTTTATATTGATCTTCATATCCCATCCACAAACACCCTTGTTTACATAAATAAACAATATTGTGTTTGCTGCCATGGCGACAGTGTTTACACAGGCCACAAAATCACCATTTAATGGAGTATGATATTTACATGCCTGAGAATGCCGGCTAATAATGGCATATCTCAGCTGTCATATTCTGGTTTCTCATAACGGAGATATGTGTTTATTCACGCTGCAACTCTTAAACTTAACATTGTCTTTTGCCTAATATTTTCAGCCTATAAATGTCAACATTGCTCCTCTGGTAATCTTCTGGCAGGAAGAGATTTATGTTTAAAAAAACCAATATTTGTATTGTTATTGTAAACCCTATTTCAGTTTATTTTAACATTCTGCAGTTGCAGAATTCAATTAAAGCAAACTTTATAAGGTAGTTACTTTATTAATCCCCAAGGGGAAATTTTTTTTTTTAATAAGACGGCATTCCCCACGACAGACTGACTCCATTGTTTAACAGTGCCAACACTGCACTGTGTTTTGGTTTGATCCTCTCCATTACATCCTCCCTGTCAAGTCTCTAAGCGACCCCTTTACCAGTCATTAGATCATTACTCCTGTTTTAGGGTGCAGCGAACATCCGAAGCCATCTGAACTTTTCCTGTGGAGCAGAGCCAACAACCACATGGCTTAATAAATGGTGACAAACATAAGCCAGCGCTCACATCAGCAACATTACATGGTGAAAGAGACATGAAGCAAGTTCACCCAAATGAATAGTCAGGGTGTACATTACCGTATAGTGTATTTTGATCATTTTCTAGTCATCTCTGGCACTTGATGCGGGTCTGACAATGTGCTCATTAGCCACTATTTTGTCAGGTCAACGATCGCCACCGATACGCCCCTCTGTCATTTCCTTCATGAGAAAATGCACTTGTGCAAGAATTCCTCCGCTTGCTTCCCTCAGCTCCTTTTATTTCTCCCTGGTTTTGCAGATTCCTCCTTCTGCCCAGGCATCTTGGGAGAAGTCGTTTTACAGTTCAATCAGGAATTCTAATAAACTGACCTGTGCTTTAATGACTAATTCATTGTCTCCTTTACTACCTTCATGGGTATAAAGCAGATTAATGACTTGAGCAAGGTTAAAAACAGTACTGCTGTGCTTTTCCTTCGTCTGTTATCAATCATCCTTTAGATTCTTAAGAGAGCAAAGGAAATTGAAGGAAAATTAGTAATCCTTTTGATGGATGATAGCATAGGTAGGAGTGTACATGCGAGATATAAGTATGGCTATAGCATTAAATGGAAATCGGCCGATAAGTAGCATCACACGAGGAGCTTGCATTTCACGATATGCTATATATATGGAGCAAACTATAATGCTGTTTGACAAGAGAATTATCATTCCGCGACAACAAAGCCGCCACAGTTTTAGTTAACGGAAGAGAGAAAAGAAGTCGTATTTTCTGATGATCCTCTCCACACTGGACTCCTAAATAGCTGTTGTCAACATGGTCCAGAGACATCATCTTCAAATATTGTACTTTTATTTACAATGTTTGCAACAGAGGGCTTTTAGGAAAAACTCAGAGGAAAAAACTCCACAGTAGTTTAGAGAGTGGAGGTGAAGAATTTCACACGAGTTGTAAAACTTCTTTGACAGTTTCTTTACTTTTCCACATACTGTACTTCTGTCTTGTTCAGAAATCCCAAGGAAGAGGAAAGAAGTGCCAAAAAAAAAAAAAAACCTAAACAAAGAAAAGGCAAAGGGGAATGAAGGAAAAGGGAAGACCGGTATGAGGCTGCGTCTTTGTTTACCATTCTATATTCCCATCACACGTACGTACGCCTCTGCTGCATCTCTGGGTTCTTTCCACTCTTGGCCCAGTCATTTCTGACAATGTTAATGATTTAGTGGAGAGCCCTCCACAACGGATGATTTGTGACATGTAGGAAGGCTGGAAACGGGGGAAGACGTAGGCAGGTTTCTGCGGGGAGTGTTTGGGATCCAGGGATGCATTGAAGATAGTGATTCATTATATTTAAGACAAGTGTGACATCCTACTTCAAGGAAGCAGCACACGTATGTATGGGGGGGGGGGGGGGGGGGGGGATTTTTTTTTTTTCGGGTGGCCAAAGTGGGGAGGGGTAGGTAAGTACAAAGGAATGCCTCAGTGTTTTTGGAGATGACATAGGAATAGGAGGCAGGCATATGGAGACGGCAGACTGGAAAATAATGGGTAATGGAGGAATTTAGCCTCAGGCTATATGCCTGCTTTGCCTAGTTCTGTATAACTAGTATATTTATAATTCAAATACATACCTTTAATAATTAACCACCAGTGAATATTAAAGGAGAATGTGGGATATTTTTTCTACAGATGGAGTCAGGTGAAAACAGGATTCAATTTCAAATTTGACAACAGCACAGAACAAAGGAGGGGAGAGCAAAAAGAAAAAGTTGTCTGCCATTTTTGGGCCAATCTTTTTTTTATTTTTTTGCTAGTGTAAATAAACCAAAAGCAGTCTTGTATGAGTGTGACTTTTTTTTTTCTCTTTTTTTATACATGATAAATGGTTTCTGGGTCTGTAAAATAAAAAAATAAGAAATTATCTACTGGGTTATAAAATTGTTTTGTTCACAATGCTTATATTTAACTTTAAGGGCACTCAGTCAGCGTCTGCTTGTACAGTACACTGGGCTTATTGTTTCTTGGTTACATACTGTAGCCTAGCCGAGGGCAACTCCCTGGAAATGCAGTTACACAAGCAAACATCTCCCTGATTTTCCTGGAGTGTCTCATTCAGTTATTTGATTGTTGTCTGAAGTCGCTCTGAACTTTTGCTCCGCTCTAATCATCAGCATAACAGCAGCAGTGGTGTTGACACCCTTTTGTCTGGGCAACACATAAAACTGCAGCGCGACAAACGCACATCACATATGACACCCACGTGACTGAGCGATAATGATCAACTCGCGCTGAACATGTGGCCTGCTTTACATTCAATTCTGTAATTTCAGACACATTTAGGCTGCTGCAATTTGGGAAATAAGAAGTGCGTTATCACGCGCATTGAAATTCAGAGTATTTATGCAGAGCTCTGAGTGTGCCTTTTAAAATAAAATATCCCAAAGGACAGTGTGTTTTGTAGTCTGTACACAAGTGGCACAGAAAAGCTCTCAGACTATGTCAACCAATGTTATGCAAACATCAGAGTTCAACAAGAACCAAGCATTTGCATATTCTGGATCTTAAATGTGTTCCGCTTTTGTGCAGGCCCCATTTCTATCTCTACTCTTTGATGTAAGCTCATACATATTGACGAAGCCGCCGAAGAAACCAACCACGTTAACTAAAGCATGAGCTCAATTTGTGCATCCCCTTTTAAAAATGGTGCATTAGTTTGTCCCATTTATATTTCCAGAGTTAATTAGCAAGTGAGAGATTGGACAATTAGTTCATCCGTGCTAATTGATTATCATATTACAACTTGGCGATGATAGGATGAACATGGAGTCTTCGTTCCATATTCCTCTAAGGGATTTGATAATATATACAATGCTTTTTGTGTAATGAGGGTTTTAAAAGACCAAATCAGCTGGGGAAATTGTTAATTCAATTCCACTCAGATGATACTGAGTTTTTCAGGGCGCAAATGAATTGAATGATGGGGATGCAGGGATTTTACAGAATGGCAGTGTCCTTTTTGATTTTGAGGCATGTCAACACAAATGATGTGGATCACTGGTTCATTTCTGTCAATGACATAATAGGATGGGAACTCTCAAAGACCTCATCGTATCTTCAGCTTATTATTGAGAAGCTCTTCCATTCATATCTGCAATACAGATGCATTGTTGATACTGAGAATTAATTGAATATTGCTTCATACACCCAAATACATGTTTTTCTACAGAGGAAAATAAGGTGTCTGTGGCACGTATCCACCACTCACTGTTCCTTCCTTGTCCAATCTCACACTCATACAGGACCACTTCACTCCTTAGTTGTCAAATGTCTGCAGAGTGAAGCTCAGGTATGGACCTCTAACCGCCTCTCGTTGGTGGCCCCACTCGAGCTCCATCACAGTGTGACAGTCTGTCATGAGCCACAGGCCGCAAATGCGCAGAGGAAAGAAAAAAAAAAAAGAAAAAAAGCAGCAGGAATGTGAGCCGCTGATTTAGTTCACCTGGAAAGTTAAACAGGAAGTGCTCAAACTTCCACCTTATTCATGAAAAACTGAGGTAAAGTAGGATGTTAAATTTTAGAGCGGTCGTGCCACTACTTTTGATGTAAGAGAAACGATTTTGTCCAAAGCTGTGATCATCAACTTTCTTTGCCTTTTAGCTCAGATGTTAATTATGTATATTCATACATATTGCTCGTGTTCTTTTTGATACTTAATCTTTATCTCTGGAGTCAGTATTGAGCCCGTCCTAATTTTTTCAGCCTCAGAACCATTCTGTGAAATATGACTCATTTCACCTCAAAATGTTCATCCTCAGGTGCAGCAAATAAAAAAACAAGATTCATGTGTTAATGCTGAAGTATTGCACTTCTTTACTGTGCTTAATAATTAATCGCCCATCCCATCACTCTATGAATATTTACATGCAAAGTGTCCCTGGGAGCCATCCATATGCCAGAGGGAGGGAAGTCTGTGTGTTTATAGCATTAAACACTCAAATATCGTCACCAACCCCATTTCGCCTCCAACCATGAAAAACACTCACTAAAGCATTGCAAGCATTTTATTTGTTGTTGCACAGTGTAACCTATTCAACTTCCATTTAGACGTGGCAAGTCAAATTACAGGTACTCTTTCTGTGCTGAACTGAAATCCCAGGACGCCGCTTGTCTAGTTCAAATGTGAAGGGATCAGAAATGAGGTTTTTGTTTCCCGAGCAATGACATTGTTCATTGAGATCACCCTCCACTTATCGTGTCAAAGTGTCAAAGGTCTTGTCGTCAGTGCAGCTTGAATCAAGGTGTCGCTATGCACAGAAAGAAATTACGCCGTATATTGAATTATGTTGTAAGAGCTGAATCATGCGGTGCAGTGGAATACACGCAGATTTCAAAAGTTTATTTGAGACTTTCAGCAAGAGGAAAATCAAACAGAAACCTTGCACATTACAAATGATTATGTGGTTATGCAGCTAATTTGACCAACGACTCGTGCTGCCAAACATTAATGCGGTCTTCAGTTCTAATCCTGGTGACTCGCTGCTCTTTATTCCTCCCTTTGTATCCGAGCCAGAAATATATAATAAAATGCCGTGACAGAAGATGGGAAACATGGCGTGACCACGCTGGCTGCGACTACTTCCGAGTACAATCGCATTCATAAATTTCCAACCTTTGACCTTTGAGAGAGATTCAACAGGACGCACTTCAGGAGGGTCCTGGAATATAGCAAAAATGCCTCTTGTTAAAGTTGCACTGTGGCCACTTTAAAGCTAATCATGGTAAAGTCAGATATGTAATACAAATAAATACGCTGCTACCAGTGAACCTGGGCATGTTTGGCTCTGTTGCTCCCATTGGTGATATTTATCTAGGAAGGGAAGGCTGAATGTTGTTGTTGCCTCCCTGCAGGTCCCCGAGCTCTCAGATCTCCTCTCTGTCTCCTGTGTGGATAAGTAGTGGCTGCAAAGGCAATGCTGGTCTTTGATATTTCACTCCTCATTTGAATCAGTGGCCGCTTTATTTGACAATGCCAGGTAATTACCTGGGTACCTTGCTTGATCATGTGAACTCCTGCAGAACCAGAGTGGAGGGAGGTGAGGGAGGAAGGGAAGCAGTGTGGGGGGGGAGGGGGGGGAGAGCGAGAGAGAGAGAGAGAGAGAGCTGGGCTGTGGGTATCGGAGAGAAGATGGAAATGGGGACACATAAACAGGAAAAAAAACAAAAAGCGGGGGGACCAAAACAAAACACAAACAAACCATCTGCATTTAGTTACCGACATTGTTTCTTCTGCCAGTCTTTCAAACAAGGGGAGTCACGAGGAAGACGCGCACTGTGTTGTGTTTAAACAAGTCGGGTGTGTTTTTAAAATGTTCTGCGATGGTTTTTCTAGTGGGACCGTCCCATGCTGTGAGGGGAGTGAGCACGAGGTCAGACAGAGAAGGCTACTACAGAAATGCATGACAGAGAGAGGAGATAAAGTGCACGTTTATTATAATTCAAATGAATAGCTTTTGTCTCTTGGGTTGTGTCATTTGATTAACTTATAGTCACTGTGGTGTGTGTGTGTAGTGTATGAGGGAGAGAGGTGATTCAATGAAACATTACTAATGAGCTTGTGTGTGTGTTGGGCTGAAGCAGAAATGAATGAGAAGAAACCAAAAGACCGTTTTAAAACATTTTAATCCATTTAAACACAGAAAATATCAAATATACAGTAGGTTTTCAGACAACAATATGCTCATGATACAGACTAAATTATACTTTGAACTTTAAACAAGGAAAACAAATGCAAATTCTTTTCTTTCATTTACATATTTAAAATAAAAACTGCTGATAGTCAGTGAGGCTGAGTTCAGTATTTGAAATGGCTGGATATATGGAGCCTTATCAATGATGTTTATTGAACAGGAGAGCAGTGTTTACTCTGTTGTGTGACCAGAATATCAAAACCCGTCGCTCCACGTGAATGCAGCTGCGTTCAGGCTGACTAACTGAGCTCTCCTTGGAGGAAAGCAGCAGACAACTGAGGCATGGACCTGAAGTTTAACTGAAAGACTGTGCCAGCATTTCAAAAAACACCAAAGCAAAACAAAATAACAACAACAACAAAAAAAAAACCATCTATTTCCTGTATTCAAATATTAAAGCTGCATTTTATCCCTGAAAACTCAAAGCTTCGACGCACTTTAAAAAATAACTTTAGGTTAAAGATTGACTGGATTAAGACAGCAGGTCTGCTTATAAAGGAAGTGTACTAATTCATTAAAGCTTGCTATAAATAAAGAAGAATGATGGAAGTCACGTGAGGCAGGCTAAATATATCTTATCTTTTCACAGGGAAGTTTTGTCTCTTTCTCACCTTTAATTAATTTTTCAATAAAGCAGCAGCTTCCACTTTTGCTGATAGTTTTTACGTGACATCTTCATCATAAGTTAAGAAATGTTAATCTGATTTTTTTTTTCTTTTTTTTTTTTACAGGCACATTGAACATGTCTGAGTTTCAACGCTACATGCATTATTTCCGATCTGGACAACGATTTCAGCCTCTCGGATGCAACGTGCTATAAACTGCAATTTTACTCACTTTCTAATCATATTGAAACCATGAAGACCTCCGCATTTCGTACGTTTCCCCGCTTCCGCACTGGACAAACAACAGAAGAGCGGAATATATATTCGTTTCAAAGTGGAGAGGGGAATTAAGAGCATTTAATAAAGGCTTAAACCGATGGGGTTGTCTCTGCAGCGCCTGGAGACATATTTCCTCTGATCAGCGGAGGAGGGCGACTTTATTGGACATGTTTCTATTTCCA
Source organism: Embiotoca jacksoni (assembly GCF_022577435.1). Taxonomy (NCBI): domain Eukaryota; kingdom Metazoa; phylum Chordata; class Actinopteri; family Embiotocidae; genus Embiotoca; species Embiotoca jacksoni. The sequence goes on from NW_027185318.1 coordinate 7,634,465, forward strand.
AATCCGCATAACAGCCAACGATGCATGTATTTCCTATCATGTAGATAAGGGAGAGAGGGTTTGATATGTAATAAAAAAAAAAAAAGGTGGGTCTGTGCTGCCTGTTTAAGCCCCTTAAGCCTGATAAATGATGAGCGACAGAGGCACAGCAAGAGGGTCACCGCTATTAACTCCTCGGTTTCCCGGCCTCCACTTAAACTTCTCTCAATTACATCTGGTAATGTGGCTGGATACAGGCCTTATAGGCTTCGACCTGTTCAATCTAACAGAAATACAAAAAATTTAAAAAAGGGGGGAAAGAAATCATATCTGCACTGTGCTTTAGGCTGTCCCCATAAAAGCACGTGTTAAGGGGAAACACGGGGATTATAGTCTGGCGTTACTAAACGCATGCACACCAGGTATTCTGGGACAAACACCCAATGCAAGCTCATTAAATCAGCATTTGGTGTATCCGAGCAGGCGTTAACGACGGGCTCTAATCTCGGCGGTGACCTGCTCAAACTGTGTCAGAGCCGAGCAGAGCTGAGGCTCTGCGGAGAGGCTGCACACACGGAAGGATGGACCATTTCGATCGTTTGATAGAAAAATAGCCTATATATTTTTGCATGTTGGGAAAAATTCACAATTCCTTTGGTGGAAAAAAAAAATGCAGGAGGAGAGTTTTACACCTGAACGAATTTTTATCGATTTAAAGAAGACGTTATTTTTCACCATTAATATTTCATAATAATAATGTTGATTACTTCAACGCGCAGTTTCCCCCAAAAAAACAATATTGATATATTTTATGTTTTTCTTTTTCCTTTATTTTGTTTAATGCTTCGCTTGAGTGGTAGTTATAACTATAAATGGTTTAATTTGGTCATTTTTGTCAGCATGCAATAACGCTTATAAAAGAAAATAAAAGTCTTGCAGATTATGTGAATAATGAATTAATCATAAGAGCATCAGGGTGTTTATGAGGTAGATATAAAGCTTCGGATTATTTTTAGATTTTGGAATCTCTGATTTAGATTTCTTTGCATCCCGATTTACATTCAAAATAAAGTTGTAAAAATCACACAAAAAATCGTGAGTTCTAAATAAATCGTGTATATTAAATTAAAAGACAACCCACAATTATATAGGCCACATTTTTCTAGTTCGTGTGACACAGTCACAGTCTTGTAAAAACATCCACTGTGAAGGGTGTGAAGAGTTAAACGAATTTATGGTCGAAGATTTGTAAACAAATAAATGAAAAATGACAAGAAACAAATGCATGGCACGTCCGAATTAGAGAAAGTCAGTAAAACAGAATCTGCGTTTTATCAGATTTACTTTTTATATTTATATTTCTGAAACTAAACGATTTGATTGCACGCACTGTAATTTTAATTTTAGAACACGTTTTTGTTTTTCAGTGGTGGACATTATTTCGTGGGAATTTGGTCGTTTAAATTGTATTTTGTGGGCCTTCTCTCATTTGTGGCGACGCTTTCGACAGCTCTGCCTCCGCGGCGGCCGCCAGGTGTCGCTATAGGGCCACATATTTCCAGGCCAGTCTACGAGGGAAAAAGCCACAGTTACATTTACTCTCTCTCTCTCTCTCTCTGTATCCCTCCTCCCTTTACTAACCCTCTGACACCAGACTCTGAGAATCGGTGGAGGGGAAAATGAGGCTTTGGAGCTGAAGAATTTACAGTTAGTCGCGAAACTTTTACAAGTATTTGAGTTGCTCACTCCACTTTCTGAAACCCTATAGTCACATTTCACTTCGGGGTCAAAAGGAGTTCAGATGCAGAGGACTGAGGTAATGTTTTATGTAAGAAGAAAACAACGAGCAGCCAAATTATTATAAACAAACCATAAATAAAACCATCTCAAGTATGTCAACAAATGAAGAAACTTTCATGCAGTTTGTTGGAACTGGTAAAAATGAATTAGTTGTCGTCTTTGCGGCTGACAACAACGGGGCAACTCCAAATTGCATTACTTTTATTGAGCGCAAAATCTACATTTTCAGTTAAATTACGCATCAGTACCTGTTTTTATTTTAATTTTAGAATTGTGCCAAAATAAAAGATATGAACAGGCTGCAAGGTTTTTACTTCCAGTGCCTCTTCTGCAGTCAGTCTATGATCCAGTCTTATCTGAGCCTCTCTATACATTCTAATTTACATAATCTCAAATACTGAAGAGGGCCAAAGAAGAACAAAGTTACAAACAAGATTAGGGCGAATTTATTTGTTCCTGCGGTTGAGCGCCAATTGTTTCTCCAGGAGTGTTTAAGGTCACTAAGAGGATTTCAAGCTCGCTTCATATCGGTGATCTTTTTGAGGGAATTAAATCAACAATGCATTTCTCTCCATATTTAGCAACAGGCTTGTGTGTGTGAACAACCGAGCCCTGCAGGGCAAGAGAGGGGGAGAGGAGGGATTGTAAGTCCTGCAAAGAGTAAACAGAGGAGTGGAAGTTCAGTGGTGGTGCTCCGGTCGCATGCAGGCGATCCACGGTGCACCTTTAGGATGTGACATGCGGTGGATCTTTAGCCTGGTGACTGTCCTAGTAGTGTTTTCCTTGAAATGGATCCTTTGCCCCCCCCCCCCCCTCTCTCTCTCTTCACCCCCCTAATGAATCCAAACGCAGCTGGCCATGTCCCACACGGACACCGAGAGCTTTAACCCTAAACTGACCTCAATTTGACACCACCAGATGAAATTTTACCGCCTGTTAATGCCATCTACTGATTTTTTTTCATACGTGTAAGAGTTGAGTGTGTGCACCTGAAAAGAGCCGCTACAGCAAAGAAACGTAAAACTACTTAAAAAGTCTAATTGTCTGTGATAGGGGTCCTCCTGGAATTATCTGCCTTGTAAACGCGCTCAGGTTATAAGCAGGGGAGTTTAAGTTGGCACATGCCTTGTTTATGAGGAAAATTAATTTTAATTAACTATTGAGTGAATGATGATTAAACTGAAATTAGAAAATTAAACACCGACTTGTGTAATGTCACATAAAAGCTGTTATTAGGCGGATTTAACCTATTTCACAATCTAAATACTGTCACTTATGAAGCCCTGTGTTTACAGCTTCCATTAATTACTCAAATAAATAGTTCACAAAAGAATGAGCTTAAAATTTCATGTCGTTAGGAGTCGTTGCTGGAAGTTTTATAGGGAAGGATGTGTTGCTGTGGAGCCGTACATTGGACACGCATAATTAGCCTTTCCTATTTTCACACGCTCTTCGGGTGTTTACATCACTCTCCTCCGGGGCAAATCACATATTTCCACAATAAATGTGAAAAAAAAAACCCGCCGGTATAATCGCAAGATCTAGAAGAGTGTAAATTAAAGAAATTCGCTCGAGCATTTTGATTTTTTTTTTTTTTTTATAGGACACTAGATTGTTCGCTTTAACGGAAGATTAAACAATGCTTATGGAAATATATTAATTTTGTCTGCATTTTTTTATAGTTCCGCGTCAAAACTTTCCCTTTACTGCGCCGTGAAAGGACGCGCGGTCACAACAAAGCGGTAGATACAGTATAAGGTTTATGCTACTTACCATGGTTGTCCAAAGGAAGGAGGATGAAAAAAAAGGCAAGCGTTAGTGCACAAATCAATGTGAACGACAGTATTTTGCTTATGAAAATATCAGTCTTCAACAGCAGAGTCTGCCGGGCTGGTTGTGTTTACAGAGTGCAAGAGAGACTTGGAGACGGTGAATGCCTTGGCTCTCTGCGCACCGTTCTGCAGCTCCTTCCCGGGGTATTGCACGTTGAAATGTCCACACAGCCGTTTGTCAAACCCTGCAGTCCTACACTTCCCACCCCCCCTTTATGCCAACAAACATAACTGTTGTCACGGTTTCATTTATTAGATCTTTTTCCTTTTAAAAAAAACAAAACAAACTCCTTCTATTTCTGTAATCAACCCCAAGCACCTCTGCTTAGTATTTAGTTTGTTGGGAGAGTTTATTGACCCTCCAACGGTAGCCACAGCCCATCTCCCTGAGCGTGTGTCCACCTTAATCCTAACCTGTGAATAATTAATTTCCACCATCAAAAATGTCACGGAGCAATAAATGAAGCCTTTATGTGAGAACCTTTCAATACAGCCATGATGCCATATTAGCACTGATGGAGCTAAATATTAAAGGGGATAGATGGCCTGCTTCTGTTTGTGCGTAAAAGTGCTCAGGCTCCAAAAAGGGCTTCACTGCAATCGATGGCCGGAGCGTTGCTCCTCCTCTAAACTTCAATCTCCCCACATGATTGATGATCTTGGGGAGCTTTGATAATTGACTACTCTGAGGTAAGGCACGGGTTTCTATCAAGAGAAGGGGATTGGACGAAAGAAACATACAAAATTACTTTCCCCACAAAAGCTTTTTTTCCTCTTGGAAAAGTTCATTCTGGGCTTAGAGGGGTGCTGTTTAATTTTCTTAAAAGACCAGAGCAATAATTAGCAGTGAGCTTATGAGGTATCACTGAGATATTAAGTATGCATACCGTCTTATAACCACAAAACAGATAACAAGTAATGTTCATACATTAAACTCATCTTTCATAAGATCTCTTGGTAATTTTTTTTGTTAAAAATGACTTATAATGTTTTATTTTTCTATCACTGACTGGATGGACACAAGTTAAAGTATATATATAAATATTGATCTTTTTCTGACGTTGTATTTTACCGTGCGTAAAAGTTTGGATTGCGTAATTGGTGTATAATTCCACTTTAAAATAAACGGTTTACTCTAAATCATAATTCATGGGAGTTGAGTTCGGTCGGCGTTTGTGTTTAATTCAACTCAGCGCAGTTGCAGCCGAAGCGTCCGCTCTGGTAAACCTCTCTCACTTCAACCCTTTCTGCTTTCTCTTTAGGACTCCTCTCGGCGAAAAGGAATTGGCTGGGAGTCGGAGCTGTGCTGCTTTTGCCTTTTACCCCCAGTGTGGAGTTGAAGCCGTCCCCGCGCCTCGCATATACTCTGCATATCACAAGATTTGGTCTCTCCTCTCTCTTTTTCTGGAGCTGCTGTAGGACTGGCTATGGCCACCACTACTTCCGGGATCCGTCATTTCATTCGCCCACCGCTCAGCGCTGCGAACTGACTCTGTTTCTATAAGCAAGCTAGCAGCCAACCTGCCAACACTCGCTGACACTCACTCATCTCAGTCTCGCCAGATAGACGAAATACCTACGGGGGGAAAGAAAGAAAAGATCCGAATCGCAATCTCTTAATTTCTACTGCTTTTTTCCCCCTTTTTTTTTTTTTTTTTTTCTTTCTTTTTTTTTTTTTTTTACAGTGATAATAAAACAAGATAGCGATCTGGAGGCATTAAAGGAGACGCGGACTTGCGGGATGAAAACGGACTAAAAAGATTCGTCCTTCTCTTGAACATCATCACCAACCGTCATTCATTCATTACCTTGACAACCTCTGGCTTTGATTGACAGCTGGAGTGGCAAAAAGCCATGAGACACGACAGTTTAGTTACATGCAGGTTGTTGATGGGCCGATTGTAACCTTCACTTTGGCGCATTTTTTTCTTTTTTTTCCGAGGAAACAGGGAAAACAAGAAAAATTGCAAAACTCCCTGATGCTACGATTTCAACTGAACCACACTGGCGAATAGGAGAATTCGCAAAGTTGGTTGAAAAAGGAATCTTGCCACTAAATCACTTTCTAACCGGGACTGGGATATTAAATATACGACAGATTCAGGAGTTTATTGGAGCGCAGCCTGATGGCGCAAAGGGTAGGTTTTAAATCTCCTACACTTACCTGTTCAAATCCACTGTAGGGAGGCCCTCGTATCGCTAACCTCTTGTCGGGTGGTGGCAAATTTACAAAGTATTCATATCAAAGCCGCTATATTTGACATTTTTGCAGCGCTCTCACTCTTCAGGCAAAGTGACAGCCTCTGCTTTTACCGACAGCCTCCACGACAGCAGTGAGAAGCAGTTTCACAGGAGACTCCAAACTAATTCGCTCTTTTCACCCACCAAACTCTGCCGAGGAGCACCTAAGTTATAATGTTTTTGGTAATGTTTAAACTCGTCGCAGATACAATATATGACACTTTTCTTGCCTTGGCTGCCGCGTATTTTCACAGCAACAGCTTATTAGTTTCTCCCCAGCGTGTGTTCAGAATGAGACGGCATGCTTTTTGTACTTTTCACATTTGTTTAAAAAGTAACCGGGAAGTCCGTTGACTTTTGCTCTCATTTTTATTCCCAGTACGATGAGCTGGCCCATTACGGTGGGATGGACGGAGTCCCGGCGTCGATGTACGGGGACCCGCATGCTCCCCGGCCGCTTCCCCAGGTCCACCACCTGAACCACGGACCGCCGCTGCACGCCAGCCAGCACTACGGAGCCCACGCTCCTCATCCGAACGTTATGCCCACCAGCATGGGCTCTGCTGTCAACGACGTTTTAAAGAGGGATAAAGATCAAATTTATGGGTAAGGTTTGCATGAACAAAATACGCGTCCAAATAGTTTTTCTAAGTTTTCAGCTTTTCTCTAAGTTCGGCTTGCTGGACGTTCTCCCCCACCACGAAATTTAAATACAGTTTTGTGCAGGTTTGACCGCAATTTGGGTCTCTATTGTTGGTTAGGGTACTTTTGTTGATGTGTAATTTTACACGCATTGTATGGGCATCGTCAAGTAAGTAAGAGTATGAGCCTTGAGCTTGAAACACAAGCCATAAAATAGTATGGAATCTCATTGTTCATAGTCCAATCTCGAAAGCCACACAGACTGCAAGGAATTATAATTAAAAAAAAAATATTTTCATCATCATAACAATTGGTTTGTATTGTAAAGCTCGCGTTAATACAACTGCCCACTATTGTGTTTCTGTCGTAAAAATAGTCTGGACTCCTTTAAACGCTCTTGTTCCTCCCAACAAAACTTCTGAAATGTTTTCAGATTTTTTTTTTTTTAACACACACTTTTACGCACACAGAGCGCGTTACAAGTCAGCGTGTTGTCTTTATAATTATACTTTTATCAGATTATTCACAAATAATGAAAGAAAACTGATTAGTGCAAAACTAAAAACATGATTCCTGATTATGATGGCCCATGATACGGACACAGAAGGAGCACAGACATATTCTGGGACGTAGTGTAAAGTAAATTTACTTTCACTCTTCTACAAGGAAAAGAGTTTACCTTATTTTTTATACAGACAGTAAATTAAATGATAGAAAATTTTAACATAATGTTAGTCTTTTGAAGTTAGAGCTTGTATTAGAAAAAAAAATAATTCTGAAATTATAATTCCATTTTAAGAATTATTTTGGTGATTGTCTCATGATGTGGAATGATTCAAAGTTAGCGTTTACCGATTTTATTCACATCAACATCACTGTTAAAGCTATAGGCCTACTAAGGAAGAATTATTAAAAATCCACGGTGTCTCAGTCTGCAGTGCAACTGCAAAATTATTACATTTTAAGTTTTTTTGCAGACTGTCTAATTTCTAAAATACCAGTGACATCTGTCGACAGTCTGTTTTGGGTTTTTTTGCTTGAGTTTTGTTGACTTCTCGGTCGCTTTTTTTTTTGTTTGCACTGCAAGAAATGTCAGTCTCAACAAGTCGATTGATATCAGACTGAGCTCCACGTTTCCCAAACGAGAAGTAAAATATACCAGAAGCGTGTGCTGCCTTACTTCCAACTCAAAACAGCTGCAAAACAGGAATAATCTTTATACTAAATAAATTGTTTTAGTTTTTGTCTGCCTTATTCTAAGATGCTGCCTCTTGGTTTAAAAGAAGTATGTAAAAATTAGACGGCGGATATAAAAGTAAAATGATCTGATCTAACGTAATACATGTTTTAGTTGTAGTAAGAAAAGTAAGAATTGTAGGACCCGGGTGCCGGCAGACCTGCAGGTTGATTGGACATTTTTTGCAGTGGGGCATTGTGGAGCCGGTGTGCTGCTTGTACTCAGGCTGTGTTTCCCCCTCTTGCAGTCACCCTTTATTCCCACTGCTCGCACTGGTTTTTGAGAAGTGCGAGTTGGCGACGTGTACTCCGAGGGAGCCCGGCGTAGCAGGCGGCGATGTCTGCTCATCAGACTCCTTCAATGAGGACATTGCAGTCTTTGCCAAACAGGTCAATTTTGCAATGTTTAAAAAAAAAAAATACATATCTAGCCTAGTTTGGATGTTGTGGCTGCGTCATGGCGCATTGTTTTCTGCTTGCCTCATAATTATAATTTTTTTTTTTTTTGCAGTAAAAACCTGCTTTTGATATGATTAACGAATATTAGTGTGTGTTCACTGCAGAAAATCCACTTATTTGTTTCATTTATAAAAGTTGTATTATCAGGTTACAGTCCAGGAGAAAAGTTGACAAACACTCCGCACATTCCATGCCAAACTAACTTTGACATTTGGTGTGTTATTTTAGGTCCGAGCAGAAAAACCTTTATTTTCATCAAATCCAGAGTTGGACAATTTGGTAAGCCCACCTCTCTGTCTCTCAATAATTCCCTGTTCGGTGCGGTTGCTCTCCCGCCGATTCGCTGAAGTGTCCACAGCATCACTCAGTAAATATGTGAACATATGATTTAAACTTCCGCACAGATGTCAGCTCAGGTTTGGAGTGAAGCTGTGTGACCACATTTGACGCTGTCATTGTTCAGTCTTCCCATCTAACTGCCCCAGCTGACCAGTGTGTAATTACTTATTAGATCGTGAGATGCAACTTTCTTTTCAAGTTAAAACTAGTTTTGTTCTTGCTGGCTGCAGTGCACTCCATACACTGTCATGACGGGTGGATTTAAATTTCCCAACCCTGCACAATTGTAAAGAATAATAATCCATTTTGTCATGTTAATTGTGTTTATTTTGCTCTCTTTTTTTTTTTTCAGATGATACAAGCCATACAAGTATTACGGTTTCACCTCTTGGAATTAGAAAAGGTAAAAAAAAAAAATTAAAAAAAAATTAATATAAATTTCTATGTGTTAAACTTCTGCCTGTAGAAAAGCCAGTCATGCCACCTGCACAAAAACACTGCATGTAATGATATCGATAGTATTAGACATTCTTCAATATTCAGAGCAATGCTATTACAGATAATCACAGAAAATAACCCGGGCTGCATTGAGAGAGGGTTTTAAGGATTTTCATCAAATATGCCATTTTATTTACCCAACTATTGATGCAGCTGAATTGGCAATTGATAGCATACACTGTAGCCTCTTTGCCCACGTTGCACACTGTTATTGATCCGCAGATTTAGTTTCAGCTGCTCATTATTTCGCCAGCTTACGGCACGCTGTTTATTTTTTGTCGTTCAACTTGTTGCTCTGGTCTCAGGAGAATAATAAGCACTGCAACAATTTCACTATTGTTTCCTCGCCCCCGATAATGCCCCTTAATTGGAGTTATTCTTGGACTGGCTGAAGCGTTTCCTACGTCCTGACAAAAACGTCTGAAAACGTTCTTATTTTTTTTTTATTTTTTTTTTTCAAGGTGCACGAGCTCTGCGACAATTTCTGTCACCGGTACATCAGTTGTTTGAAAGGAAAAATGCCAATAGATCTAGTTATTGACGAACGGGATGGCAGCTCGAAATCAGATCACGAAGAACTCTCGGGATCGTCGACTAACCTTGCAGATCACGTAAGTAACGCGACCTTTATTGTGTCCATAATGTGTGATGTGCTGTTTTTGTGCGTGTCTGCATGCGTCTCTGCTGCTGAGAGAATACCCGAGGGCTTATAATTTTGTGATAGACGATGCATATGAATAATGGACTATATCTAAATAAGCAGATTGCTTCATGTTTCTCATAAAGCCAACTTTTTGGGCTCCTTAGCTTCTGCTCGGTGTGTGTGTGTGTGACCCATGCTGTGCCATCAGTAAATAGAGCATGCTCTGTTCTGCAAGGAAAATCTGCCGATCGATGTTCTAAGGTCAAAAGCTACATGTGATACAATAGACCGAGTTATTGTTTTAGTCTTTTGATTAGGAGCAGTCATGTGTGCATAATGCGTCCGTGCTCGCTTGTGTGCTAGAGGTTTTGAGTGGGTGTGTATGTGTGCGTATTAGAGGGTGCGCGTACGCGTGTGTAAATCGCTGCCCTGCATTATGGAGAGTTGCACGCTGAAAAAAAAAACGTGAGGCAATTATCTGTTACGCAGGTTTAACGTTAAAGCAGGGTATCAGCGGTAAGCTTTAGCTTTAGGCCAATATTTAAAAAGAAAAGGGCTTTATATTTGGGGCTGTGGGAGCTGGATATGGCCTGTGCGTAAAGCTGTGGATTTTGCTGCAGAGGTGGAGAAAGTGGTAGCCTATTGAAAGAGATCTCAGAGCTAAAGGCTTACCATCAATGTCAAGTTCACAAGGCATATGATGGTTCGTCTGGAGGCCTTCCATTGCTGTTGATGTTAATGTGTTTAATTGTTTCATATTGATTGCCGTGTGGTTTGCTCTGCAGTCGCCTTTCTCCTCTGCTCCCCGCTTTATGACTGCAGGCTCCATAATGCTGAATTCAATTATATGCACCTGAAGTACAGTAGCTTTAAATTTGATGATCGATTCTCCGGTTTAAATTGTGCATTTTCGGCGTAATAAACACAGAACCTCCCCCCCCGTAGTATGGATCGAGCTGACGGTGTAGTATTGAGTTGATATCTGTGAATTACTGCGTCTTGCATGCCTGTGATAAAGCTAATGTTTTGGTGGAGAGGGAAAATGAGCGGCTAGTGCAACAAAGTGACTAGTTAATATCTGCGCAGCACAAGGCCAAGCCTATTAGGAATTAAAGCAGATTTAAGTGTTATGCAAAGTCTCTGCGCTGCATCTGTTGGGTCTGGCTATCGGCCTAATAGCGGTGGATTCCCTTTGAAAGACCGTCGCCTTTGCAGGGGCCACGCAGCGCGCTGCATAAAGTGAACTGGAACATAACTAGACCGAAGATGCCGACGTTGGTCTCAGAAAACCTGTCAGAACGGCAATACAGTGGTCTTCCAGCACAAGTGTAGAAATGAGGCATGCTGTTGTTTATATTGTAGAGATTAGATAAACTGGCCTGTTTAGTTTCATGGCAGATGGCTGATACTCAAGCCAATTTCCAATGGTGCCTCCAGTGCTCAGACACCAGCTTTGTCGTCAGTCCACTTGTAAGAAATATTTTGATAATTAGAAAATTAAATATGCCAATAAAACAAATCAGGAGCAGCAATAAACAAAGAAGGCTGCATGACAAGCCATTTATCTTGGAGTAGTTTGGAATGACCACCTCATTAGGTATTTAAGTTTTGAGGGATTTATTTCACTTATGTGGCACCACTGAACTTTTTATTACACTTAACTGCTGGCCTGAATTTCACTAAAGCAGAAGAGAGTTTTCTTCTTATCTCCCTATTTGTTTTAGAGCTGTGTCTGAGCAGGTAGGGGATTTCAAGAATGGAAACACTCTCCAGATTGATAGTTATTGTAGAACAATTAAAAAGCAAGGCAGTGCGTGAAAGCATGCGTGCACCTCATGATGCTGGAGTGGAAATAATATTTGCAGAAAGTGAAAGAAAGAGGAACCTTTGAGGTGAAAATGTGTGCAGTGCAGTCATCATCTGAAAGCCTTGAAATAAATAGTTAACTTTATTCAGCAGTAATTTCCATGTCTAATTGAAAAGAGTCCAGCCTCACATGCCTGAAATGTGTTTTGAATATTAGAAACAATACACACAAATGGCTGCAAAACTGTGCGGCTGGATGGAAAGCAATTCTTGTCTTGATTTATTTATTTTATTTATTCGCTTGTATTTGTCTGTATTTTATTATTCATTTCTGTCCTTCTGTCTCATTGAGGAGAAGAAGGTGGTTTTGATAGTTAGATATGCTAATTTATTTAGTTAGAATCTCTCACGTCCATTTTTCTTTGCTTTGATATGCATTTTTAATATATAGCCCTGGGCTACATCTCATTTGGTGAAAGTTGGTTTTTCTGGAGATGATGAGGCTCTTCACTGAGAAGGAGGCAGCCCGTTGAGCTTGTTTTTATATGTGCATGTCTCCTTCCCTTTTTCTACCTCTTTCTCTTTCCCTGCTCTCCCCTCCTCATACCTGACAGTGGAGCATAATAAGCGCAGTTTTATTTACACTTGAATGCAGCATTGTCTTAGAGATGATTGGATTATAGTATAGTGAGAGCAGGATGAGGCCTTTGCTGACACTGTTGATTTCCCTTATTCGCTTGCGGTGACTATCTCAACCATGCAGCCCACCCAAGGCTTCCTAACTCATCGCCCCTCCTCAGATCGACTCCATTCTATTTAAAAGAATGAAAACAAAAAAGACGCTGTATTACACATGAAGTGTGACACAGAGCTGTGTAGTTTTGTAAATGGTTGGTGTGTGTGTACTTGTCAATGGTTTGCTCTCTTGTCTTTTAATTAATGAATAAAATTTCTGTCTCTTCTGTGCTACATCCAATTAGGGAGACAAATAGAATTAACAGTGTCTGAGTATTATCTGTTCTAATGAATTAGCCTTTGTGTCTTCCTGTGCCATTGTGCCGCTTCTTCAGTCAAGCTTACATACTGTATTAGGCTTTTTCATTTCCTTTTTGCATATGTATTATAGTGTTGAAACCGCCTTTGAATTCCTGCATAGTTCCAGATTTGTGTTACAGAAATTCTGTAGGATTTGCAGGTCCCAGTGCTTTGTTTTGGAGAGCTTTCCTCAGGGAGTGATAGTCGTTCCCATAGTTATGGTGTAGCTTATCTCAAGTCTGCATGGCTGGAAAGGGGAAAAAAGGGAAACAAGCCCTTTTCTGTTTAGATCTGATTCTCTGCTACAGGCTGTGGCCGCTGCAGACCATCGGTCAGATGTGGTGATGTCACAGGTCCAATCAAGTAAAGCAGTAGTTCTATTTGAGCTTGTGCAGTGATTTACTGTGTATCAGTGGAGAGAGTGGGTGCCCAGTAATGCCCTGTCCTGTTTCTGTATGTCACTCTGCATAGGGCAGCGTGCACGCAGCCTCTCTGCCTGTGGACAGTGAGCCCTCGGGCCAAGCTGGCCTGCTGAACCGTGGAATTTCTCAGTTTTGGAGGTGCTCTAATTCTACTAGCTTTGTTCTCCTCGGGGACCGACTACGTTTGGATCTCGTGAAAACAGTGCATTGTTGACTTGGGCCGCTCTGTCTGTTCCACACAATTGTTTTGTGATGGTGGGATGTCTGGCCTTACATTTCCTATTTGATTAGTGTTCAGAGGCAGGGCCCTGTTGGCAGGCATATCTAATCATCGCTACCGTGGCTGCAGAGAGGCTGTGCTCACTTGTTGCATCTCCCACACTCCCCTTTCTTTAACTGCATGCATGCTGTAAATGACTGCAATGAACAGTTGCCCAGCAGTCATTCTGGGTCAGGAGATACATCTATGTTTACCTGTAATGAAACGCAATATACAGTTAATGATAATACAGAGATAAATCCACACACTAATTTGAAAACCCATATGTTAGAAGTATTTGTTCTAAAATGAAAGCAGGATTATCTGTAACTAATTGTCAGTTTTATATTGCCATTTAAATGACATTTACATTTTTGGATTTGTCATTTTGATGTGTGCCAAACCCATGAATCACAATAGAAAGGACATTTTTTGTATATTTAATCTCTTCTTTCTGAAGACATATTCGCGTATAAAGTAAAATGACTGCAGTGAGTAAGATTGTTTTTGCCTCAGAGAAAGTTCCAGGCATAAATACAATCCGTCAATCTCTCTTGTCTGTTAAAACAGGCTGTGGTGAATTATTAGCTGCTAAATTAAGGACTATTTGTATTCTGGATAATTGAGGGTGTTGTAAATACTCAGCTGTTCAATAGAGTTGCACCTACACTTTTCTAAAGTGCCTGTATATAATTACGAGCTCAACCCAACAAAAATGTGTGACGAGTTTCTCTCTTTCTCTGTTTATGCCATGTGGCAAGATGTGTCTTGAAATGTCTGTTCGTCTTATGATTTACGGTCCCGCGTGTTTCTGGTGTGTCAGCGATTCTGTACATTCAGCACAGGATCCCTGTAGCTGCTCCTTACACACACACACACACACACGCACGCACACGCACACGCACGCACGCATGCAAAATCACAAGGCTAGTCGTTCTCAGGCTGCTACCAGACCAACAGATTTCTTCCCTTCCCTCCAGGTTTCAGGGGAATTTGAGGGAAATTCAATGATGCTGCTAAATCAATTTTATTTGAAATTCCTAGGGATGTAGGCAGAGTGCAGTGAGCGAAGTGAGATTGTGCCAGGCAGGTGTTTGTAAATGAGAAACAGGGGACAGGAGCAAAGGAGACGGCAGCATTCTCCTGCTCTCCAGTGGCCTGGCTGCACTACAAGCCTTCCTTCCCATATTGTCTCCTGCTTTTATATTAATTACAACTTGTATTATCAGCTGCCAGTTGCTAACCCCAGCAAATAGAAAAGGTTTCCCCCAGAGACAACGCTTCTTTTGTATCTTTTTCTCTATCTTGTCCTATTGTGTACGTTTGTGGGTGTGTGTGCGTTCCCGCCTGCACATGTATGTGTATTTGCTTGCTAGCGTTCTCCTCCTCCTCCTCCTGGTAACACTGCTCTTTAACACAATTAGTGAAGAGCATGGAGTGAACCATGTTTGACTCCTAATTATGCCCAGCTTTAGGGAATAGTCACATGGGCGAGAGGCCTTTTTTTTTTTCCTCTTTTGCTTCTTCCTCATCTTTTTTTTTCGAAGACCTGTGTAGGTTGAAGAAGACTGTTTGGGTGACATGATTTTTTTTATTTTTTTTTTACAACTTGTTTGAACTTTATCAGACCCACGGGGGTTGTGACAAAATGGTTGTGTGTGTTTGTGTTGCGCAGTGCAGTGTGTGATGATGCACCCTCCATAGCTCAGAGAGGCCCACTAAATTATTCATCGGGAGGAAAGGCTGTTGCTTTTGTCGCCTTGTTGAGCATGGAAAGTTAACACTGTTGTTTTGATATTCCTTGACTCGTTTTGCAGACGCAGTTATGAATGAGTGGTGACTTACATGTATTAAAAGCGGAGTGTGTGCTCCATTGCATATGAACTGGTCCTAGTTTCCACTCTATTATTATTATTAGGTCATATAAAGTGCTGCACTCTTCTTTTTGCCCTATAAGAGCCAAACTAACAAAGCATTATCTATATCCCTGCATACAGGCCCATTAAATCCACAGGGTAGCAAATCACAGCAAAATAGCATTCCCTTTAACACCATTAGCTGAGGTGTCTTTGAATTTAATTTAGTGCCAGTACCATTAAAAATGACACATTACTCTGAAATGATAGCTAAATTAAGTCCTATCGATTCGGCTGTTGCATTAAAACCATGCTGTGGCCCTAGCTGGCAAGTGTGAGCGAGAGAGATAGCAGAAGAGAGCAGGCGTGTGTGAGAGTAGCGAGCACGGTTTTTCAGGCTGGTCTTGCCGGCAGTGGGTGTTTCATTGTGAGGAAGTAGTACCCAGTCATTTTCTTCTCTTAGAACAACAACAGCCCGTTCTGAGAGTAGAGAGAGACTCGGGGAGTCTGGAAGTTTTTACCTCTCTTTCTTCCTTCTCTCTGTGTTACATATGTCAAAGACAAAATTAGACCGTTTTCAGGGGGTTGATGGGCTTTTCCCACATTAGGGATTTTACTCAGCCGACGCTGTGTTGAGAACAACAGAAAATTACTATAACAACAGACTTTGTTCCCATGAAGTGTACCATGTGTTGATCAGTGGCCCGGAGAGTGAGCACATCACAATCATCCATTCCTCTAAGAGCGGGGACACTTTTCCCTCCACTCACTCTGGAGGGCTAAAACCCACGCACGGGCTATTGTTCGCCCTGTCTTCTTACTCCTCTTCTGAGTAATTCTCCGAGCTCTTTATCTGATTGCCATCCGGTGAACAGCTGACGCTGAGAGGGCCTTGAGTGGAGCGCAGGGTCTGAAGGGTCTTGTGTGTTTCTGTCTGCTGTTTTCAGCTCCGAGCTGTTTGGGAAAACAGCCCGCCTTCCCCAAAAAACTTAGCAGATAAAAGGGCCTCGCTCACAGGCATAGCAGCAGCCTCGCCTCCGCAGCAGAACAAGCAGCAGCACATCAGGACTGTGTGCCCAAGGGAGCGCGGCAGCGCCTTGTCTTATAGCCTCTGTTTCCCTGCAAACCTCTGTTAGTCTCCAGGCTCTATCCTGTCTGTCCTTCTCCAGTACAGCTCACTCTGACTGGGGCACCAAAGCAGGCAGGCAGGCGGGCGGGCAGGCGGGCGGGCAGGCAAGTAGGCAAGCAGGCAGGCAGGCAGGCAGGCAGGCAGGCTCCTCTGAGCTGAAGGAAAAGAAGTTCATCAGGAACTCTGCTCAAGTTGGACAAAATGGTAAAAACGGTCTATTTCTTGGAATATTCTGTGTCGTGTACATTTTCCCTCTGCTTTCCTATGTATGTATATGTGTTTATGTGTGTTTGAGGGAGAGAAAAAAAACACATAGCGGGAACTGAGAAGTGGGTTGAGGTTTGTGGGAAGCCTTGGTGCAGGCCTGTGTTTGTTTGGCTTGGGCTCCGCTCAAGGGGCTGCTTCTCTCGGGCCCCAGACAACGTTGGGCTCACGTTTGCCAACATTTTGTCATCGTGCTCAGGTGACATGTTAAATTGGGAAAGACTAGCTTGTGTTGTGCGCCCTATGAAGTTGTATCTACTCTGTGTGAGAGGCTGCTGTGAGCAGTGTGTACTGCGTTTGATTGAGCCTGTGTGTTTGCGGGCACAAGTGTAGTAAATGACGTGATCGGCCTGTGCCTCTTTTTGCCTCAATGGCAGAGGAAATTCCACCTCTAGCCTGCCTTCATGTGGCACTGATAAAGCCTTTCCTGTACAGTAGAAAATCCCGTTTCCCCGTGTGTACTGACAGGGCAGTGGGAATGACCAGGAAAGAGAGGAGGAGGAGGAGGAGGAGGAGAGAAAATGAGCTGGAGGGAGGGCAGGCGAGGAGGAAGTTACCTTAAAAGCTATGAATTTGTTTATGGATATTTCTTTGAAGTTAGCAAGCAGAGATTTAACACTTTTTTCAGCATGTCTTTGTATATAGGAAAGTGAGGGTGCGTGCGTGTGTTTATACTTCTTGCTCTATTATGTCATTAGCATGTGTGCGTAAGTGTATTTCTGCATGCCTCTGTGGGCGTGTGTGTATGTCAGTGTGGGCGTGGACACATTTTTGGCAGATTAGCAGGAGAATCACTGTCATATCTTATTTTCATTTCTGACAGTGGTAATGATTAATGGCGGCTGTGGTGTGTTTGGACTTTTTACCTCTATATTTCTCACTTGACACGGAAGTCTCAATTGGTTATGCTATAAATGATCTCCGCTGGGCTCTGCCATATGTGTTTAGACGACTACTCACAAGTGCTCCTCTTGCAACGCTCAAAATCAAATGCCACATTAACTGTGCTGTGTTTTGCTCTCATGCATTAATGAAACACTTTGATTACCGTGTTTTGACTTATAGCCAGCTGCGTTAGTGCCTGAGTTTCTTTCCATTCATCTGTGATTATTGTAGCTTCTTTGATTGTCTGCAAGCTGGGAAATAAGCAGTGGGCCTCTTGGCCTTGCCAGGAGAATGTAAGCTGGCCAAAGACCCTCACGGTGCCTGTAGACTCTTACAGATGTCACTTGCACATTTCCAGCAGACTCATATGGACTCTCTCTCTCTTTCTGTGTTTCTCCTTCTCTACCTTCTTCTCTCCCCGCCTCCCCCTCTCTGCTCTCTCTGCTCCTGGTTTGTGGTTTGGATGGGGAATGTGGTTGGATGCACGGACGGACGGATGGATGGATCCCACGCTCGCTTTCTGCCTTTTCAAACCTCAGAACCCAGCTTCCTGGAGAGACCACGATGACGCCACCTCCACACACTCAGCCGGCACACCGGGACCCTCCAGCGGAGGACACGCTTCACAGAGCGGTGACAACAGCAGCGAACAAGGTGAGTCAGTACCGAAATGCGCATGCACACGCACGCACACATACATGCATATACACGGGTGCGCTCATGCGCTGACGCGTAAACATACATAGATCCACGGCGGTCAGGCACAGATCCATGCAGGACATATGAATCACCATGCTTGGAGAGAATTGCCAACGCTTCACTTTAACCCTGTCTAATGTGAAATCCATTGTGAATAGATGGCACATCTCTGTTTACACATGTCCCCGTCCTTCCTTTTGCACTTTGGATTATCCCATTTTTTGACTGGCGTCCATGTAAACACAGTCACACCTAAAAATGAACACGCTTATCGACTGTTGCACTCACGCACAAACACGAGCCACGCAGACACTATAATACACCAACCAAGGGAAAGACTTTCTAAAATGATGCTATTTAGAGTGTCGAACAAAAGCTGGTGATTAATGGTATATTTCTGCCAGTTCTTGCTTGAATTTAAACCATATTAACTTTGCCTGCACAACAGCCCCTAATTATGTCTCAGAGCCTTGTGTTATCTAGTACACAACCTGCCAAACAGTAATAATGCATCTCAAAACAAATGTATATGAATTTCTTACAGATAGTGTATTAAGTCACAGTACCTGCCTTGTATTTTTGTCACGGTCCGCATCAGTTTTGTAAAGTGTCAAAAAGCACATACGGTTAGGTAAGTTTAGATGTGAGACTAAGCATCGCGAGATAAAAAATATTGTTCATGAAGCGCAGCCTGAACTAAAAGAATAGATGATGATGAACTCCCCGTGTTTCTCATCTTGTCTTTCCCTTGTTTTGAATGCACCAAAAGATATCCTTCCACTGGCGGCAGAGAGTGTGTGTGTTTTTTGGGGTTTTTTTGCGGGCCTCTATGGATCCGTGTGTGCCCTCTGGCAGTGTCCAGAGGTTTTCATGAAATTTCATCACACCGTCTACACACACACCCAGATATACGCACTTCTGCCGGCTCGCTCACAGAGAGAAGCTGCTTGTTGTGTCTATTCGAGGCTATCGTTTTGCCAATAAGCGATCAAAGGCATTGATGGGGTGTGTGCTGTGTGGTGGGGCTGTTTAAATCATCTTCTCCTCTTTAGACAGAAGCAGCAGTCGCAGCTTCTGAACCATTACTGACCACAGACTGAAGGCCGCAGCAGACCTCTGTGGCTGGCTGCGTCAGGTGTAGTTGGATCACAGGCTGTTGTCAGAGTGAGGAAGAGAATGATAACTAAGCCTTAAGAGGATATGTTTGTCTGACAGTATAAGCATAAGGGAAGAATGGGTAATAATAATGTGACACCTAGTAAATCCTAATTGGCAGAATTCTCCTTTTGCTTACTTCCTTCAGGGTAGATGGTGACAGATACAGAAGAGTCTCTCGCACTTCAGGGCACTTCAGCAGTGCAGACGACACTTGGCTTACTCTCACAGAGCACATACAGGGCATTGTTGTTAAATACAAGGCTTTACTAGTGAAGAAGAATATAAGAACTTGAGAATAAAAATCTGAAAAATTGCAGTAAGTTAAATGTGGATTTTTCTGCTTTGAAGTAATAATATTATTTAAAAAAAAAACAGTCCGGCAGCAGATCAGAAGAGAGTGCAGTTTTTGCACTCCTCTTTGCAATTGCAAGTGGAAGAGGAGGAGCAACAGAAAGAGGAGGGGGGGGAAGAGGGAAAGAAATGCACTGCCTATTGATTATCTTACACACATAAGTACAAGTGACCTGTAATCCACAGAGCACTTATCGACTCCTTTCCCCACCGTATCCAGTAACAGCAGATCAATACGGGCCAAAGACAGTTACGGTACAGCACCGTGCGCTGGGCCAATATAGACCGCGACTAGATCAGGGCCAGATTCTGACCTACAATGAAGAGTGCTAAATGCGCGATCCGCTGGCTCAGAACGTATCGTGGTAAAAAAACAAAGTAAGCAGCTTACAACAGAAGCAGAGATTTAAGAGGGTGAAGTGAGTAGCCATTGAAGTACAGAGGTGAAAGAGTAGAGAAGGTGAAACAGTAGGCACAGCGAGGAAAAAGGAGAAAGAGAGGAAAGGGAAAGAGACCAGGGGCAGCTGATTTAATGGTCTAATGAGGCCGTCCTCTAGCCAGTTGTTTTGTGTGAGGCATGCTCTGACCTTTTGCTTCGCTCGGGAGCCCCGTCGCCTCATTTTTCACATTCTTGCAATTACGTTAACGCTTGAAGCGCTCGCTGACTCCCGACTCTGGCCCTTCCATTCTGACAGAACCTTCACTTTCCAACCTCTCCACCTTTCACTCCTCTCCTCCACTCCACGCATGAACTCGCCTCCTATCTCAATACGTTTCAACATAAAATTTGTAGTCCGCGCTCTCAAGTCCGCAGAGGAAATGTGAAATGTGTGCTTCACTTCAGTAATGGGGTCTTTAACAGCTTGGCCCCTGTTAAAAGGGGTGACAATGTGGATCAGTTGAGGAAGACAGAATAGATGGGAGAGAGAAAGTGAGGAAAGAGGCGAGAGTGAAGGAGTGCGTGAGATCCGTCATGCTTTCTGGTTTCACTCGCCAAGAAAAACATCAACTTCTTTCTGCCATATTTCATCTTGAGAGGTGTGTGCCTGTGACTTAAAACACATTTACCTCAAAAAAATGTATCCAGAAGCATCACCATGTAAAATATATGATCCAACTCCCCAAATTATTGAAGCATCTCTGACAGGTCCAACTGTTTTGAAGAGAAACTTGTTCCTTCCTCGCCGTCTGCCAGGAGAAAATTTTAAATCTTGAAAGAACTGTATGTGCTGTCACGCAGGATTCAAAATGGTCGCTGGGAACAGAATTTACTTCCACAATCTCTGCACTGAGCATTGTTCTGAACCTGTGCCAAAAAAACAATTTAGCAAGTGTGCAAATATGTATTTCCCTTTTGTGGAATGAGATTACAAGTTAAAGTTCTGACACAAAAGGTTTCAGTACAATACTCAGATCTGCAACCTCTCCCTCATCCCTCTTCTTAACAGACTTTTTTTTTTTTTAAACTTTTCTCAGAATTTCCCTCCAAAAAAAGAAAATATGATTTATCGCCCTGAGGGCAAATTCTGTGCTCTCACTTATTGACTCTTAGTGAGTGACTCCCTATGTTCTGGCTAGATAAACAAATAGGAGCAGTTGAGGGGAGGCGGTTCAGAAGGGAACACACAATAACTTAATTGGCACTGCATGCACATCATTTTGATTAACAGTCCTTTGGAGCACCTCCAAGCTTATCTAGAAACATCAGAGACATCAGTTGCAGGGAGTTAAACTTGATGAATGTGTGTGCCTTAAGATAGCGCTCGTTTCCAAGCAGGTGTCTGTAATATGTTAAGCACCCAAAGTGTGATGGAGCAGTGTGATGAAATACTCTGCACGTTTGCCCACACCAAACACAGTAAAGTCAAAAGCAGTCAGTCATGAACTGTAAATCCCCAACACTGATTCAGCATTGGTAGGGAATGTTTTTTTTCCCTCTTGCTCTATGTATGTGTGTGTGTGTGTGTGTGTGTGTGTGTGTGTGTGTGTTTGTGCATGCCTCAGCTCCAGTCCACACTTGTAATTATTAGCTATGCATGAAGACCAAATCCACGTTGACATCTTGAGTGCTGAGCAAAAGGGCTTGCTCTACAATTCCCAGATTCTACTGTAGATGGAAAAGGCGCAACAGAAGAGAGGAGAAAGCATTTTGTACATTTTCTCAGCAATTGAACAATCCCCACGCTCTGCGGATAGACAGACTCCCCAGAGAGGCCGAGAGAGGCAGAGAGAGGCAGAGATGGAGAGAGAGGGAGGAAGAGAGGGAGAGCTTGAGTGTTCGGCTCCAAGGGAGCATACTGTGCTTGATGGTGTTGTGGTACATTTGTGTGTGTATGTATGTATGTGTGGGGAGTGTGGTGAGCTCCCTTGGCCCTGACTAGGGGCCCCACTCAGCAAGGTCTTTGTGGTTGAACTCAGTACAGGGGGGTCATTCCTGGTGGGGACAGGACTCCTGGTGTCCCAGCATGCACAGGGCCTGTTGAATCCTGTATTTGTCGGACCTTTGGCTTTGCTTTTTTTTTTTTTTTTTTTTTTTTTTTTTTACAGCTATGCTTTGGGCTCAAGATGACCTAAAGATGCAGTTAGAAAAAGAAAGAAAGAAACATGTAACCACAATAGAAAGAACACCAGAGTCTCTGCTAAACACAAGATGGAAGCCTTGTTGCATTTTAGTAGCCTATACTCCAGTTCTGGAGTGATCGGTGAGGTGTGTCTGTGTATATAAAATATACAATTTGTGTGTGTGTGTGGGCACGCATGTGCATGTGTTAGCTGGTTCCCTCTAAGTGCCTGTTAGAGTTTAATTTAGTGTAGTAATTAAAGCTGAACACTGGCCCATAAACAACAGATAAACAATAAAGCAGACCCAAGTCCTGCTGTTTCATGGCTCTCACTCCCAGCTGTTGGAGCACTGATAATTTTTACACAGTGCCCCCACCTCACCACAACACAATGCTGAGGCAACAAGGGTGTGTGTGTGTGTGTGTTTTGTAAATGTGTGCACGGATGTGTTTTCGTGTGTGATGGCAGAGGGTAAACAAAAAAAAAGGCCAAAAAAAACACACATAAACACACAGGATATGTCCACTTCCCCTTTAAAAGAAAACAGCACAGTGAAGAAGCCAGAAAGTGTAAGAGGAGCAGTCTGCCTACATACAAAACCAGCTCAATGGCAACTGAGATCACATAAACATTAAACCAAGTGCAACCATGATGCGCATTCAACTTATAACTTGCAATATCTGGCTCAATAGCAGCAAGTGGAGCGGCACTTAACAGGAAACAAGCCACAGATATACCTGCTTAATGAGGAAAACAATGCTCCAGTGTTTCCCAATGAGCTTCTGTGTGCAACTTTAGCCTTGTCAGGACATGTCAGTCTCATGTTAGTCAGGTGTCTGTTATGGAAACAGTGGAGTACATCTGTCTGATGGTTTGTTGGGAAGGGGCAGGGCCATTGTTGAAAGCTGAGAAGAGTTGCTGCGGAGGGGGAGAAAACATGGTACGGAGGGGATACTTTCATGATCCCATTAGCATAAAAGAGGCTAAATTATTCATGTGGAGTGCTTAATCTATGGGGAAAAGTATAGTTAATGCACATAGTTTTAAAATGGATCTCTCCCTGCCTCTGCTCTAACACCAGATTCTTGCTGGATTCAGCATTCGCGGGCATTTACGGGAACGGCTGTCACTCTCTCTTGTATACACACACACACACACACAAGCGTAGACATAGTACGTGTGGGCATATGTGCACACTTGCTTAAGCACTGCTGCACTTCAGGCTGTTTCAAGGGGCTCTGCTCTCAGGCTCATCCCCTCTTTCCCCATTTGTTCCTCCATCTCTCTTCGTTTCTCTCTCCCACCCCCTCCCTCCCTTGCTTACCGTCTCTCTCCTCTCCTCTCCTCACTCACCCCTTTCCGTCTCGCTCTCTGTACCACAGACTACCTGGCCCTCATCCAAAATGTGATTAAAGAGAATGATCAGCTCCCTCAGCTCCCCTCTTTCCTTCCTCCCTTCCGCTCTCTCTTCCTTTTTTTTTGGTCTCTCTGTCTTTCTTCTGACCCTGTGTTGCAGCTTGAAAACAGCAACAGAAACAGGTAGTGTAAAAGGATGATGACTGCCAATATAGTCAGCTCCACTTCCAGTAACATAGCCTTCCCACAGCCTCACCACCGCCCCCTGCCCCTCCATCCACACTGCAGCTCAGGCTTTTCCCACTCTTCCTCTTACCGTCTCCTTCCCGCCCTCTCAGATTTTGATGGGGCCTGGTCCCTCTGGTCCATAATCATGAACAGTCCCCTGGCGACCTGTCCCAACCCAGCCTGGCCTTGCTTGGCCAGGAACCGGGTCCTACACAGCAGGAAAGGCACATTAACTGGGTCAGCCTAATGTGCAAACTAATGTTTGGAGAACATAGGGAAAAAATTACCTAGATTATTCTGACAGCAGCTGAGGAGAATGTCTGTTTTGCGCCATTAAGGGGGAAGCTTTTTTTTTCTTTCTTTCTTTCTTTCTTTCTTTCTTTCTTTCTTTCTTTCTCTCTCTCTTTCTTTCTTTCTTTCTTTCTTTCTTTCCTTCTTTCTTTCTTTCCTTCTTTCCTTCTTTCCTTCTTTCCTTCTCTTTCTGTCTTCTTCTGAGAAGTAGATGAAGACCAGTTTATCTGGGAGGGAGCTAAGTGAAGTTTGAATGCACAGAGGAAACAGTGTTGCAGGGAAGTAATCAGGAATGAACTACAATAAAAGGACGGGAGTGACTTCTCTTTTTTGGCTTTGGCCAAAACAAAGACAGAATGCAGTGCTGTTGTATGAGTTCATTATACAGTGGGTTTACACACCCATGTTCCATTGCTGATTACACCAGTGCATGTGGTGATGATGAGGAGTGCACAGGGGTCTGATGTAATATGGCTAAAAGGGATTTGAGCGCATGCCCCAAAGGGCATTTCCACGTCCATTAATGCTGCTGCTGCTGCATTTTCACGAGGATGACAGTGCTTCGGTTCTTTGAAGGGAGAGAGTGTTTTCCCAGGAAATCTTCCTTCTTGTTTCAGCTGGGTAGCCTGAAGGGGGTCAGCCAAGAAGTCACCCTTAAGAGGTGATAATCCAATTGCTCTCGTCCTCACCAGTTTTGTTTTCCCGTCGTCTGCCGGTGGGTGTGTTGGTGTGTGTGTGTTTATGGAGAATGTAAAGCATGTGTGTGTGTGTGTGTGTGTGTGTGTGTGTGTGTGTGTGTGTGTGTGTGTGTGTGTGTGTGTAATAAGCATATAATGGGAGGCAGAGACAGCGGTTTCTGTGTCCGATCCCAGGCCCCCTCTAGATCAGAGAGAGGTTACGGAGGCCAAGTCTGTCAAAGGCACACCTGCAGAGAAGCTCCAAAAAACCCTGACTGCCAGCTTACACAGGCCCGTTTAAGGTGTGCTTATTTGGAGTTTAACCCTGACTCCAAATGTCCTTTCCCTCTCTTCCCCTTTGTGTTTGACCAATGGGCCTTGTACTCTTTTACTTTCTTTTCTTTCTTCTGCCTCCCTTGGCTCTTTAATCTCTTCCACCACCCCCACCCTCCCAATTCTCCTCCCCCTAATGTCCGAACTCCACATCATAGCACAGGTCCCTCCAAAAGACACCACAGTGGAGTGGAGTGGCTTAGCCAGGCTAGCTGTAGCTTGTTCACTTGCTGTGTGGTTTTTCTCTTGTGTAAACCGGGGTTTACACACTGAAGCATATTTGGAACTGAGCAAAGCAGCTATACCCTACAGGTAGTGCTTTAACCATGCTGCCACCGTCCAAGAGAGTGGGTGGATGATAAAGGAAGTGTGTTACAATCCGAGTTCTTCCTCTCTGCTGCTGATTTTCACGCGCACATCTTTCACGTTTATGCAAAGCTTTTGAGGGCATTATGCAAGATAAGCTCATTTTCTAGTCTGATTCCCACTCTAGTACATGCTTTAATGACTCTTAAAGCCAAAGGCTGCTTTTTTAGGCATAATAGCAGTCCCGCGGTCTCTCAGTTTCCACCTAGCCAGGGTGCTTTTTCCACACCTGATCACTTTTGTTCACCCATTTTATGGCTATTGGGGAGCAGGCGGAGGTGAGCGATTTGACAGTGGTTAGTGCCATGAGCCCTAATGTTTATTGGAAGCAAGCGTCTAATAATTTTTGATTACCCCAGAGGAGGTATTAGCCATGTTAGTCAGCAAGGATAATTTCTTATTTACATGCCCCAAGCAGTGAACACTCTGAAGGAACACTGGGGCTAAATGCGCAACAAAACGAATCAAACATGCCAAACGAGATGCTCCATCCTGGCTGGCTGCAGGGCTGAAGCTGCAGAAAACCTTCATTATGCATTTACCATAATTCATTTAGAGGGTTATCAATTTGCAGAATACAGAAGAGATGTTTGGAGGGGGAAGCAAGAGCACCATATCAAACGAAGGAAAAGAAAAAGGAACAAGGGAAAGCGAGATGAAAAGGAGTAAGATATTCAAGGATAGCTCAGTGCCTGGATTTTATAAAATGTTGTTCCAATTACACACTTTTCCATGTTCTGAGGCAGAACTTGCATGTTAAATGGTGCAATCTCTTCTCTTTTACCAGTGTCACGCTCCGCCCCCCAAAAAAAGCAGAAGCTGATTTTCCTTTAATGAAAGCTGTTCGGCTCAGGAATTCTCTTCTCTATAATTTTCACTGAGATTGAGGCTACACAGAGATGTTCTAGTTCAAATATTGTCTTTCTGTTCATTTAGGGTTGCTCTTTGTTTGGCTTCAACCCTGCTTACTCAAGGGTTTTTTGTATCTGTCTCTCAGTGTGGGTTTCAGGACAGTTACTACATGTTTTCATTTTTCTCTCCTGGCAACACACACCGAGAGAAGAAAAAGAACTTTAAAAGCATCTTTCCCTCTACCATCAGGCAAGGATGACTAAGGCCCCATTAGAACAATTGGAGGAAACTTAGGGAGACGGGGAGTTTTTAAAGGAATGAAAGCAGCAAGAAAACACCACTATCTTGTGATAACCAGTGCTTTCTTTTATTATCTCAGCACAAACCCTCCACCTCGGAAAAGATTGCACTCATTCTGTTGCTTCATTCAAACATAAAACAATGAAAACAGAAAGGTAGGAAAAAAGCAAGACAAAAAAGAGAAGAAAAAAAAAACATTTAACATTTTCCAAAGTGAGGGGGAAAGCTGCATTGTTTAGTACGAATGCTTACTCCCAGGGATGCAGTCCTTAGACAACTGAGTGTCTGCAGGAGACATCTGTGAAGCCTGACCTTGTGACCCCGGAAAGAATGCTCTTAAGGTGGGGGGAAAACTGCCTTTTCCACTGCATCATGGCCTACAGGACGGCCCAGCAGCAGCAGCAGCAGCACAACAAACACAACCACAGCAGAAAATAACAACACAACAGACAAACAGTCAATGAAAAAAAAAAAAAAAAGGAGAATGAGGTAAGGAAAAAAAATGTGGATTTATATTAAGGCAAGCAAACAAATGAGGAGGAAATGAATGTAAATAGAGGGAGAGAGAATGTGAAGGAAAGAAAAGAGCAATTATAAAAGGAATGGAGACAGAGAAAAAAGATGGAGAGAAAGAAATAAGAGGCACATAGCATGTAACAGAAAACACAGACGGACTTGGTCTGAATCGTGCCTCACAGGCCTGGCTGTCTCTTACTCCTTTGGCCCCCCATGAGATCATTTTCATCCTTTATGAGTCAAAAGGAAGCCTGGTTGAAAATGAAAGGTTACACAAGCCAGAGCCCAAGCCCTCGGAGTGAGAGAGGAGAAGATCCCTGCTGCAAGGGCCCTGCTGCTATTCAAAGCACCTGCCATTGTATGGGCGCTCATCCAGGCCTATTGTTGTGGAGAAATTAGTCGTGCTCCCTTTGGCTCCCTTCGGCTCCAGAGGCATGCGGCAGACCCCCTTGTTGTTTCGGGTTCAGATACGTGGTTGGATAGATGCGTGGCCCAGGCTACCATCACCACTGGCTGTGGCCCTTTGCCCTCTCTCCCACAGCACAGTATCGTTCTGCGGT
The DNA here is from genome assembly GCF_022577435.1 of Embiotoca jacksoni. NCBI lineage: Eukaryota > Metazoa > Chordata > Actinopteri > Embiotocidae > Embiotoca > Embiotoca jacksoni. Next base: position 7,662,039 of record NW_027185318.1, read on the forward strand.
TTTTTTTTTTCTCATCCACTCTCTGTTGTTCACTTCTCCAGAACACATTCTGGCCAACATTCCTATAGTTTTCTCTCTCTTTCTTTTGTACTCCTACTCTCCTTTCTCCTTTGGTGTATATGCTTATTGTTCTTTGGAGCACCCTCATTATACCCATGGTTATATTTTAAGGGCCTCTCTCTTTGATTTTGGTCTCGTGGGGAGTGAGTGGTGGGCTGGTGGGAGCTGTAGGGCTGGCCCAGCTCTCAGGGCTCCCCAGCCAGCGTCTCGGAGAGTGGGCTTGGGGGTATTGTTGGGCTGGGTTAGCACTGCAGAAGCAATGGTGCTACTGCTAGTGCAGGGGGTGGATGTGAGGGGAAAATTGAAAAGTCAATAGCGAAGGCCGCACAAAAAAAAAGAAAGAAAAGAGAGGGTGAAACAAAAGGAGATGGAGAGCTTCAAAAAGCTGAGAGCTATAGAGCACTGCTAATTAATAGCATCAGAAGAAGAGCTTTTCTTTTTTCTTCTTCATTCTGGAACTTTAATGCTGCATATTAACTTGCAAGGCAGGGCGATTAAGAGCTTCCACTGCGAGTTAGGTCCATCTCACTGCCAGACCAACAGTAATGTCTCATTTAGAAAACAAAGAAAAAAACTGCACTAACTTCCCAGGAAAAGAGAAACCACTGAAAATGTGTATTGTAATACAACCCTACCTTTGTGAGACTGTTGAATCAACAATCAGCGTGGTAGAAACTTGTTCATTCAAGTCGTTGGTGATGTTTGTATCAATAATTCAGATGCACTATATATGAAGGTCTTTCTAATATTTTGATTCCTTCATATCAAAACATCAGGAAAACGCTTGAATCTAATACAGTGCAATAGAGCAGCAGCGCAATGTATAGCTTTATTGCACCACAGAACTTTTTTTGTATTAATTCTTTGGTCACATTACTCACATTACTGGCTCTAGGTACAGTATGTATGTAGGTACAGTACATTCTCAATAATTCGTATTATTCCAAAATACTGTAGATTGTCGTTTCTTCGTACTCCCTCTTGTCATGCAGCTAATCAAAAGGTAACGTCTATGAGCGTCATGAAATACGACTTTTGGTGGGTCAGCAAGGCAGAGTGGCAGTAATTTGAACCGAGGCTTTGCAATTTGTATTTTTCACAGCAGTAATAGGCTTCTCTCTCGCTGATCCTGCCATAGCAATTTCCACCGCCAACAGCTGTCAAGCCCCTAAAATCAAAATTAGTGCCATGGAATTGGGTCTTAATGAAATGACCTGCTGGATTTACCTTAAGGAGCAGGGTGGACAGTCAATACCAGCCTCATCAAAACCCCTATCTCTGCATGCTGCAGTCCCATTAACGAAAGGAAATAGTCTCAAGTAAATGTATTAAGCACTACTTCCCCCTTCTAATTATATTTTTCCGCTCTCCCTTCATAATTCATTCACTCTTTCATTAGTTTCTAATATTGAAAAGGGCTTTTAACTGTCTCTTCTGTCTTCATGGGGTCACCAATTATTTGTCACTATGCATTACAGGGACGTCAGAAGAGTCCATATTGGATATTGGGGACAAACGTAGTGTCCCACCACAGCTAGCATGGTGAAAATATATTTATGTCTTTGAAGGATTTTCATAGCGGAAATCTAACATAATTTCTATAATTGAATATAAAATAATGTTGGATTTTACCATGGATCCAACACATAGCTCCCCCTGCTTCCTATAGGAAGAGGTGAATGTGTGCCAGGGCCCAGTGGAGGACACTGGGCCCTGGTTATTGACTTGTAAAGGAGCCGGTAGGTGAGGGGTCTTGACAAGACATGAGCGGCTGACTCTCTTGTAAAGCTGTATCTGATTTCTCTGCTAGTTGGCTCCCCGGAGAGACCCACTCTACCCTCTGTTGATCAGACTCTCACTCGCAGCTGTATGGAAAAATGCAGTGATAAAAAGAATGAAAGAGTAGTTTTGTGAAAAGAGACGCTCTCATTCTGTATGCCATGATTCTCTGTTAGGGTGAGAGGGAGGGAGGAGGGTGAAGTGAAGCAGCTAGGTGAAAAAGTTGCATCCATGAGCACATGTAGTAACTCAGTAAGGAGAACAAAACTCCTCAAATTCATGTTTTGGTGAGTTTTGTTTTTTGGACTTGGCAATAAGGGCATCTGAATTTGTTTTGGTTTGATTCGATGAAAAAATGAACTGGGAAATATATCAGCAAGAGGGCAGACAAAGCAAGTATCAACTAAGCAAGATCCTCTTAGATCTGACTAATTTATGAGGGTAAACTGCACTGACGGGGAGAGAGCGAGAGAGATGCAGGTGAAGGGAGGAAGTTTTCATTGACTCTCTAGAGCAGGCCAACCCAAAGCCCTGGAGGGATCTCTCAGTTTGAACTTTATCAGGGGCTACGCTTAATCAATACACTATCGGAAAAAGAATTAATTACTAAAGCAGAATAAAACAGCTGCATTTTAAACCAAGGATTCATCAATTCTGTAATCTCTAGCTTACAGCTCAGGTGTCAGGAGGATCATTTCAGCTCCATGTAATGAGGAACTGTGGGAGTTTACCCCGACCCTCTGCTGTCCTCCTCCTCCACCTCTCCGTTTCTGACCCCTCCCTCCGACCAACACACTTTCTTCTTTATCCCATTTCTCAGCTGGTTTGTCATATACCTACAACATTCTCCACACTTCCCACCCTTTGCCCCAATCTTAATAGACCAACTGTATCCCACTCTTTTTAAACCCCCCTACCCATCACCCCACTAAATTCCCTTCCCACCAAATTCCTGTCTTTGCAGGGATGGGACGAAAGGGTATTAAACTTGAAATCTCTGGTGCGAAAGCTGACTAGAACAGGACATTCCCGCTGCTGCAGCCATCGAGCCGGACATTCCTCCGCTCAGGCTGGGACACCGCTGGTATTGCAAAATAGGGGGGCATAAGAGCCGGGGGGGAGGTTGGTGTAAGACTTTAAAAATAAAAAAAATAAAAAACACTATGTTAAAGTAGTAAATACAAATATATTTTTTTAGCTGTGTAAAATCAATGGAGGGTGACAATCAGGAGAGGAGAAGATTAGCAGGAATTAAATTAATGGCATATGGGGACCACATTTCTGTACGGGGGGGGGGGCAGACGAGACACTGAAAGTATCCCTTGTGTCAAAATAACCTTGGCCACACTGTTGTCACGGCCACATCCGTCCACCGCTCGCAGCCCTTGACCCCAGCTCAAGGCCTGTAAACGGACTGTCCTTGACTCCCCATAATGGGGGATTTCAAGGCAGGTTGAGAAGGGGTTATGGGTGATGAATTGGGTTTTTAGTGAGCTCATTAGGAAGCCAAACAGAGTTTAGACTGGCGGAGCGGAGCAACAGTGCAGTAATCAGTTCTGCTCGCTTTGTTCCCTGCCTCCAGGACATTTGTGTGAAAAAAAAAAAAAAAAAAAAAAAAAAGAGAGCGAGGAGGGAAAAAAAAAAAACTTCATGGCATTTGGCTGATGAGAGGGCTGCTGAGCAGAGGCTACAATCTGATGGTTGACTTGTTGATTTATAAACCTTTTAATTCATTTACTCTACAACCCCTCCCAGCTCCATGTAAAAAAAAACACCATCTCTGCTAAACTCTTTGATGCCACTGTCCATCAGGTGTGGCAAAGATGTCTGCAATAAATCCAAGTTGTCCTCCTCGTTCTGTAAAAAAAAACTGTGCGTTTGTTTGTTTGGTTTTTAATTGTAATTGAGGGTAGAGAATCCCTGTTTACGCTGTTATCATACATTGCCTCCAAAAGTGTTGGCTGCTGTGATTCACCAAACCATACTCAGTTCAAACTGGCAACCAGCATACACATGCTATTTCTGGTGGTTTAGGTAGAACACTTTGATATACAATAGTTCCTAACGGGGATTATAAAGCCATTTCTTCTCTAGCAAATGGATCCATATGATGCATCTGCGTGGTCTCCATCTCTTTGTTTGCTTTAGCTCTGTCTCCTCTCTTTATCCCCCGCTTTCACAACATTATCATTCCAAAGTAGAGCACCTTGGTAATTTTTAGGAAGCATGCTGCAAAGTACGGAAGCAGCTTGTTTTACTAATGATCACGCTTGTTTCAATTCAACATAGCCCCAATTACTTTTGGGAAATACCTGTTCTTTAATATTTAATGCAGCATCAAGCCTTAGGATTTAGGTATGCTTCTCCAAGTGCACCCATGCCTTGTTTTTCTATTGAAACAATTATAAATTATAGAGTGAGGAGTGTCGATATATTCAGTTTTAACCAATAAGAATAGCTCCATTGTGCCATATAAAGGAAAAAAATAAAACGTCGGATGAAGTCGGGGTCGACAGAAACAAGGTTTTGGACTGCTACATTGGCAGGTTTGCAAATATGTTTATGACGGAACAAGTGATGAACCGAGATTACCTGCGAGACCAATTAGCCCCCATTCGATTCTGAATGTAAGGGAAGAGCAGCGTCTGTTTCTTGTGCAGTGCCATAGTGCAGGGGGAGCAGGGTGGAGTTGTCAGGGAGGCAGAGAGTGTGAAATGTCTGGTGGAGACCCAAAGCCCTTCATTAGCCACTGATCCCTGTCTGCTGAGTGAGGGGCAGTCATGGGCATCACAACTCCCTTTTAGTCCCCCCCCCCCCCCCCCCCCCAAAAAAAAAAAAAAAGTGGGTGGAGGGTAGCTCCCCCATCCCCTGCAATTTAGCCCTTTGCCATTCATGCAAATTGGGTCCTGACATCTGCAACAGCCTGCCTCCTTTCTTTTATACATCTTTATTCCATCTCTTTTCTTTGGATCTTTTTTTCTCCCCCTCCTCAAATAAAGCCCCCTTTTGATGGCAGAGCCTTGTCGCAGCTGACATGCAGTCTTTTATATGGAATCCACATCTGTGTAGAAGCAGCACTTTTCTGTGTGTTTATATCCACACATATATGTACAGAACTGGAGGAACTTATTAGAAAAAGCATCAAGATTCCTTAACCAATCAACGTGAATCATTGTGTGAACCTCAAAGTCCTGATTTATCATGTAATTGTTGGTTGCAGGAAGCAGGTTAAACGCACAAGCATTTTAGGTTCTTGGCAGATTATGATCTTATGAAAAGATCAAGAGAGGTGTTGGCAGTGACTCTGGAGAAAAGGCAGTAACCAGGCAGCTCGCCCCCCTTTCCTCCCTCTTGCTGCTGGACGAACTACTCTTCTTTGGCTCCAGGGGAGAAGCTGAAAGGGGAGGGTGGCTTTGCTCCAGCCCATATTTTGGGTTAAAAGGTAAAATAGTCTAACTGGCTGTTAAAAACAAGTTTTACCTCCAACCCTACACACTCACCCCTCCCCTCTCTTTCTCTCTGTTCCCTCCACTTCAAGCTCGCCCTCTGTGGTAGGGATGTGCGCGGTGGGGTCAGCGGCGGGCGTGCCTGTGAGAGGAGAGAGGCCTTGTGTCGGTGGAGAGGCGATAGTTATCTGCAGCATTCCGGGGATGACAGAGAGATATCTGCCTGATGGCAGGGTTAGAGGGCTTAGAGAAGGGGCGGAGAAGGGAGGGAGGAGAAGAGGTACAGGAGTTGTTGAGCAACTGCACACCCCCCCTGCACCCACCTCCTTCCTTCCTTCCCTCCATGCCTTTCTTACTGCCTGACTGCCTCGCTTCCCCAATATAGAAAAAAACCCATCTAATTAGAAGCTCTTATTCCACTTCATTTAAGGGAACACTTAATGATGTGTTTTTGGGGGGAGACAACTACACATTATTTCTCATGCAAAAGGAACCGCTCGGTTGTAGCCCCTAGGATGCAGATACAGCTGTGTTTGAGATGGAGGTTTGTCCTCGTTTCTACGAGGTGTCATGGCTGTTTGAGGAGAGAGGGGAAAAAAAAAACCAGTAGCGTTTCCTCATTCACCTTTAGCCAGTGTCCTGGTAGTTAAGGGGGTGGTAAAGAGGAGGCGGGTAGTGACATCTGAGTTTGGCAGGGAGACTTGCAGAAGGAGAGAGTTTGTTGTAATTGCTCTGACAGGTTTTAAGGCTGTTAATGACTCCGGCCCGAGCGCTACCAATTTGTCAGCATGCTTGCTGTTTACTAAGCTGTTGTTTTATGGTCCAGTGCAAGGGGCTGCTGCTTGTTTAAGCACAGATCAGGAAATAATCAGCGTAAAACACTGGCTGCAGTGGTGCAGCAGCCACACTAAAACAGTTCCGTTTAGAGCCCTCATCTACTGTATGGATCTGAATGAGCGCAGTAAACCATATGGTGTGTGGTCACACAAAGACACACAAACACACCAATGGCTTACTTACTGTTAGAAATTGGATGCCTGAGTGTGTGTTTTATCATTAAAGGGGATTATGTTCTACTCGTTAGCACTTGTCTATGTTGTATGTTACGCGAGTGCAAAGCATATTGCTAGCATGCGGTTATAGCAAGAAGACCTGTAATCCCCAGTCGAGTCGGCACAGAGCAACAGAGGGCTCGGCCGTTCTACTAGTGTGAATAGAGCCTCAACGTGTTTGTGTGTGTGTGTATTTGAGAGAGATTGTGTGTGTGTGTGTGCGCGTGCGTGCGTGCGCGCGTCAAGAGCATGTGGTCCCAGAGCCGGCAAAGACCCCTTCGTAAATCCAGAGTAAATAAAAGGGGTAACCAGACGGACAAAAGAGGAGCCCCCACTGCTTCTCTCATTCGCTGCCATTTGGGGGACTGAATGTGCTAAACGCCGCTTATGTTGGCTGAAAAGTTGAGGAGAAAAAGAGGGAAAAGGGAGGCTCTAAATCCCCCCCCCCCTCTCTTCTTTTCTCTTCATTCTCTGCGACCAAGCCTGCAGGGAGAGAGGTGGTGTAATAGGAGGGTGTTGGAGGGAGAGGTGGAGGGCCCGGTCACAGTGGTGTGTGTGCTAAGGTAGAGAAGGCCAAAGAAGCAAAGCTCTGATCCTCTGTTCTCCATCTACTCCTCTTTCCTGCGAACTCTCCTTGTGGTTTTTTGTTTTTTTTTCTCTTCTCCTTATTTGGGTGAGCTTGGGTGAACATGCCTGACTAGTTTGGGCTGACAGGGGGGCGTGGGGGGTCCGTTGTAATTAGTCACTTTAACCACAGCTTCCATAAGCCACTGCTTCTACACTCTTGCTTCATTACCCTGAAACAAACGCCGGGGCCTCCCAGTGCAAAATCTCTGCACAGCCTTTAGAATAATACACACACAACATCTAAAGCTTGTCTAGAGGCTCTTCAGTATGTGTATTAATGGTATGGGGACCAATCTGGAGTGTTATTTGATAACTAACCATGACTGGGGTTTGAATGTGTTTTCCAGCTATTGACAAGTCATTATTTATTCATGCACGAGTATATGAGAATGGTAGCGCAACAGTAGGGAGGACAGTATTGTTGTACTTATAGCTGCACTATGTGTTACTCATGGTCATATCCATAATACTTCCAGGGCTGACTATATCTTTAGTGGCTCCCTTAGGGGAAGGGTACCTCGAAGACATGAAGCATGAGCTCTGGAGTCATTAAGACTCCCCTAAAAGTTGCACGTACTCTCAGAAGAGACTGTAGGACACTTTGTACTAAACACGTTTTTGTTTTGTGCAAGAAATCCTGAAGCGACCCTGAGTGTGCCGACATTAGATAAGCAGAGTTGCAATGTGTTTACAGTCCTATCCCAACCCGTTAATGAGCTCAGCCCTGAGACCAATTTACTCACAAGGAGATATATCTGAATGCATTTTTAATAACCACCCACTGGTGATGAGAGAGGGAATGTATGTGAGCGTAATGTGCTCTTGGACTTGGTGCTTGTTTGTTTGCCAGTGTGCTCATTCTCTCTCACCCTCATTGCGTGCGGTCATTGTCTTCCATCTTGCCTGATTACACCTTCTCTGTTTCCATGCGTATGAAAATGCGTGCAGAAACTTTCATTGCCAGCACTTTAAGTCAAGATCTTGATAGAGCGAGTGAGGGAGAAGGAGAGCGGAGGAAAAGGTTGAGGGAAGACAGAAAGAGAGTGGGAGAGAGAGAGGGGGGTGGGGGACGAGGGGGCTGTCTTTTTTCCGTCTCCAAGGGCGCTGCTTTTCCAAAAGTGCCTGGGGCTACACTCCAGCACCTCGGCTCCCTTAGGCCTTTCGACTGCCTCCTAATAGCCAACCCCCATCTGTGTCACATGGCCAGATGATGGGACGCTTCCCCCTGCTCTGCCCTGCACTTTTTCTTCTTTTTTTTTTTTCCGCCTTCCCCGATTTTTTTTTTTTTGAGAGTGCACATCCACACAGGTTAGAATGGCAGAGTTGCCAGGGAACAGTCAGAAGCCATTAGCGTTTGGGACAATTTGCCCTGCAGCGTTCCTTCTCTCGCTCATAAGAAAGGAGTGGGGGTGGATGCAAAGCACCAGCTCTCCTTTAGATGTAATGAGGTTGTGCAAGTTGGATCTTCTTTATTCTATTTCTACTCCTTTATTGCTCTTGCTTCTTCTTGTTCCTCTTCTTTCTTTGTTTCTTTCATTCTTTTCATGTTCTGTCCACACTTGATTTTCTTCATTCTCTATTTAGAATATGCATATATATATATAAAACAACTGTACACGGAATGAATGCTTGAAGGCCACACGTCTGATCTGTGGATACATGTCAGTATCCATGTGCATGTAAGAGAGGGAGAGAGGACCTGAGACGCGCTGGAGTCCGGTTTCATCCTTGCAGGCTAGGGCAGGAGGCAGCGAGCATGCTGGGTAATGAAGTGACAGGTCAGTCTGTAAATACGCACGGGTCGCTCTGGCCCTGGCCAGGGGGGAAGGCTATCGCATTGCAGTGAAAATGGAAACGTCAATAAAATTAATCTGCCAGCCTTTTGGCCACTGTGTGGTTCTATTGGATGAGCCTGACTGCTCACAGCAGGAGAGGGATTTGGAGACTAGCTCGAAAATCAACACAAAACCTAGTGGCATACAAACAAACACCAAACTGTGTATCAACATTATTCAGTGGAGCTCAAAAGCAGAGAAACAAAAGGGGGGTGGTTAAAATTCACAGCTCACTAGTTGTGTTTTGATTGAAGTTTGGAAGCAAACTGGGGGAGTTAGACTTAGCTTCCGTCTGGGTCACATTTCTCAGGAAGCCCCTCACAGTTAGGGTAGGGCTATGGCCAGACCAAAGTTTATTGTTTTAGGCTTTCCTGAACAAGGATTTGTACTTAGCCTGGGATTTATGGCATTTGTCACTAATGAATGCCCATTCTACAATTACAACACCCCTAGTCTGTGTCCCTGTTCCCCGTATGTCCTTCACAAGGGCTGTTGCTTCTTTAACTTCCCACAGGGAGCGCAAAGTCGGCACTTCTCTGTTTTCCTCTTTCGTGTGGCTTTGCGCTAATGATGTGGAAGGAAAACACTGTGCATAGACAAAAAAGAACGACACAGAAGAAAAAGAGAGGGAAAAACAAGGGGGAGAAAAAAAGGATCTGGAAAAAAAGAAAGAAGAAAGTGGGAGAAAGTAGTTAGAGTGCAAGCCCCTGCTGTCCTTGTATTCTTCATTTATTTTGCATTTGATTACACCACCAGTCGGATCCTTTTTCTTTCCCCCTTTTTAATGTTATTAGTTCAAATATTTATGCGAGATTAAGGCTTGTATAGGTGGTTGTGATTGATGCCTCCCCAAAAACAGGAGGACATGCGAGTCTGAATTTTCAGAATGTCAGGGTCCTTCTCTTCCGTAGTGGAGGAGTTTTTCAGATACATAATTTAGATGCCCTCAAGGAAGGCTTTCAAGGCATTTGTGCCCGTGGGCAAGAAAAAATAACTATGACTGTTAAAAGTAAATCATTTTTGCTAATGCACAATTAATGCCGGGGAAGAGGAACAAGAAAAAGGCAAGGGACAAAGATGGAAACTTCGATTTAAAAGAGAAATCGTGCCGGGGTGTGTGCGTGCTTTCCTCATGAAATCAAACACTGATGGACATTAATGCAGGCAAAGCCGCCGCTGGCCTGTCATGCTAATCTTGTGGCGGAATGGGGGTGTGTGGAGTGGAGGGGAGGGTTCAGGGTTTGGGGTGGGGTGGGGTGGGGGAAGCAGAGGACGAGTCCATTATGTGCACTGGAGTGTAACAATGAAACACCCCAAATCACATATCTACTTTAATACTCGAGCACCTCAACTGGATGTCGTGAATTCACAAATGTCTGCGTGTTACTGTACACATCTGCATAACTTCCTCCTGTCCCCTTTGGCTCTCTTCAAAAGATGAAAAAAAAAATGCTCTACATTATGTCAAGCATGCAAATTTAATTGAATTAATGACGAGTCCAAGCCTCTACTGTACTTGAAGGCTCCTTGTCCATTTTTTTTTTCCCCTTTCCTCCTCCTCCTAAATCGAATGAGGAACCTAGTGTTTCAGCGTCCAACCATAACATTAGAGTCATTAACCCCTATTCCCCTCTCTCATGCTCTGGGGTATAGAAATGCTCGGCGAGGCCTCTGTGTAAACCCCATCCTTTCTGTACAGGCCTTCTTCTAAGGCCATCTAAATCCCCCTTCCTCCATATCATGTCTACACAACACTGGCTTTGCTGCAGCGATTCTCTCGGCCTTTGTGCGGTGCTATGAATTCCTCAATAGATATCTGTGGTATTTGTCCATTTATCCATCTTTCATGAGCCTTAAACTCAGACTCTCTGTACTTCTGTTTCAGCTTTGAGAGTTTTTACACCAGGATTTTTTTTGTCTGTTGTACTTTCTATGTCAGTGGTGTGGTCCGGGGATGTTATTTAACCCTGGGTTTGGTTTCCGTCCAGGAGATGGCTTAGACAACAGCGTTGCATCGCCTGGCACAGGGGATGACGACGATCCAGACAAGGACAAGAAGAGGCAGAAAAAGCGTGGCATTTTCCCGAAGGTGGCCACTAACATCATGAGGGCGTGGCTGTTCCAGCATCTCACGGTAAGCACAGACATTACATTTTGAATATAGACTTTGGATGAAAACCTCACACACACACACACACACACACACACACACACACACACACACACACACACACACACACACACACACACACACCTGTGACAGGAGTTACTGAGGTAGGCAGGGAGTGAGTGAGTGACGGCAGCATTGAGATGCTCACCTGTCAGCCACCTGTCAGAGGGACACAGTGACCAGGTCAATCTAATCAGTCTGGACTGTTTGCTCTGCTCAGCACACTCTGAGTAAGAGCGAAATGGCCCGACAGTCCATGACATTTACTCCGGTATGAGATGCACTGTTTGTCTTGCCCGAAGAAGGAGGTCTGTCAGCAGATTAAGAGACAGAGTGGTAGTTACCGGGGAATGATTGGAAGTGTGAAAAAGGTGTGTAAAGATTTAGGGTTCAGATTGTAGGTCTGCAGCTATATGTCATGTCTTTCAATATGCAGTTCCCCCCCCCCCCCCCATTTGGGGTGAGTGGAGACTTAATCTATTCATGTCTTGATCAGCTTCACATTTTAATATCCAATTGACCTGGTGGTATTCTAGCTTGTGTGTAAGGTCGAGATGGCACATACTAATTTATTTCTCCTCTCTAGCTGAGGGGAAATTGTTTGTTTGTTTCAGTCAGACAATTCTGACACTGGATCCTTCACTCCACTAAACACAAAGATGCTACACGACTTCGATTAAATATTAAAATGCCACAGTAATTCAAACATATTTAGTAAAATGATGAAATACTCTCTGCCCAGCTGTTCTCTGTGTGTCAGTCTAGTTTCCTGCCTATCTGTGTATGTCCTAGTAAAAGGCGCTGGTCCACATGTCCCCTCACCCTTGCTAATGTCGGGACATTATCAGAACATCAGGCTGTATTGATTTTGCAACACGGGTCAGATTTCCGAAGGAGGTGGCCACGCTGGGACACATAAGCTGCCTGAGCTCGTGGCTCGCTGCCCCAGAGATGGAGGGACAATGTAGAGGGTGGGTGTGGGGGTGTTGGGCAAAGTAAAAGAAGGCACAGAGAAAGTAGAAGGGACTTAGTTTAGAGCTCTAGTCTTAAAGATCATCCACACATTTAAGAGGGTCAGGTGCACCCTGTAGCCCCCACCGCCACCACAGTGCCCACTCCCTGCTCAAAGCCCCTGTACCCTGATTACCTAACCAAAAGCCCAAGTAATAAGCGGCCAGCAAATACAGCCTAATTGAAAGGGCTGTAAATCCATTACATATTGGTCAGGGATAATCAGGAGTGCTTTAATCACTTTTATCTATTCAGGAGCAGTGAAGCTGCAACAGCAAAGCCCTGAGCCTCGCAGGCCTTAGCGGCTCCACCACGCCAGTCTGCACGCTTATTATTCTCATCATTATCAAAATGACTTCACAGCTGTTCACAGCTCCATCGCTCCCTGACTGGAGACCTCTCACCAAGCTGTACACACCAAGCTTCATTCACAGGCTCGGGGCTGGCGGGAGGGAAGCGCAACTTTTTTTTGTATTATTTTACTATTACTTGAGAGAATATTTCTTTCTTTTTTCCCCTGAGCTTGGACAACGTTTGGTAGAAGGCCTTGTTTGTGTATGACTAGAACAAACAAAAAATAATTGGAATTTACTGTAAGTTCATATACACATGCACAAAATACATAAACACATCTTATGTTTAGACTAGAAATTTCCTCAAAATTCGGCATTTTTTTCTGGTGTAAGCCTCACACAGACCTTTTGGGGGAGTCGCCAACAATTTTCTTTAGAATTGTTTTAAAACTGAATTGAAAGAGCGGTGAGGAAAGGAGGAGGGAAAAGCCCAAAGTTAGGCACATTTTTCAGAGAGCTGGTTAATTCAGACGGAGCAGAGCTTTCAAGGCCCTCTTTTCTCCAACTCACTCTCCTTTATCGCATCCCCTGCTTGTAGATGTTCTCCAATCTTTATTTGTTTCTTTTGTGCAGAGCCCTGGCCAGTCTTGTACAAATAATAATCCCTCCCTTTTAACCTGCCTTCATTTCTCTGCTGAGGAAGAGGACTAATTGAATTATCCCCCTTCTCTTCTCACCATCCAGTTCTCCCACCCATAAACTCTCTCTCACACACACACACACCCATTAACCATTCTCCTTTCTTTTAATTTGTTAAGCAAATGTATTTGCCATAGCTGGATGCGTTTGTGCAAGGGTGAATTCATGGGGACTTTGGCCCCTGAATGGCCTATAGCGGCATTCTGCCATTCACGCATTCATTAACTGAGGGGTGAGGAGTGAAAGGAGCGGCCTTGTATTTTCTCAAACTGAGGGGCCAGCATGGAGCTCCTCTTCCATGAGCCACAGGGGTCTCTCTACATATGTTCTCAACATCCAGCCATTGTCACATCTTCTGAAAAGCTCAAAAGGACAGGACCCCCCTCCGCACACACAAAAAAACAACACAGGCCAATAGTAACAACTGTTGGCTTTTAGATTGAGTATAACAAAATTGCCCTCTCCTGCTCCCCTCCCGCCTTCACTCGCTGTACTCTGACCTCACACTCTCTTGGGAGAAATCACAAGATTGTCTCATACATAAAGTAACCTCACATTAACCACCAACTCTACCATGCTAATATTGCAGCAGAGAGGAAAAACATGCAGTTTTTGCACCATATTGATCTCACAAAACATGAAAAGACTCTACAGAGAAGCCGTGATAACCCTGACCTCTTTTATGTCGAGGCCATATGCACATGCACTAGAGAGCACGTGAGCTGGAAACCTTAAATGCCCCATGTGTAATTGGCAAACGGCTGGACAGATCAGCTGGTGTTAGCTGGCAGAAGAGGGTCAGACTGTCTCTGCACTCCCTTCTTCTATCCTCCCTCCCACTCTTTCTCTCTAATACCCCCCCCCCCCCCCCCCCCCCCCCCCCCACACACACACACACACACACACACACACACACCTCCTCCCTTGCCATGAGTTTCTGGATGTCTTCCAGCCACATTAGGGGAAGGGAAATCCCAGACTGTTGGTATAAGCTTTTCAATACTACAGGGAGATTATGTTATCAGAAAGGTAAACTTCACTGTTAGGGGTAAAATGTTCTGCTGCACTTCAAAAGCATGGACTACAACATTCAGGACAAGAAGAAGAGAGAGGTGGATAGGTAGATAGAGGAAGTGTAAAAAGAGGGGAGTGATAACAGATTGTGGCAGACGGAGAAAAAGAAAGTCAGCGATGGGAGTTTCTCTTACTGTTGCAAAAAGTGATGCCCTTTTGTGTTTGGAAAAAGCAAACTCTAAAATTTACAATTAGCCCCTCGGCGCCCCTGGCCTTCCTTCCCTCTCAACCCCTGCCAGCCCCCCGCTAGCCCTTACTCACCCCTGTAAAGACAAGGGTCGGCCTTGCAATGAAAACAGGAAGCACTCAGATACAAAGATACCACTCTGGGCTCCGGCCTTGTCTTTTGACTGTAGTGTAAACCCTCAAACACCTATGAAAATAAATAGGGGGACCTCAGGAGCAAACCAGGCCAGGTCCAAAGTTTGCATAAGTGTGTGTATGTGTGAGCCAGAAGGAAGATTGTGTGAGAGAGGGAGACTGGTCAGTCAGATGAGTAAGTAGGTAGCCCTCTCAAGCATCAAGCGTCTCAGGTTCTGCGCTGGGCCACCCTTTGGCCTGGGTGTTTGGGGAAATGCTGTTAAGCTGCTAAGCCAGGTGTATTGGTCCCCTGGGCTCCCTGAAAGGGAAGTGATATATCCTTTGGTCATTTGGAGGAGAGCTCTTGGACTGTGAAGTAGAACTGAATGTTCAGATAAGAAATGCTTTTGTATAATTATATGGCATTTAACTAGTTATTAGTATGATACATCATTTGCTTTTATCCTCCTAATTGTAGTACCAATGTGAGTATTGACTTTTTTTCACTGAAGTGATTCAATGCTTTTCTTGTACACCTGGAAGAAAAATTGCAACGCAGCTCAAAGATGCCAATGTGGCATGGACCCTGCTAATACAGGCGTTCACTAAATTGAGGACCTTTGTGAGGAGTTGAGCGCATTGTGCTGCAAACATCATTAGATACACTAGTGACAGTGCCCCCCTCCCACACACACACACACACACACACACACACACACACACACACACACACACACACTCCCAATGCAAGCCCAACATAGCATTAGTCTCCATGACAACAGGGTGTCATCGTCAGGTCGAGCCCTCCTATGGGAGCTGCTCTCTCTGCCACCCTTTATAGACGCACATAAAAGAGCCAGCTAGGGTCATTCACAAGACATGGGCGCAGGCAAGGCCAAACCCTGGCAACGGATGTTTGTTCCATACGATAAACAAATGTACAAGTCCATCCCGCAAAAAGAGAGGGCATGTTGTTTGAGTAGACTAAACAGTCAGCCCCGTGGTATCCCCAGTTTTGTTTAAGCTTCTCTAGTCCTTGTAATCCTTGCGTGTTGTTCCAGTACAACCAACACTTAACTGGTGGAGACACACATCTGCAAACAGTTTGAAATACCCAAGCCCTTCCTCCTTTAGCGTTGAACTGCCGAAAGCTGTTTATTCCATATTTGTTGGCGCCTATTTTTTCTTTCCAGAGGACATGGCTATTTAAATACATGCATACTTCACTAACATGTAACTTAGTGCAATTACATTGTTCAATTGTAGCTTTTATTTTAAAGTATTAGTATTATTATTATAATTTATACTGAATTATTATTTTATTTTTATTTTTTTATTTTTTTTTTTTTAAATATAGATATATTATAAAGAAGTAACGGTGATTAAAAGTCACTTTGCTTTTCCACCTCCTTAGGTTGTTTGGAGTTTGGATGAAGAGAGGGTGGAGACAAAGGAGAGGCAGGGTAGTGGGTTTTAGGGGTAAGAGCAAGGGTGAGGAGGGGGTAAAGAGGGGGCTCCTAAGGGTCACAGAGGTGCAAGCCTGGAGGAGGCCCACACACTAATCTGTCATGTGCTTGTTTGCCTCAGGAGCCCAAAAGTCAGTTCTCCAGTCACCCGTAGCAACCCAGGCGACAGTTTGGTTCACTGCCGCTACCCAAATGTGTGTGACTATCAGTGGAAGACAGGAAAAGAGAGTCATCACGTTGCTTTTGTGACAAGACCCGCTGCTTTGTGTGTGTTTGCAAAACAGATGTTAGTGACAATATAACAGGATAGTTTGGGGATGTTTAGCACCGGAGTCATTGAAAGTCATTGATAATGAGTTTGGAGGAGACCTTTTGGGAGGGAAGGGGGGGATGTATGTGTGTGTGTGTGTGGGGGGCTTTAAGTTTTGGTGCCGAGCTATTGTCTAGTCACTGTGTTCTAATGTTGGCTGCTCAGCGACCCTGGAAAACAGAGACACAAGCTACCTCAGTCTGCCATCTGTTGTTCCCCAGCCAGGCCACTGCAGAGCGTCTACAAAAGCACGTGGCAGACCCTCACAGGGAAACACTCAAATGCAGACACTACAGGAAAGTGATACTTCGGGAATTCTTTATTTCACTCAAGAACTTCACCTTCCTTGTCAGAATCCATTAAGAGATTCCCCCCCCCCCCCTACAGGTCACCAAGAGTTTATTTTTTTATATAGAGGAGACGGCAAAAAACAGAATAAATGTTTAGAAGGCAGATCCTGTGACTTTACATTTTCACTGGCTGTATAGTTATATGAGCTGCAATAAGTTTGCCATCTCTTTGCAAAGCAGCTGTGCTGTAATTTCCAAGTGTTAGCGTGTCACAGCTCTTTGACTGACAAAACCCTTGTTTACAGTGTGCTTTGGCATAGATGGTAGCTGCTCCACAGATTTAGTGCTGCATTAGAATGTAATAAGCCCTAATTCTTTTCATGCTCCGACATCAGACCTTTACACTTTGCCCCCTAATCCAGATCTGTCACAGTTCCACTTCAAAGCCAACTAACCCCACGTGGAATCCACTGACATATAAAGCATGGCACATTAACCTTGCATAAACCATGCGATGTGTGTGAAAAAGTGCTGGCATGTTTGCTTTTTTTCCCCCACTTATCATTCACATAGGCCTGCTTACACTCAAAATGAGCATCATTTTATTGCGCTTTTGTGAAGGCAGGGACATCTGCATAGCCCCGCCACTTCCCCTCCTTCATGTTTCCTCATGTTTCCATCCCTTCCTGTTAATTTTCACTCCTGCTGTTGGCATCTTAATGCAGGTTGTTTAATGAAGTAGCAGAAATGAGTGCTTTCGCTAAGGGACTGTTTACGGCACATTCCCTCTGCATGGAGGTGATTAAGCTGCGTGAAACTCAACAGTGTTTGCCAAAAAACAAAGCAGAAGAGCAACCCGCAACATAGCCTCCAGTAAGACAACAATACAGGAAAAACAAAAGAGGAGAAAGTGCCCTGAAATGTGATGCAGTGTGCATTTCTTTAAATAATGGTTTTCTGAAGGGGGTGTCCTCGCGGAAGACCAGGAGCGCAGCAGGAGTTTGACCGGCCCCTGCAGAGGTGACTGCACATGCCCTGACCGCAGCAGACTACAAACAGAGCTGGGCCTATGGAGGGCAGTCAGATTTATAAACTTGCAGCTCTGAACAGTGAGAGACTCTTCTCAGAACATACAGTACATGCACCAAGCTGAGGGGACTTCTTTACGGCCCCACGCTCCTCTGAGAATAGACCCCGGCTCGGGAGCATTTCCCTGCATTCAGCACACTGTCCCTGGCTTCTGTAGTCATAACATTCATCCAGGCGAGGGACCTGTCTGAGCCGACTCTCTGGGAAATAGGACGGGATGACGTCATCTGTAATACGGGTACCCATGTCTGTGATAGCATACATGCCCCTGGTGGGGGGAAAAAAACTGAGTTATTAAGATGGTGGTATAAGATTCGGTGCCGTTTTCCCTTTTCTACACTTTTGGGGTTATCTTACTCATAACAAAATGTATAAGAGGATTTTGGTTTCACATCTTAGAGCTAGTTCCCTCAAATTACCCCCCTCCTTCCCTCCTCCCCCAAGGGGTTCCGCCCTGCAGGCCAGTATCATCGCCCCCTCGGTTGATTGCCGGTTTGTGGCGAGAGCTGTTAGAATGGTGGCTGCTGCTAGCTGGGGACCATGGAGGCCAATGAGATTCTGCTGCAGGCCTCTAAGCTGCCCCAGCGTTGCTTTGATATTCATCTCACACCAAGAGAAGAAAATGCAAAAGGGGAAAAGGAGCAGCACAAGCGTGGAAACGGCAAGCCAGACTAAAGAAGGGAGGGAGGCGAAGAAAAGAGGAAGAGGTTGAGGGATGGAGGCACTGAGTAGAAATCAAAAACAGACTGTGTGTTTCACTGTTTGGTTTGTCATGGGACCCTAGCTGCACCGAAATCCCACTCCTGCCATTTTGTGTGATTTTTCTCCCCTCCCTTCCTACTCTTCTCAAATGCATGCTTTTGTTTTGCCCGGCGCTCGGTCCACGAGCAGGCAGTGGGATTCCTGCACAGTGGGGTCCTTATAACTGGGAGCCATGTCTCTTGTTCTCACCTCTTCCCCCCACTTCCTTACCTTTTCATTTTTTTCCCCATTGATATCCTCTCTCTTTTCCCTCTCTGAACATATGGACTGGTTTTTTAAGAGCGAGCCCAGTCCACATCAAAGACTGAGGCTGAGCGGGTCAATTTGTTGCTCCTTTCCCCGACTCTTCCCCCTCCACAAGCCACAGCGGACCCTCCCTGCACTGCAGCCATTTACCCAGAATGCCTCATTGCTCAAGCATTTCTGCCTAGCATATATATTGAGCCATATGTTGTCAGTGTCTGCTCTCCATATAGAGCAGAACTAGTTCACTTCAGAGCGCTGGATTTCTCTGTAGCCACATCCCCCCTATAAGATCATGTAAGGCAATACAAATGAGCATGTGTGATAGATAGCAATCTTTGTATCAAAAATAGCTGTACGACACACTGATAAGAAAAAGCAGATGGATAGAGGAAGAGGAGAACCAATGAAAAATCAAATAAAAAAAAAATATATATATATAAATCCAAATCTAAGCAGAGCAGGCCTTGGCTCCAGATGTGAATCTCTCTGAATATTGATCGTGAGGAAAGCTAGTCCCCCATATCCCCAGGCTGCAGCGACTGACACACAAAGCACCTCTCTAAAGCCCATAAACCAGCTTGTACAATTATTTAGGTAAAGAGGGCGACAACAGCGGCGTATGCCTCCCAACCCAGAACCTCCTTCCTTGGCTCTCATCCTCCTACTACCACTCTCTGCTCCTCCTTTTTCGTCTTTCTCATCTAGCATGAAGATGAAGAAATGTAAAAAGGGGGGAGCAAATGTGTAATTAGCCAC
The DNA here is from genome assembly GCF_022577435.1 of Embiotoca jacksoni. Taxonomy (NCBI): domain Eukaryota; kingdom Metazoa; phylum Chordata; class Actinopteri; family Embiotocidae; genus Embiotoca; species Embiotoca jacksoni. Next base: position 7,681,304 of record NW_027185318.1, read on the forward strand.
ACGTTTCTGAATCCTCCTTAATGTTCATTACTGAAACCAGGGGCAATTACAAGTTCAAAGGGGTTTAGGGCACCCGCAGCCCACATAATCAGTCACAAATTAAGCACCGCTCATTTGTCATAGCACAGCATGCACACTTGTACAGGCACACATGCATTCGTGTTGTCAGAGTTGAGTCATAGACAGGATGACAGGCGTCAATTGCCATGCAGGCACAAATCTCAGCTACCTCAAGGCACTGGGTTAGGCCGCCCAATCCTCTTATGCTCTGATTCTTTGTTTTCACTTGACAATGGCAAACACCACTGATACCTTCACCTTAGCTTGCTCAACATTATACTATATCCTGCTTGCATTCATCCTCTTATAAGTGTCCTGTTTGCACTTACAATCCCTTCCACCACCTGTCCCGTCCTGTCTCCATTTTACAGCTTCTCTCTTCTTCTGTGTCTGTCTCTCCCCACCTGGCCGTGTCCCTGCAACACGTGACAGTGTGTGTTTCACTGTCCCCGGAGGTGTATCTCAGTTACCTCTGGGGCTGGGTCACAATGGCTAATCCTATCTTCAGGTGGCTGTTTAGCACACTGAGAGGAGAGCTTGCAGAACCGGAGGTGAGCTCCTGTTACAGGACTCCCTGACCAGGGGTCACCTCCGACACTGTCAGACTACACACACACACACACACACACACACACACACACACACACACACACACACACACACACACACACACACACACACACACACACACACACACACACACACACAGGTCCTGGCTGATAGGCAGTAATGCTTGCACATGCATGTGATCTGGTACACACACACCACACATATAGCAAAGATTTTACACACAAACACACTGATCCTGCTTATCTATCCCAGGTGGCTCAGCCTTCATCTCCCTCCTTTCTTGTTCTTCTTTATCTGTTTACTGTACTGCTCTTCTAGTCTTTCCATGTCTTCTCTCATTCCCAGATCAGTCAGAGTCTTGTTCACATTAGGATTCCCTGATATGATCTCCATGAAGACTTGCTCTAGTGGCCATGCGTTGCCTGTCCAGCCAGCCACCTTTATTGTTTAAGCTGCTCTCACACAGGGGCACAGTCAGGTCTCCAGTGAATTGAATGGAGCCCTATCATGTGTGGCTCTGCCTCAGCATAGTGGGAGAGAGAACTCATTTTTCACTGAGGGAACGACATCCATCTCGGCAGCCAAACGCTGGCTGTTTCATTAAGTAGCCCATCCAGGCAAACAGATGTGTTCACCACACAGCCATGTTTGCCTATGCAAGAGCGTGTATTAACCCACAATCCTTTGGGGGAGATTAATAGGCTACCAGCCCCTTTCCATTGATTATCTCCATGCCATTTTCCCCTCCTTTCCTTGGCTAGATATTAAAAACTAATGAAGCCTATTGAAAATGGGAACCGCAAGTCTCTTCACGGATCATTTTAGGTTATTTGGACTCAAACAGAGAGGGATCTCTTTAAGGCACAGTTTGAGTCGAATTAAGACAATAAATGTGGAGAGCAGTGTTGAAGAAACAGGAGGAAAAAAAGAAGAGAGAGTGCGACTGTAAAAAGATGTGTGTTTAAGAAACGACAACTCTACTCTGACACATGGAGCGGAGACGCGGCAGATGTTAGCAATTCCAGAGCATAGCAAAGCATTCCTAGTGTTGGAACCATGTCCTAATTGCCATAATGGAGGTGGTAAGCGCTGACAGTAATGGAGTCGTGGGGATCCATCCCCAGCAACCTGAATTAGGGGCCGCTCGGCAGATCCACTTCAAGATGGCCTGTGCTTTTTTTTTGTCAAGACAGACTTGTTTTCACTCTTCTGGAAACCTTTTTGATCTTCCTTCCTCCGACCGAATTGTTCTGTAGCACGACCAGTTTCTCACCCCCGGCATTTTGTTAGAAGTAAGGGTTGAGGTTGGCACTGCAGAGTGGTGGGAAGAAGGTGGTGCGGGGTTGAGATGTGTGACAAAAAGGGATCTGAGAGACCTAGGCGAGGTGAGTGAGCAAAGAGTTAAAAGCGTCCATGTGATGGGCTCACCTCTGCACCAGGCCTGGACTGGTGAAAGGCAGCAGGGTGCTGTCGGGGAAAATGACTTCCTGAGACATTACCATCAATCACCAGACAGGTCAGGCCCCCCAATCCTGCCATGAGGATGGAGTAGAGGAGAGGAGAGGGGGATGGGGACGGAGGATTAGACAAGAGGGGATGAAAATAGAGAGGAAGACTGTTGGGGGAACAGACTATTAACAATCTCTTCCTCTCACTGTCTGACTGTTTTATGTCCTACTCTTCCTCTGCCTATCTGTCTCTTCATGTCTTTCTCTGGTTCTATTTTCCGGTCCTCCATAAAAACGGCTACCCAGGCATTCAGGAATGGCCCCTGCTGGTCAGAGTCTTCTCCTCGGCTCAATTGCATCATTAATTATTCCACAGGCAGTGGGCTAGAAGCAAACCTAAAGAGAGGAAGAGAAATAGAGAGGGAGCAAGAGTTAGATGGGGAGATGGTGGACAGCTGTCTAACACCCCCAGTTGGTCTAACTCTGTCTCTGTCTTTCTCTTTCTGTAAATGAAGGATGGAAGAGGGGAGGGGCTTGGGTTACCTCAGCAAGCGGTTGTGTTACATTCCTGAGAAGGGAAGGGGTAAGGGGGGTGGTTCAACGAGTTGTTGAAAAGAACACAGAGGCTTGTCAACAGCCTCAGAGCCAGGGAGCCATCATGCCTTGAGTTAGGCCCGCAGGTCAATGACCTTCTGTTGCACTCAGAGAGAGGTAGAGGGAAACAGAGAGGGAGAGAGACACAAAAAAAAAAAAAAAAAAAAAAAAAAATCCACTGTCACTGCTTGTCTGTGGCAGAGGTCAGTCAAAAGTCCCCAAAAATCTCCAAAGTCTTCTCTTTCTTTCTTCCCCCATAAAACACTGTACGTGAGCGGCGGCTGCGTGGTGTCTGTGGATTATCTTTCTCCAAAGCAAGAGTGGAAGGAAGAGGAGAGGCAGACAGAGAGAGAGAGAAAGCGACTGGCAGTCGTGTTAAAATGGCCCATTAGATTTAAGGAGTAAAAGTTCATCAGCTTTATTAATGGGAAGGTATATAAATGAAGTATGAATTACCTGACTTTTATGGAGTGGCGAGAGTGAAACTGGAGTGTCTTATGATATAATGTTTTAGTGAGCTGTTCTGAGCGCTCTGATGAGCAGGCTGCAGAGAGGAGGAGGAGGAGGATAGAAAGAGAGAGAGAGAGAGAGAGACTCTGAAGTGTGCTGGGGTCCCATGAGTCCAGCGGCTGGAAGGTTGCCTGATTGTTGCTAACATGCGTAGCTGATCTGGTTAGCTTGGAGACAGGGACGTTTGTAGCTTCCAGGCTTATTCTTTGCGTGTGTCATTAGCTGGCGTTGCAAAAATTGCCAGCAGAAAAGAAAACAAAAAGTCAGTGACATTGCTGATTTTGTGGCTCTTCCACGCATGTGCAGCCACAGTCGAACATGTCTTGCAGTTGCACACTCCTGCAGTTGCAGGAGCACATTTTTGCACATGCATGCATGCACGCAGGCAAACACAGCAGATGCATCAGGACAGACTACACATATGCCCCATGCACAGACAGACCGCACAAAAACACACGCTCCCCACCATCCTGTAATAAGCGGTAAGCTGAGCTAGCTGATGGTCATCCTCCCATGGGGCTGCTGGGTGGCTGCCAACTTCCTGCCTTGCTTTGTCAGTGGATAAAGCGGCCTAACAAACGAGAGGGCTGTCGCTAGGCAGGCCAGCCAGGTCAAAGGTCACCTCGGCCCCGGGCAGGATTGAGCCTAAGAGCACCACAAGGAGAGAGAAAGAGAGAATTGAAGAATGCACTTAAAGATTGGCTGCTATTAACCAGGCCTAAAAGCTACACAAGACTTCTCTTCTCTTCTCTTCTCTTCTCTTCTCTTCTCTTCTCTTCTCTCCTCTCCTCTCCTCTCCTCTCCTCTCCTCTCCTCTCCTCTCTTCTCCCCTCCTCTCTTCTCTTCTCTTCTCTTCTCTTCTCTTCTCTTCTCTTCTCTTCTCTTCTCTTCTCTTCTCTTCTCTTCTCTCCTCTCCTCTCCTCTCCTCTCCTCTCCTCTCCTCTCCTCTCCTCTCTTCTCCCCTCCTCTCTTCTCTTCTCTTCTCTTCTCTTCTCTTCTCTTCTCTTCTCTTCTCTTCTCTTCTCTTCTCTCCTCTCCTCTCCTCTCCTCTCCTCTCCTCTCCTCTCCTCTCAGCACCTCATAAAGGCATTTTAACTCCTGTCACATGTCGACTCTCCTTTGAGGAACATTAAGAAAGTGAAAGATCCTCAGGGCATTTGTCAGTCCACACAGCCCCGTGCAGCCAGCCGCCCCCGGGTGTTGAGCAATGACAGGAGATATCTCCTTGACTCATCCATTCCTAGATGAAAGGGGAGCTCAGAAGACTTGCATTTCTGAAAGGTTAAAACTGTATTCAGTAAAAGAGAACAGACACAACAGGTAGAGACGGGGTGGTGACTGATCAGGGCTTGGCTGGCTTTGTTCCATGGAAGTACTTGTGATCTCGGATGAATGCACCTATGGTTACCATCAGCTATGCTCCTCTGTCTCACTGACAGGGACATGATCTGAAGTGTCTGTCTGTCATGGACCTAAGAGCTTCTCTCACTGTCAGGGGGAAGAGAAAAAGGCCGACGGTGGAGGAGAAGAGAGAAAATGTTCCTTCCACCCCAGCTGTCCATTCAGAGGGGGAGAAAATTTGACATGGTTGACTTGAACACATTTAGCATCATTAGCAAACAGGAAGTGTCCCCTGCAGCTGTTTTTTGGCAGGGGAGGAGGGTGTTCCTGCCTGCAATGTAATGGACAAATGTTACCCACCATGTTTGCCTTTGATTTTTGACCTGAAAACAAAAATTGACATTACAAATGTCCTATGATATCTTCCAAATTGGCTTGACATTCCATAGTTGGCCCCGGGGGGCTTCTTGTTTGTCCTCTGTAAGTGGTTGTGCTCTTGTTGTTGTGTCCTGAGGCTCACTATTAGAACGTACTGGCCTTTCTCTGGAGAATGTGGAGTCTTAAAGAGACAGAGGGAGAGACGAGAAGGCGAGCGGGAAAGAGAGCTAAAGGAGGTGCTGGTTGTGTATTTGAATACTTGTTCTCATTAAGTTAGTGCGCAATGAAAGGGAGAACCGTCAAGTGGAAACTCTCAGAAGCTTCTATTTGAAGAGTGAACCCCCGCACCCCCCCAACTTTTCTCTCGAGCTCAGTCTGCCCATTGCTCCACAAATGAATCTGTTTCTGTTTCAATTGAAGATCAGACCCACTTTACTTTGACTTAGGAAGTTAAACAAAGTCTAAGGAACACAATAGAAAAAGAGGTTAAACTTAGAGAGACCCTGTATGTTAATATTAAGTACTTTTTCCAACAGGCTCTAGGTTGTAAGTGCTTTACTGTGTTGTCATTAGTCCCAGCATTTGTTTGGCTTGAAAGCTGCGGTACGCCTGAGTAACATATAATAGCCTATTTGATGCAAATTATTTAAAATAGTGGGAAATAGTAGGAATTTGAAAAGAGAATTTAAAATCATGTATACTAATTGGGTGGTGTCATTTTAATTCCACCCTCACTACCCATGTTAAAGGTTTTCCTACAGGTCAAGTCTCTCAGTTTGTCAGTTCAGAAAATTGCTCCTTTTTTACAATGTGTGCATACGTCATTAAACCAGCGCTGATGTTTATTCAGAGGCTTAGTTTGTTCACTACGCATTAACTATATAGCATGTTCTCCCAATGACTTTATGACTGGTAGTAGTAACAAGTGGTGTGGATATGGGGTTGTCCCATGCAGGCAAAGTGGGTGGGTTTTCTGCTTTGACTGGCCCACCAGGCCTCTAATGATCTGCTTATAGGTCTTAAAAGCACCTCGCAAAGGCAAGACACCAATTACTTCACGCTTCCAACAAGCAACATCATAGAAGATAAAAGAACAGAAGAGTCAATGTTGAAAATTATGTAAAAAAAAAAAGAAAGAAAGAAAAGAAAAAGCCTTGAAAATTTTAACTTATTGAAATTTAATCAGAACAAAACCATTTGTAACAGGATGATCCTTTGGCTCAGCTGTAGTCATTTCAACAAGATGTTTTAAAGGTTTCTTGAGAGCAAGTAGTGAGTGTGGCTGTGTGTTAACATCAGGCAAGCTAAAAAGGAGAGCAGAACAGAGCCTGGTGCCCCTGAGCAGGCAGTTACCACAACAAAGCCAGCAGACTGGTCTGAAAAACCAGGCCAAATTCCTGCCCTCTAGGACCTGGCTTAAAGCTTGAGCGGAAACTTTGGAAAAGGGGGACGAGATGAGATGAGAGGAGAGGAGAAGGGAAGAGGTGGAGTGGAGAGGATAAGAGACGAGGGCAGAGGGGTTAGCATGCAGTGAGAGAGAGGGATGGCTGCTGGGGCCTATAGAGTATGGCGGGAGAAGAAGAGATCGACAGAAAGGAGAGAGAGAGAGAGAGGAGACCAGGCCCCCACTGAGGATGGAGGGATCGTGTTCCTCCTCTTGAAAGCGGAGGGGCAGCCATGTGGTGGAAAAAGAAGCCATGAACTCGATCTGACGATTAAATAGGCACATCTCTATTGCTGCAGGCCACAAATGGGACCAGGTCCGCAGCACAGCACAAAGTTTGTAGATATAACTGTTGGCAAACTCCAATAGCTCTATGGGTTAAGCTCAATTGATACCCGTTTGGGAGTTTTTGGCAGATTTCTGTGTACATAATGAATATGGTTTTTACAGGTTTTTTTAGTTGTTGTTTTTTTTCCATTGGATAGAAGTGATATCTTATCATTTCATTATGCATGATAGTGTTTGGAAATGTTCCTCTAAAACATCTCTCTCTTTTTGTTGGTCGATCGCTGAGTCTGGAGGTGCATTGGGATTGTGTGGGAGTGATTGCTATTTAGCCTCATGGAGCTTGGTACAATCAGATGCCTATATCTTGCACATCCTCCAGGGCTCCTTCCTCATCCCCTCCTTCCATTCATTCCCTCTCTCCCTCTGACTCCCCTCACCCACTTTACTCTTGCTGTAGCTTGGCAGGCGAGCGGGCCAGTTATGCCGTAGAGCTTCTCTACAACCTTGCACTGTCTCCAGTGAACATAAATTAATGGTGTAGAGCAAACAGGCTGCTGGCCGGGGTCCAGGAGCTGGCTTCAGGAGCCCAGCCAGCGATTGTTGTGGGGGGCCGTGGCAGCAACAGCAGTAGTAGTACTGAGGCACTGCCAACCAGCCAGCCAGTCAGAGAGGCAGACAGACAGAGTCGGGGCCCTTTTGCTCTACAATAGATGCCGCAGGCCTCGCCAGTCCGCCTTGTATTTGCAATCATCACTGTTTTACAGTCAGAGGCCAGTCCACTGTGAGCCCTCATACTTAGTGTGGAAGCTTTGGAGTTAGGAGTGAGGGAGACAGAAGTGTAGTGGTATGTTCTGAATGCAGATCATATGAGGTGTAGATATGGGTGTACTTTCATTTGCTGTTATCAGAGGTTGGCATGCAGTGCCTGTGGTTTGTTGTTTGGCATCATGTGAGTGCTGTTTATAAGGTGTGTGTGTGTGTGTGTGTGTGTGTGTGTGTGTGTGTGTGTGTGTGTGTGTGTGAGAGAGAAGGAAAGGGAGAGCAGCCGGGTTGAGTCATGTGGCATTCTTGCCGGTTTTCAGACTGTTGTCAGGAAGCAGTGTGGTCCCCAGTGAAATAAAACAAACACCCAAATAACCCTCAACTACCTCCCACCTCCACCCACCCAAAATCACACAAAGAGGGGGGAGAAACAGTAAGCAATGAAGATAAAGTTTAACATTGAGATAAATATGGAGATAGATGTTAAGATAGTAGAGGAAAGTCAGTTAAATTACTATACTTACTGAGTTAAAAAACAAATATTAGTTCATAATCTATTAAATAAATAAAATGTATCTTTCAAATTACAAAATTGGATTATTCACTAATTACTAAATTCAACTCACCATTACTATATTTTGATACAAATAACTTCTGCAGTTTATTTTGACGAATTTGTAAAATCAATTCTGTCATTGTCAGAAATATGAAGCTCTTCTTTTTGTAATTGTCAAGTGTCAGTCTATTTGATGTTCACAGATGGAAGTAATTAACTGTATTCTTCAATTTAAATCCCCAAAATCTGTCAGAAACCTGCAGCTGAAAAGCCAACTATTAGGAATGGTCTGTGCATAATAAACACTCCTGATGGATTCACAAACTCCTGCTGGATTTATTTGTCATATCTGTTTGATCTCTCAGTAATGCCGATATGCATTCAATCTCATTGTCATTTGTCAAAGAAGTCAATTGTAGCGTTATTAACAGCGGCAACTTGATATTTAAAATGTGCCAATCTTACCCCACCTCAATGTGGAATCCATATTAAAATGTCATTCCTATATTTGATTGCATTTATTTCTGACAGTGAATATTATTATTCTCCTCCAGTCACTTTGATTAAAAACAAATATGATTCCAATCAACGTGTGGAAGGCATATATGAACGAAAATAGTGGGATTCAATATTTGTGGAAAATTAGACACAAAAAAGTCCAAAGAAAGCCCATCAATGCTGCCAGCACATAAAAGTGTTACTATCACAAAAGTTATAGAATTGTTGAATTGAATGAAAAATATTGAGGCAGATTATGTCAAGCGACAATTTAATGAGGGCGAAATCACGAAAGTCGTCCTGAGCAAATCCGCGGTGTTGCAATGGCAGTGGGGGTAAACAGCCAATGGCCTGTGATTTCCTGTGAGTCATTAGCATGGAATAGGTTTGCAAGCCACTGCAACCTTGTGACCCAGCTCTATAACTCATGTCACAGACTGATGATGTAATTCATCAATGGGGTCCACCGGCAGCTCGGGCAAAGGGGGCTGCAGGTTCAGTGGGTGGAGGGGGAAGCGGCAGAGTGGGAAAAGTGGTGGGGGTTGCATGGAACAGCCACGATAATGATCAGGCTGTGGGATTTGATGAAGGCTGCCAATAGGTGTCAGGGGAGTACGAGAGTGATTTATCGCCAACTGGATGTTGAATGAGTAGATATGAGCGGGCAAAAGGTGTGGTGTGAAGTGAGAGTGGTCCAGCAGTAGATGTGGTTATTGTATAAGGTGAAATGCCAAGCTGGGCTCAGGGGGGGTTTAAGGACCGTACACAGCAGATGATAGAGCTACATCAGCTTGTAATGCTCAGCAACCACAGGGGCCATTACATCCAGCACTATCAGAGAGCACAGAGCACATCAAACCCTGTAATTTAGCCAGCAGTCGCTCACACATCCACACATGCACACAGCTCGATTTCCAATAAATGGCAGCGTGTGATCCACCTGCGTACGCGCCTGTGTTTGTGTTGATGTTTGGCTGAGCTTTTTCTAGGTCAGATTGTAGTAATCGGACAACATGTGTGCATCAGGATAGTGCGCCCTTGTGCCATTTACAGGTTTCAGCATAATTAACGGAGTTGTTTCGATCGGAGACCGGTGCTGCCCGGACTACAAATTGAAACTGCTCATTTCTGGCTCTAATTATTTATAGACTGTTTTACGTTTTGCGGTCAATCCTCTTTTAAGGATATTGGCCTTGGTGTTTGTAACTGAACATATTGACTGGATCCAAAGCTAGTGGGGAGATTATCAATACCATCTTTGATCTCGTGCTGTGTTTGTGTTTCATCCATTAAATAACCATGTCCTCCTGTCTCCTGAGAGTAGAGAAGGACATCTTCAAGAGGAAACCAACTCAGTCGTAAAAAAAAAAATTATTAACCAATTCATTCCAACTTTCCTCTTTTCATATCAAATTTTTTTGTGCTCATTGTGTGATTTACAAACATATAAATTTTTATTTAAACCGTGTCAATTAACATTGAGAGGTTACTCAGAGGTCTAAAAGGCCATTCTCCAATTTCACGGCTGCTGCAGCCTTGTAACCACCAGGCCCACCATGTCGGCTTGCTTCTCATGTTTGTGTGTATGTGTATGTGTGTGTGTGTGTGTGTGTGTGTGTGTGTGTGTGTGTGTCACTATTGCTACCACACACCATTTTCTGCAGCTGAGATTTCAGAGTGCCATGCTTTAGGGAAAGCTGCCACAACGTCAAGTCTGGGTGGCCTGCAGTTTTGTGTGTGTCGGGAAAGGAGGGTCAGCAAGAAAGGCAAGAGAGAAAGTTGAGTATGAGGAAAGGTGATATACATGCATGTATATATGCGTGTGTTTGTAAATATTCCTCCAGTGTACATGCTTGGCTGTGCATACTGTATGTACAAATGCATGCAAGTCTTGAGGTTGCAGCGGGGTGATCATCTGAAACAGGGAGGCAAGGAGTGGTGGAATAAGCAAGGGCTGGAAGAGGTACGAGCTGAACAAAATAGGATTTTTTTTTTTTTTAGTGTCGTGTCTATGTGGTCAGAGTAAATCTCCTTACTCAGGGGTTTTGTGTGTGAGGGGGGCTTTAACGTCCCCACTCTCCTTGATGAGACATCTTTCTTGTTTGTTCAAACCATTCATTACATGGTGGCTGCTGGACGAGCTGCGCCGCTGGCCGGCGTATTTATCACCAGGCTCGAGCGCGCTCTGGCTGACAGTAGGCGATTGATGAGCGGGTCTGGGCCTGAGAGGCTGAGGAAGCCTTAATACAATGTAAATGACCCACTCCCATTTCCAATCTAGGCTGCTCCTATCCCCACACTTCCATACCACATCATCTTTAGCCAAGTCTCCGCTTGTGTATGTTTCTGTGCATGTGTTGTGCAGTATGTGTACATACAAAAAGAGTAGGAGGGAGTGTGTGATCTCTTATATTTGCAAGCGGGTTTTGATGGTGACCGAGGTAATGCGAAGACACAAAGAAAGCCGAGGAGTGTAAGGCGGGAGGGAGGGAGGAAGAGGTTGCATTCTTATTAAATGTTGTTGTCCACAGCACAGATACAGTGGTGTGAAAAAGTGTTCGCCCCCTTCCTGATTTCCATTTTTTTTGCATGTCTGTCACACCTAAATGTTTCAGATCATCAAACAAATTTAAATATTAGTCAAAGATAACACAAGTAAACACAAAATGCAGTTTTTAAATGAAGGTTTTTATTATGAAGGGAGAAAAAAAATCCAAACCCACATGGCCCTGTGTGAAAAAGTGTTTGCCCCCTCCTGTTAAAACATAACTGGTTTATCACACCTGAGTTCAATTTCTCTAGCCACACCCAGGCCTGATTATTGCCACACCTGTTCTCAATCAAGAAATCACTTAAATAGGACCTGCCTGACAAAGTGAAGTGGACCAAAAGATCCTCAAAAGCTAGACATCATGCCGAGATCCAAAGAAATTCAGGAACAAATGAGAAAGAAAGTAATTGAGATCTTTTTGTCTGGAAAAGGTTATAAAGCCATTTCTAAAGCTTTGGGACTCCAGCGAACCACAGTGAGAGCCATGATCCACAAATGGCGAAAACATGGAACAGTGGTGAACCTTCCCAGGAGTGGCCAGCCGACCAAAATTACCCCAAGAGCGCAGCGACGACTCATCCAAGAGGTCACAAAAGACCCCACAACAACATCCAAAGAACTGCAGGCCTCACTTGCCTCAGTGATGGTCAGTGTTCATGACTCCACCATAAGAAAGAGACTGGGCAAAAATGGCCTGCATGGCCGAGTTCCAAGACGAAAACCACCGCTGAGCAAAAGGAACATTTAAGGCTCGTCTCATTTTTGCCAGAAAACATCTTGATGATACCCAAGACTTTTGGGAAAATACTCTGTGGACTGACGAGACAAAAGTTGAACTTTTTAGAAGGTGTGTGTCCCATTACATCTGGCGTAAAAGTAACACCGCATTTCAGAAAAAGAACATCACACCAACAGTAAAATATGGTGGTGGTAGTGTGATGGTCTGGGGCTGTTTTGCTGCTTCAGGACCTGGAAGACTTGCTGTGATAAATGGAACCATGAATTCTACTGTCTACCAAAAAAATCCTGAAGGATGTCCGGCCGTCTGTTCGTGACCTCAAGTTGAAGTGAACTTGGGTTCTGCAGCAGGACAATGATCCAAAACACACCAGCAAGTCCACCTCTGAATGGCTGAAGAAAAACAAAATGAAGACTTTGGAGTGGCCTAGTCAAAGTCCTGACCTGAATCCTATTGAGATGCTGTGGCATGACCTTAAAAAGGCGGTTCGTGCTGGAAAACCCTCCAATGTGGCTGAATTACAACAACTCTGTAAAGATGAGTCGGACAAAATTCCTCCACAGCGCTGTAAAAGACTCATTGACTAATATTTAAATTTGTTTGATGATCTGAAACATTTAAGAAATCAGGAAGGGGGCAAACACTTTTTCACATGCACATGGGGATGCAGATATGTATATAATTTCTTTGGACACTGTGCACACTGTGCTTTCTCGTGAGCATGTTTCCACACACATTCATATGTGCGTACACACGCACACACGCACGCACACACACACACACACACACACACACACACACACACACACAGTAGCTCAGTCTCCGTTAGCCAAGGAAATGTCAGCACCCGGCAATCCAAAAATGTATTTCTATGCAAGCATTATCATCTTTCCTTTGTTAATGATTTTAGCATATTAAAAGGGACTGCATACACAAGTACAAATCAGATTAATCCCTCTCTGCAGCCGGGACTCATTATTTGTCCAATCTTAGCCTTGTTTGTTATTAATTGTGCACATTCCTCGAACCATTTTTTCATCTCTCCTTTAATTAAAACAGGGCCCATTTAAACAGGCAGGGCTACCTGAAAGGAGAAATCCTCCCCTCGGCTGATATGAATTCTCACTTACATCAATTATTTCAGCAGTAAATGAGAACATGCTTCTTGAGCAACTGTTATCATTTCAAGTTAAAATTGAATTCAATTAACGTGAGCCAGGCATACATTACCAGCAACGAAATTTGCTTTCTGAATGAGTAGGGAGAAGTAAAAGGAGCTGAACCGACCAGGTTCAAGTTTTGAAGTCTGAAGGTATTTGCCTTGAAGGGTAAAATGTGTGTTAATGGTCTTGAAAGCACCTGAAAATAGAGGAGGATTTAAACGTCACCTTTAGAAAGGATTTGTTTTGTGTTTTGATTTGCAGGTGTCATGTCTATGAATATATGAATGTGTGTGTGTGCATTTGTCTTTGCACATGCTTATGTGCATGGGTATGTGTAGCTCTGTGTGCATGCATGCTCTCTGTTTACAGCGGCTGAATGAAACACATAGTGTCTCATTTGTTTCGTTTGCGTGCGCCCGGACTCCTAATCTGGCCCTTAAAGACATCTGTCACCAGCGATCACTGTTGTTTTGTCATGCTTCATAGCAGGCCCAGGGGGAGCAAGGCAGCCCAAGGTCTGCCATTTATATCAGCCAATGTTCTCTAGATTGGACCTGACACAAATAGTATCATTGCAGCCCTTGTTGGAGAATTACATTTTCAGGTAAAAATCTTGGCAAAGCTGTGGAGGAGATTTCACAGCATTCTCTTCTTTTAGCGTTCGTCCTTATTCAGCTGCTCTCTATGAAAGAGCCACCACCAGGATACATGTCAGACATTCAAGGAAAGATAAATGTATTCCCTGCAAATCTGCACCCACTCATTCTATTGCCTGGTATTATAAAAGGATCCTCAGACAGTACAGTGTCTGTGTTAGGCCTACTGGAAAGTCTTGTTTGTTAAAGTATGTGCTTGTGCGTTTATAAGTGTGTGTGGTGCACATGATTAGTCAGTACACTATATGTTGTTTATGTGTAGGCGGGGTGTGGATAGGGAAGGGGGTTATCACAGTTGACAGTTTTGACAAACCTGTTTGGCCAGCTCTGACAGGTTCAGAACTGAATTGTGTGTGTGTGTGTTTGTGTGTGCGCGCACGTAGGCTTCCTTGTAATGTGTGTGTGTGTGTGTGTGTGTGTGTGGGGACATGTGTATGCTGTGAATGTCTATACTGTGCAAGGGAGGATCGGGGTTGGGTGGAGGTCATAAGGTGCAGTCTTGGGTTACACAATGCAACAAAACACAACAACATATTGAATACATACAGTAATAGGCAGCAGCCGGGAATTTGACTCGGAGCATATGTGCATATTTCCAGCGCTTCTCTTTATGAGCACTTATATGCGTGAATATTTATGTTAATCTGTACGTTAAGGAGACTCATATGCGTGTCTGTTTCTCTCTCTCTCTCTCCCACAGCACCCATACCCTTCTGAAGAGCAGAAGAAGCAGCTAGCCCAAGACACAGGCCTCACCATCTTACAAGTAAACAACTGGTGAGTCAAGATTTCCGCTCATCCTATCTCCACCACCAGCATCGCTCTGCCTTTTATTTTCAAAAGCCTTCGCCTCCCTCTCCCCACCAGCCAAGATGGCTAATACTCCTAAAGTGTGAAAACCGTTTATGTACATCCCTCCCCATCGCACACAGACACACACGGAGGTGCACGCTCAGACATATACACACAGACAACCTTTGTAACATTATTATATATAAGCTACCAGGATGTTCCGGTGTTATCGGTAAAGTGTTCTGCGGTTAAGTCAGTGGCCTTTGTGGTTTGATGCACATGAATTCAGTGGGATATATTTAAGGAAGACAGGCAGAGATCATAAGCTACCCCTACAGCCCCCCACACCCGTCCCACCCCTCCATCCAAAAAAACCATACCTAGCACCGCCACTGGTGCCCCCACAAAAAGGCAAAACTGCCTTCCACCCCCTCCCCGTTTTTACACAAGCTATATGGTGGATTAAGGTTTTGGTGGCCTGGCCAGCAGGGCCTTTGTAGATGGCTTAGCACATAACTGGGGGTGGTGGATTAAATAAAATGATCACAGAAGCAAAGAAATGATACAGGAATTACTTATCAAAATACTAGCCCAGGTTTTATCTGCGGCTTAATTTTGTTCAGTACATTCTCAGGGTGATGTTCAGATTAATTGAACTGACAGCTTCCTTTCAAAATTCCGGGAAGGTATTTGCACGGATTTCAGGTCTTACACAAACTTAATTATATGGAACCCCATTTTATCATTCTAATTCCATGTAGCGGGGGTTCTATTTACAAATGACAAGTCTGTGCCTTTTATTCACAGCTTTCCTTAATATATTTATCAAAGCAGGTTCATTTACAAAGTGCTCTATCTGTTGGGTACAGGCAGGCCGACATTAACGAAGCTTTTAGGTTTATCAGACTCGCAGCCTGACAAGCCACCCGAGGGTCAATTGATTTTTTGGTTCTGTGATTCATTTTTTTCTCATTTTTCCTGGATCACAATGAGAAACATGCCTGGAGAATTAGCCTGGTTTGTCGGCCTTATCTATCAGCCCCCTCCCTCGTCCTCCCCCCTCCAACCCGAAATACTCTCTCTCTCTCTCTCTTTCTCTCTTTCTTTCTCTCTCTCTCTCTCTCTCTCTCTCTCTCTCTCTCTCTCTCTCTCTCTCTCTCTCTCTCTCTCACACCCTTTGCTTTATTCCCTTCCAGCCAGGGGAAGTCAAGCTACTTAAATTGGCCACAGGAACCGCTGTTATCAGACTTTAATGCACCCTACAGTGTGGATAGCATTTCAATTACACTAGTAACCAAAGATTAGCCCCCGCTTGCCTGTTTCATGCCTCGTGCCACCGTTTCGGGACGCCATGCACCTTACCTACAGGAGCAGAAAATTGAGTTGCCTTGCCTGTGTCATGGTGATTAATGCAGAAATACTCTGCTAACCTGGGAGGAGAGAGAAAGAGAGAAATAGACAGAGACAGAGATAGATATAGGGACAGTCCCTGTCTTCTCATTGGCCATGAAATCTAAGCCCAGCACCGAAATGCCTCACATCCATTTGGTCTGAAAGAATCTTGCACAGTGTAACATCCGCTGTCCACACACACACACACACACACACACACACACACACACACACACACACACACACGCACACCCGCATATAAACATAGATGGTCATGGAGCTGTGTATCAATGTTACACCAGCCGTGTCAACAAAAACACACCGGGAATCAATTTTCACAAATAGAGTCATTGAGGAGGTTATGCTGTGCTATTCTATCTGTGGTATGTTTCTGAGTGTTGTCCACACGCCCGGAGGATGCTGTAATGTTATTGGCTCAGCTGCAGTGAGGGCAAGATGAGAAGGAGAGAGGATGCTGAAGTTTTAGACTCCGAGTTGCAGTTAAACGTCTCTCTGTTTGCTTTTTCTCTTTGATTTCTGGTTCCATCGGGCCACTGAGATGATCCAGTCCGGATATGACAGAACTCTCCCGTATGAAATTCCTGATAAAAAAAAAAATAAATAAATAAATAAAAAAAACACTCTTCAAATTCCTGGCTGGCCCCTTGCATTGTTCTGTAGTTCCCTTTGATGCATGGTCGCTGCCATGTTACTGGCCAAAGAGAGAGAGAGAGAGAGAGAGAGATAGAGACAGACCCAGGGAGAGACAGAAGCCAAGGATGAGTGGGGGCCGGGGGGGGGGGGAGGGAGGGGACGGCCGCCGTCTTCGGTTTCCAGAGCTCTCCCTCGGGGAAAGGATGTGCTGAATCAGGGCTTTGTCCGCCGGCACAATCGCAGCCCGGCGAGGGCACAACGGTGCTCTGTGTGTTAGTCAATAGACAGTGCATCTCGCTCTCTCTCTCTCTCCCCTCTTTGCCCCATCAAACCTCCCGGAGCCATAACCCTTCCAAGTGACACCTCCCTTTTTTACGTTTACCTGGAACTCACCTGTACACACAGAGAACCCAGCTGGTTTGAAATCTTTTAGTCTCAGTACCACACACTCCAGCTGGTTGTGTATGTAGTCTATATCATTAGCTAACAGCCTCACCTGTTTGTAGCCCACACCCCATTAGCTGTCTGATGTTAATAGAGAGCAAAAGGAAGAGGTTAAAGTCCACAATCTCGTTGCACTGGTGTGGAGCAGATGAGAAGGGGGACTCGATTATCCTGTTAATAGTATCCTCTGTGTTCAAAAGTGTGCGTATGTGCACGCCATGCACATTATTGCTAATGGGAAATTACACCCTCTCAATGTGTACAGAGTTGTCACGTGTGTACAGTGTGTCAGGACGCCATTAGTTGACCATTAGTTGGTATGGCGTCTTGTTTGCTCTGCTTACATTGGAGACCGCAGGCGTCATGCTAGCAGAATCGGGGAGTGGTCTGACATGTAATTGCATTTGTTTAAGATTGCAGGAAAAGGTAAGGGTCACGTCACACACGGCATTCTGAGACAGAGAAGTAGGTGAAACGGCAGACTCAGGGGTCCGCGCTCTGCAGAAGCGTTTATAGTTTACAGTATCTAGCCGTATATTTGCCTGTCTCAGCAGCTCCCGGTGTCCTGCTATCAGTCTGGGCTAAATGGAGCCTGACCGAATCCTTTCATGTCTCAGCGTCAGACCCAGCACGATATGCCCTCACTCACTGCCATAAACACACACACCAACTACCCTGCCGTTATTTACCACTGCGGCAGCGCTTACACACACACACACACACACACACACACACACACACACACACACACACACATGCATATAACTACACACACACGCAGGGTTATTACATGGGCCTGGGAGATGACGCCGATGACAGATGACTGAGAGAAACGGCATCTAAAAAAAGGAAGGAAATCGTCCCGTCATTATTCCCTCATCTTGCAGGCAGCCAGTTGGTCATTTCCATGGGAGAGAGAGAGAGAGGAGAGAGGCAGACCGAGCCAGAGAACGAATATGTCAGTTCTTGGCATCTATGATGACTGACTGCTGTGCCACTGGAGCACTAATAACAATAAAGAGGGCACTAAGCCACACTCTATTTTTACTTCTCTGCCTCCTGTCTACAGCCCAAGGGGGACGACAAGCACAGACACACACACACACACACACACACACACACACACACGCACTGGGGAGAGGCTCTAATTAGCGGCAGAAAGGAATACAATGAGTGAGTTATTAAGACACAGGGGCGGATCGCAGCCAACCTTTGCCCCCTGTCGGAGCACAGGTCACATGATAAGGGAAGGATATCCGCCAGACGACGGCGCCAAGCAGCCTGTGCCCACTGAGGAGATGAAATAGGTTCACTTTTCTGCGGTCATTCAGGGCAGGGCATGGTGCGCTGATTGTTTTTTGTTTTTGTTTTTTTGACAATCTATCCTCAAAAGGAGGACAAACTCCAGCTTTAGCAACAGTCGTCATATCACTCGATTTACATTTAGTGTATGTTAAGCTTTAGCTGTTTAATTCCACCGAGACTGAACAACTATCAAAACCACAGTATATCCAATGGTATTGACCTGCCTGTGTCCGGTAATGGCCAGTAAGTACAGGCCAAATAAGTAAATTAAGACCAAAATAGAGACGTTGAAAGGAGCTAAAAAAGACATATATATTTCACAAGTAATTACACTCGTATCCCTTTCCAATTACAGCCCATCTTAGAATCCAAATTTTTTTTTTTTCCCCCAGATTGCACCCTGCTGTAGCTCAGCATGCAGATGAAGTGAGTTTTGATAGCTCTAAACTGGCTGCTCCGTTACTCTCCTCACAGCAGGTATCCCATTCACATTCAGATCCTCTCTTGTCCTCTCTGCCTCTCCTTCCACGGATCCTTCCAGATTTCTCATAAGTTTAAATCACAAAACAGAGGTATACATTGAAGCTGTACTGCAGGTTCACGTGCAACATTTTGAACCGTAAAGCACATTTGTTTGTAGTATGTGAGAACAAAGAAGTCTAATTTGTTCCCCCACTTACAAAAGTACTTTCCAACTCACCTCTCTCAGTCAAATGAGACACTTAGGAACACTGGCTTTTATGATTTTTTTATGATTCTCGGGTTTGGCAGACGAGCCCATTATGAAATACAAAATAATAACTAATATTTTCCAAATGTAACATAAAGTTATAAAACCGGCCTCGCTGCCTGTATTTTTTCCAAATTTTTTTATAAGTATTTAAGTCTCATGAATCTCACGCAAAGGCTTTTGAGGTCCTTTTCCCTCTCCGCACTCTGCTCTATATCCCTGCCTAGTCCTTACTTCACTGTATCTGCCACATTGGTGGGCTAGTTGACTGAAGTTGCTGGTTATCTGTCTAACTTTGACCCAGATGGAAATGTCATGCCTTTTTTTGGCTGCAACCAGGGACTCCCAGCAGTGGCCATCTCATGCCCCTGGCTTTCTAAATATACAGCTGGAGTGTGGAGAGGTTGTGGCTGTGTGTGTGTGTGTGTGTGTGTGTGTGTGTGTGTGTGTGTGTGTGTGCGTGCGCAAGCATGAGTGTATATGTGTGCCTAAATAAAAAGAGAGACTATCAGGGCGCTGCCAACACAGGCATCATGATCCCTCTCATTTAGGGACCGCTAATTGGCAGTTAATTAGCAGAATTGACTCTGTTGTCAGATCCCAAGTGCCAGCCCCCCTACCAACACCCTCCACCCGCTAAGTTCATTTGATCTGGCTGCTTTCTTGATGCTGTAATAATAATCCCATTTTATCTGTTTTGGAGGGGGGAAGCACATTTGGAAAAAAATATATTCTCATTATTGGCAGAGTAGAATAGAACAGGGCTCCCTGTTGTAGCAGGTTTCATTTTGTTTTTCATTTTGTTCAGCAGTTGTTACACATCCAAATATCTGTTCACGGCACAATCTAGACACATGCTTTACTCACAGGATAAGCCATGGGAGTCTTAAACAGCTGGTGCTAATGTGTGTCACTGTGTTTATGTGCGCTCTCACAGTATATGTGCTGCGTGTGAGTACATGAGCCCCGCTGAAAATGCTCGGTGTGATTAACAGGGCCCACTCCCACTTTATCAGGCACCGGGGGCACATTGGGTCATAGCATGGCACGGACACCCACCGAGGCTACAGAGCAACCCGGTGCCCACCTCTGTGTGAGTCTACAGAGTTATCAAAAACAGGTGGTGCTTTAATAAAACTGGCAATGTCGGGCAATCATGCACAAAAATGAATGCCCTTTTTACTTGTTTTCCCCATTACAAGCTCGAGACTCTTCAAGCCTGTGGAATTCTCCCAGCAAAGACGGCATGCAAGGAGAGTGAAGCCAGACGAGGCAAGATAGAGAGGCAACGAGCTGAAAGAGGCATTACAGAGAAAGCATTAGAGAGAGATGGAGAGAGATGGGAGGAGGGAGGTCTTTGTACTTCTCTGCTCCTTTTGGCTCTTTTATTCCTCAACGGCTTGGTTTTATTGGTGGGTCGTTTAATAACAAGGGCTCTGCGTTTGAAATGAAGCCGCGTTTGCGTGGGCGAGCCGCCTTTTTTTTATTTTAAGATGGTAATTTTTGTACTAGGGGTGAGAACTGGAGAGAGATCGGAGTGAACGAGAAAGAGAATACACCAGAGAGAGTAAGGAGAGAGACTCTGAGGGAGAGCAAGAGGGTGAGAGTGTGGGAGAGGGAGAATTCAAGGAGAATACAAGGGAGGGAAGTGGGTTAATTTATTTCATTTGTAAGAGAAAGAACCTAAAATGAGAAAAAAAATAAAAGGTTAGTGATAGTGAGAAAGAAAGTGTAGGATGCTGTTTTCATGAACAAGCAGCTTAATGCACACGGGCAGCCACAGTAAGCCTGCTAGAATCTCCCTGCGCCTGAGGCCATCTGTGAGCAGAATAGCAATTTTATTACTTTGTCATTAAACCAATTTCACAGCAGTATTGTTTGTTAATGAGCAGCCGCAAACGAGCGAAGATGTCACGTACTAGAATAGCAGCAAGATTTGTGACCCCGGCACTCCTCTATCTCATTCTCCCAACCTGTACCTCATTCTTATTCCTCTGCTCTGTCTGCCATCATCTTCTTTCTTAACATCCTCACCGTCATCCTTGTGCACTCTCTCTCTCTCTCTCTCTCTCTCTCTCTCTCTCTCTCTCTCTCTCTCTCTCTCCCCCGCCATCCTCCCATCCTGCTCATCCTTCCCATCCTCCCCCTGTTATAGAGGTCCCCGGCTCATAAAAGGGGGAAACTGCTGAAAGATAAAATGCAAAGTCTATACAGTCAAGTCTCTGTTTATGAGCTTCCATTTTCCTGTACAGCTCATTGGGACAAATGGTTTCTCCACAGGCTTTCAGGGGCGTACAGTTGGAAAGCCTGGCATATTGGCCTGTTATTTAGCTCTAAAACCCAACACGAGTGCCAACGGCAAGTGCCAACAGAGGGACTAAGCATCTGAATAGGTGCATAAGTCCTTTGGATTGTATGCTAGATGATGTCATGCATTTTTTTTGTGAGTTTTCAAAGCTGTTATAGAGCACTCGGCTTGATCAGTCCTTTATTTATTTTTTTAAGAGTATTTGATTCGTGATGAAATCGCGCATTTTGAGAAAAGTCTAATTTGAGTTTTGGCTGTTGTTTGGAGTGCTCTGTTTTCACAAAGAAAGTCATGGGCTCCAGCTGCTGTGATGCTATATGTGTCTTTATGGCTAGTCTCTCTGTTTATGTTTTCACTCTTGAGGTCAGTTGGCACAGCTTCTTGGTCTTTTTGTGGCTTATGACTGGGAGAGCAGCAGTGACAGAGGCAAGAGAGTGAGACAGAGAATTAAAGTGAGGCCTCAGAGGATCAGACAACCTGACAGAGTAGATTTGGAATAATTAGTTTTATCTGCTGAGGGAGGTAGCCAGAGGAGCTGTGTGTTCGCCAAAAGGGTGCTGCGATGTGTGTGTTGGTGGTGAGGTGAATCGGGCGCCTGGATGTTGTGTATGTGTATTCGTGTTTTGAGGGGAGGAGTGGGGTGTGGAGGACTTAAAGGGATAAAGGTGACCAGGTGTAACAGAATGGCCTTGAGGCTATGTGTGTGTGTGTGTGTGTGTGTGTGTGTGTGTGTGTGTGTGTGTGTGTGTGTGTGTGTGTGTGCGTGCGTGTGTGTGTTTGTGTGTGTGTGTTGGAGCCAGGAAGGACAGGAGCTCCTTCTTTGGCTGAGCTCTTTAAACTCTGTGAACCTCCACAAGGTATTTTCTCTCTGTCCGGGCATGCTCATTCTCTCCCCCTTTCTGTTACTCTCCCTTTACCTCCTTCTTACACGCTTCACATTCCCTCTATCCCTGCGTTTCGATACCTATGTAAATAAGCATGTTCTTCTGTCTTTGCTTTGTTTGTGCAGTGTCACATTCAAAATAACCTCCAACGACCCCCCCCCTCCCCTTTAAGACACAATGACAGGGAGTCTTTTGGTATATGAAAACGGGAGAGAGTTGTAATCACATCTTTAACAACACCGCAGTGTATTATTCTTACCTGTTGTGTGTGTAATTTCTGAAGCTGTGATTCATGGCCCCATGCCCTCTGTGGCTTTGAGGTGCAGGCCAATAAGCGCATCATGGAAGACCCTATAAATCAATATAGTCCTTTGTTGGTTTAAGCCATGCTCTGCCCCAGTTGAGGCCTGTTATGGATGAGATATCAGTGGAGTTGGTGCCAAGCAGAAAAAGGGGGAGGGCAGAGCAGGAGGGAGGGAGTCATAGGGCCTCTCCGCAAAAACAATCCAATCTTAATTGGAACCGGGCCCAAACTCTTGCACATATCAAACCCGGTAATTTGCAATTTGGGAGAGGTGAGGAATAAATGGTGCCACTTGCTACCACGTTCTCTGCATGCAAACGTAAACACACACACACACACGGACTTTGATGAAGTTATCAGAGGTAGCTGGAAGAATTAGCCAGTATTAACCCACACTATAACATGCATAACAAGATGTGGAGATACAGAGGACGAGCAGAAGAAAGGAAGAGGGGGGAGAACAATGCAGAGTTTATTACCCTAATATAGGGTGTCTCTATTCCCAGACTTATGAATATTTATCCCTCCCATTACTGATGATGATGTTTCAATTGGGAGTCTCTGTGAGCATGTGAGGTGGATGGAAGGGGGGCAGGAATGCCTTTTTCCTGAGCAAGGGTGGCGGGTGTAAGCCTGTAACCCCCCTCCACCTCCCGCGCTTGATATATCTGCTTTATCATCTCCTTGTTATACTGTATAAGAGACTTCATCATCTTTCTCAAAGGTATTAGGTGAAGAAAAAAGCAAGAGTTCAAAGTAATATGTTTGTCATTTGATGAAAAGTTCCTCTTTTCTCCAAAACAATGGCAGATGTTTATGTAAAATTCATCTGCATTTTTTTAATCTTAACAAAATGAAACATATTTAAGAATCGGCTCTTCTGTATTATGGGGTTGTTACAAGACCCTTTATAGGAAGAATCACTCATGACAGTTCACAGACTTCAATTCAAAGACCATATTCTGCAGTGTTGAATGCGGCTTTGTTGTATTTGTTTAAGGCTGTCACATATGAAGGAGGCCAGTCAAAGCTGCACACAGTCAGTGGTGGAGCTGATCTGAGAGGCAGAGGGCTCGCTTCAGGCCACCAGGCACATCAGAGTCCCTGTGGTCTGCTCCACAGTGTCAGTGCTGTTTCTGCCAGCAGTCCCCCTCCACAAACAACAGCTATTTATATCACTCGCCTGCTGCTGGGCTTTTTAGCCCTAAACTCTGCTTCTGACCGTGCCGGCGCGTGTGTGTTTGTGTGCCTGTGTGTTGGTGCGTATGTATGTCAAAGCGATTATGTGCAATTGAAACTCTGATTAATTATTCAAAAGGGAAGTCAGAGGCAAGCTGACAACATTTAACCGATGACTCTCGTGGTCACTAATATGTGCTAGACGTGAACTCACTCACTCAGACACATCATGGAAACGTGCTCGATGGAAACACTCACTCACACGCCAGAGACACGACGATGAGAAGATGATGACATCCCAGTGGGAGGGAGAATCTCTTTCCAAAATACGCACGCGCACACACACTGAGTCCTGTACTCTCCAGGAGTCTGGTTCTTAAGGACTCCAGGTGCAGTGGCACCTTAACCCATGCGTTAAAGAATCTCAACGGTCAATCTGCCAGGTTTACGTGTCACTTTTAAATTGCCCACACTGCTGTGCATCTCACTGCCCTGAATTCATGCTTAATAGCACCAGTATGAGGAAGAAAAAAAACTGGCAAAAGCAGTGAAAGCATGTGCATGTATACATACGTTTGGGGGCGGGTTGGTAAAAATTTTTTTTTTTTTTTTAAAAATGGGGGCATCTTCTCTTCAATCTCCTATTGGCTCTGCTTTCTGACTTCTGCTAATGCATTTCTAGATCCAGGAGTGTGTGTACATGTGCAGCACATGCATGCTTATAATCGTACCCAAGCATGTATGTGTGTTGCGTAAGGATGTAACTGTTGCTCTTGGCAGGCCCCCTCTTCTTCTCTTTGTGCTGAACCCATTACAGTCTTATAAAAGAAGGGAGAAGAGAAAGACGTTTGTTATGAAGCAAAGGAAATAGATTGGCCTTATTTCCTGCCTGGCTGCTGCAACGCAGACACTTGTGTTGCCGAGACGATGCAGGCAATTGACACTCAATTTTGTTTGAAATATCACGCCTCTATCATGTCATTATCAGCTTCCCCTGGTAATCCACAAAGCCGCCCTGTTTGATATCTGACAATAATGGGGAGTCACAGAGTCACGGAATCTCTCACTCGATTACCAGGCGGAGAGAGGAAAAAGGGTCGAGAATGAAAGGGAGCAGAAGACGATAGACCGAGAGACAAAGAGAGGGTGAAAGAAATAGAAATAGAAAGATAATGCAGGAGAGAGACAGACAAGCTGGAGAAGCTACACATTTGTATGATAGCAGTGAGAAGTGCATGGAAACGGAGATTATACCTGCCCTCCCTGTACAAAGGAGCCCAACAGGTGTGGCATTGTGGGGGGGGGGGTCAAATCCGGGCAATATGGGTGGTACTCTTCACAACTCAGAAATTGGGGTGATCTTGTGAGCGCACCCACTCATCTCAGGAGGGCTGATGGGTAGGCTGGGGTAATGATAGTGTTTGATTCTTTCTTCCTTTCTTTCTTTTTTTTTTTCTCCCCCTTTCTCCTCTGTGTGTGTGAGCCAGCCTGCCAGTATGTCTCTGTTCTATTTCTCACTGGCCCTGCATGAAAGCAGGAAGCCCTCACCCACCCATAAGGTGAGAAGCTGGCTTATGGGAAATGAGCAATATCTTCCAGTTGCTGATGGCCTCTGTCATGCGCTATGTGCTGGAGCCTTTGACAGGGGCTAATTTTGACCTACGTATGTTGGTTGTTGGGTCCCTCAGCTCCGGGGCAGGCAGAAAATACCTTTTGTGCACCTATGCACGGTAATAAGGTGTCATCTTAAGGGAGGGGGTGTAAGAGAAAGAAGAAGGTCTTACTAACAAGGGAGCTGTGGATAAACTTTTCTGTAGTCCCCCTGTCTAGTGGTGATACTCACAAATAATAATGTAATAAAGAGGCAATCCAGGGTGGTGGCCACCTCTGAGGAGGAGGAGGAGGTTAGGCAAATATTAGGGGACTGGCTGGGAGAAAGAGAAAAGAAAAGATGATTTCATCATCCCTCTAAACATCAGGAAAGTGGAGGAGGTAGGGCAGGTTAGCCATGCTGGGTTGCTACAATAAGGACTCTTTCATACAGGTGTGTTGACGCCTGGGGCAGGCTTGGCCTCAGTCCATTCCATTCACCCGGGCTGATTTGAACAATAACTATCATATCTCTTAAAAGGGAAGGGAGGTTGAAGCGTCAAGAAGGAGATGCCTGAGAGCTGTGTCGGGGCCAAGAAAAACCCCCGCTGCCGTTGTCAGACCTTGTTGATGTTGCTGTGAGTTTTTTTTTTTTTTTTTTTTTTTTTTTAACCCCCACCCCCTTAACCCCCACATTTTCCCCTCTTCTCCTTTTTCTCCCTCCACTTCTGTACTGGGTTCAGTGTTTTTTATGCCGTAGGACAGTGTGTGGTGAGGAGACAGAGGAACAAAGTGCTGCTGTGTGGAGCAGCAGCTGCTGCTTGCCGGATCAAAGGGGCAACAAGCGTGGTCTTCCTGGCCCAAAGCTGCTCTGGAGGTGTTTGACGGACAGTCAGCAGCTGGGGCCGCACAGCCCGCCCTGTAGGGGTCAGGCTGCTGGACTGCAAGGCCCAGAGGTGACATGCCCTCACTGGACAGGGGGAAGAGGGGAGAAGGTGTTAGATGGGAGGGTAAATAGTGGGAGAGATGTCTATGTTTGTTTCTTTTGTTGTTTGTCTTGCTGTTGTAGTTGAGAGAGTTATTTTAGGAATTATTTTTCCATATTTTTTTTTATCAGATATTTGCTCTTGTGTGATGACTGAGTGAGTTCACACCTGTTCATCATAATGCATAGGTGGTAGTTGAAGCCTGATTTTAAGGCTAAACCATGACTAGCACTCCACACTGCAGTATTCCACCTCTTTGGTGCTGACAGAGAATCAGAGCGAGAAGGGAGACAGAGAGCAAGCATGCCGCAGTGCTATTGATTTATTTTAATTAGCTCCTCGTTAAATCGTGTCAGTTTGCAACACAAATATATAATTCTTTGTCTGATTTTCCACTGGAGTCTTAATGACTCGTACTCTGCGGGTTTCAGAGAGAAATGGCTTCTGCAGCTAGACTGACAGAGCAATGCAAATGTTAGTCATATAGGGCTGAGGGGGGGGATGCCACAAATGGGCAATGAGTGGAGTAATAAAAAGGGAAAGAAAAACAGGTCAGTGAAAGTCCATGGAGGAGAGGTGAAACAGTCCCCCTTTCAGTGGCAGACAAAAGAGTGTGTGTGAGGGGGGGGGGGGTGCATGGAGGCATGGTGGATGAGAGAAAGAGGGAGAGAGGGAGAGATAGACAGAGGTAAAACTATGTAAACACAGTGGCTGCCCCAAACGTGGGCCCTCTCTGACGTCCCTAAAAAACGATCTCGCCTTGCTCCGCTTCACATCTGCACTAAATCAAACACGGGGGTGAGGTAATGTTCGCCCGCCGTATGTCTCTTGACTCATGTTTTAACTTAAAGAAAGGGAAGGAAAATGGGGAAACACTGTCTCTGCTAGGAATGAGCTTGAGGAAAACTTCTCCGTTCCTTCCACATCTCTTTGTCTCCATCCTGGAGGAGTGGACCCCGTGAAAAGCTCTGTCGTTATGATAAATCTACAGATACAGTGGGTTCAGTCAGGTGGCAAACTATGTTACCAGGGGCCTGCCTGGACCATGTGAGCTGATTAAATCACTGTTGTTGACACTACAGTAGATCAGTGTTGGAGGTTCAGTAGCCCCAGACTGCCCCACTGTCTGACCGGACCATAATGAGTGTTTGCTTATACTAAACACACCCTCCTCGTGAGGTTAATTTGCATGCACTTCCTGGTCAAAGGACATCCAGTGTTTTAACTCCTTTTTCTGTCTTTCCTCGCAGGGGAGGGGGGGGGGGGATCAAACTAAAGCCTTCCTCCTTTGATTCCAGCCAGTTGTGACTCAGTATGCTGGGGGTTTGGAATCTTTATGTCTGTCTGAAGCGGAAGTATGGAAGCAATGAGCTTTAATAGGAACCAGAGGACAGTCATGTTTGGAAGCAGTGATCACGGATTGAGTTCAGCACGTTTTTGTTCAGATTGTGTTGCATCTAATCTTCCTACAAAGACAGACGGGAATTTGACTGACAAACGGAAACGTGCAACCCCCCCCCTTTTTTTTTCTCGCTGGCATATGAGCTTTCAAAATGGGCATGTGCAGGTCAGCCATGAAGGCAATAAACTGTCAACGATTTCTGTGTCACAATTTCAAAGCCACCTCCTCTCTTTGCAAGCTCGACATTGGGAGCAGTCTGGTGCTTGTTTCTCGGAGAAGACATGTTTAGTGTTTCTCTGTTTCCCTCCTGGCTCGCTCCGGCTCTGGCTCGGTTTCTTTCTTTCATCACAAACTCGTCAAACGAGTGACCCCGCTCCTGATTGGCTGGGTTGCTTCCGATCTCTACAGCAATTGGCTCTCCAAGCAAGAGAGGCTCTCTCTCCTTGGCGTTTCCCTCTCTCTCTCTCTCTCTCTCTCTCTCTCTCTCTCTCTCTCTCTCTCTCTCTCTCGTACTCTCACTCTCACTCTCTCTCTCTCTGTCTCTTGGCTGTGCTCCAGGGTAGGGTGGTTTGGCATGACAATTTCTCAGGGAAGGAATGCTGACAACAGGAGCGAGTTACCAGGTGTGGCTGCAAGTCAGTTAACCAGAAACAAGGCCTTTCTGACAGATTGAGATGAGGAAGTAAGAAGAAGGAAAAAAAAAAGAAGAATAAAGAGGAGCACTGAGTCAGACAGACTGGTTTGCTGTGATTACATCTTCAGACTTGCAGTAACCTTTTGTCGACATATAAGACCCTTTCTTTCATGATGACAATGCAGTTGCTGCATTAAAGGAAAAGTCTCATAAAGTTGAAGGACTCCACTTCATAAAAGAGAACCACATGGTATGTTATAGGATTATGTAAGTTCCCTAATAAATCTGCATCTCTTTTTCTGTGTCTGACCACCTTGCACCCCCACACGCACCATACATACTGGCTATAGCATAACACTGTATGCTAGCCAGGGTATTTAACACCTAAAGAGGCACTCTCTGAAGCCCCCACCAACCACCTCCCCCTTGAGAGAGCAGATATTAGTAACCAGGGATGATGTGTTGATCCAGCCTAGTGGAGACTCTGTGTCAAGTGGACTCCCGCTGCCTTGGCTCCATCATTCATATCTGCCTGTTATTTCCCTCTGTGACCTGCACGGCCACAACACTCACGGCTCTACTAAACGTTATATCATCAAGGAGCCGAGTTCTCAGTCTTCCAGTGGAGATGCATGTCGTTTCCGTACATATTACATGTGTTTGCACACATTGCATCCCTCACACCATTTCAGGGCATGTCAGCGGGACGTGCTACCGCGGGGCCAGTTGGCAGTAGTGTGTGAAGAATGTGCTGACATGCACAATACACACATATTGACTGACACATGCATACATATTCACATGCATGCTCCAAAGCGTACTTAGCACTGCAAGTGCAGTTTTTGATATGCGACTTGAAAATGTGTTGAAGACTTATTGGCTGGAGGAAACCAGTCGCTCGCATTAAACGGCTGTGGGACGTCTGCCCCTCACCAGCCTGCTTTCTCCTGGGGTTATTGTACACATTCTGAGCTGTATCCCGAAGAATGACCTCCACACGACCCCCTAACCTTGCCTTTAATTATTTGTTTGAAGACAGCATGGAGTTCCCATGCTGAGCGGTACTCTGTGTATGTGTGTGTGTGTGTGTGTGTGTGTTGGTGTTTCAGTGCTCTAACATTGAGCAGAGGCAGGCCATAATAAGCTAGACCACCAGATGTAGATAATAAAACTTGGGCTTTGGGTTGGAGGTTTTTTAGCTGGTGTCCCCTGTGAGCCTCCTGTGTTCTGGTTAGCCTACGGACACACTGGCGGTGGTTGTGGTCATGTCCATCGTGTCGATTTGTAGATTTACTGCACGCACGTATGTTTTAGCGAGTGGTTTAAGAATTCCGAGTCCCTGTGGTCAACTTCTGTTTGTCTCTCGGGACTTCAGGTCCTCAAATCCATCCATCTGACTGTCCATCCGAGCTGACTGGCCCTCATCTCCGGAGGATTCCTGGTTGTGTTGTTCTAAGCACACTCCATTAGCAGCTCACGGGTCGAGGGAAAACAGTGTTATCAGCCCCGACTCTGATAATCTCAATTGGCTTTACTCAGACTGATAAAAGGTGCTCTAAGGCCACGAGAGGGGCCTTTTTGGTCCCCCACCCACCCACCACACACACACACACACACACACACACACACACACACACACACACACACACTCCCTCCCTCCAGTGCACCTCATCGCCTGCCGGTTACTGTGGCAACTTGTTTAGTGTGCAAAAACACAGAGCCTTTGTGACTGTGTGGTGTGATTATGGTGGTAGTTAGCCAATGGGGAATCCTGACAAGAAGCAGGCCCATCTCTGAAGCAGCCTGTAGGGAAATATTTGAATATCCATATGTTTGTCTACACAGCAATGAGTCGTTTCCACACTGAAAATCACCATTTCAATGAGAGTAAACACTCTGGTTGCTAAACTTTTTATTGTATACATAGTCATACATTTCCTGAGAAACACTGTTTTTACGTAACAATTTAGAAAAGAAGAAATCTCAAGATTGCATGATCATACACAATATATACAACATATACTGTACGTAGAGTACTTCCTCTGCAGTCACTGGAAACCGTATGGTCAATTTTAGCACCTGGGAAGAACATTCCTAATATTATGTGTTTATGGTTATGACCCAGAATAGGTAAGAATGCACATGGTTGTGATTTTGAGCCCCTTGGTGCATCTAGAGAGGAAGAAAGCAGGACATATATTTTGGCGAGTCTTGTACTCTGTGCTTAAAGAGGGAGTGTGATGCCAGGAATGTCTCACTGTTTACTTGCTCAGCTGGTTTTGATGCTCGAACCATCTTCCTCTCTTAAGCACTGCAGGCATTTCTGACAGCAGAGCTATTGAACGATGCTTTGTCCCCTTTGTTCCATCAAAAAATACTTTCACAGTTAATAAAACTTAATCCTCATTCCTCCCTTAAATCACAAATCATGCGTTACAATCATATAATTTCCAATCTGACTCTCATTCACTCCACCTCCTCCCTTCCTCCTCTTCTCGTTCTCTCTTATTCTCATATGGATGTGTTTCATCTTTCTCTCTCAGGGGCCCGCAGCACCCCTGCGTACCTGCACTCTGGATGCCCCCTGGCAAATGAGCACCACGTCTCTCTTTTCCCAACCGTGCATTTTGTACGTTTAACCATGTCACTTTGAGCCGGGCAGATTACAGGCGTTTAAGTTCATTGGAGAAGGTAAGGGCAGGTATCAGGGCTTCATGGGGGATTAGGAGCCCAAATTGGTTCCAGCTCTCCCTTCCTTCTAATGACCTGTTCTTTAGCCGTATTGATGGTGCCGTGGTCCGTGTGTTAGGAGAGGGCGGTGAGGGCTTTTTTTTTTTTTTTTTCTCTCCTCTGCTTTTTTTTTTTTTTCGGAATCAGTAAAGGACTCAATGCTGGACAGCTCCAACGTGATTTGAAACCCCTCTTTAATATCAACCACATGGTGGTACCTGTAGTGCTGTGTCCACGCTACGTTTTCAAGTTTATGAAAGTGAATGAAAGAAAGCCAGAATGAGGGGTGACGGAGGGAAAGGTGGAGGGCTTGCATGGCCTGAGTGGCCAGCTTGCGTTTGACACAGCCCACGGCACTCCCATTCGAAGTTAAAAAGGTTGCCCCTGGCTGGCAGTCACCTCCGGATGACCTCCGGCTCTACACTGGAAAAGCCACAGGAGCAAGGCTGGCTGGGGAGGCTTTGTGGAGCTGCACTTATTCGCTGCTGTGGCGGTGATAAAACTTCAGACAGCCTAATTGATGGGCTCACTGACATAACAATACCTTGTGAAAGCACGGAGTGGCCCATGCCTGGTCCTCATTTCTAGACAGCTGGAAGGGGAGCAGAACCCCCTACAATGCAGCCAGAGTGGGGAGACGTGGGGGGTTGGAGTAGTGGGGTTGCAAAGAAAGGAACCATTTGTATCCTGCATTTTGCTAACTTCAAGCTTACTTTGAAATTTCACTCCACAATAACCCTGCAAAAGTCCTATTTTGGAGAGGGAACTGTTGACAGGATCCTGTACACTATGTATAAAGTTGCTGCGTGTCTTAACCGACTGCAGGAGTGACTGAGAAAGAAAGAAAGCGGGAGAAAGGGATGTGCCATGGTGAGGGTTCTTCTGTGCCCAAGCTGCACTTAATACTTGAGGAATGTCTCCCCGGTGCCCATAGCAACCAAACGTAATCAAAAGCTTTATTAAAAGAGGGGGGAATAGATCATAAGGAACATTAAAAGTATCCCTCACTGGGTTCCCAAGTCAGCACACAATTGCCCTTTTGTTTGTTGCTGTTTTGTTGTGTGCGCCTCTCTCAAGGACTCGGTGGCTAATGTTGCCATTAAGTCTTGCAAAAGTGTTTTGTCTTTGTGGTGGCTTGTGATGAATCTCTTCGTGTCTGAATGCAGGGTGATTTAACATTTGTTTTTCTCCTCTGTTTTTTTTCTCTTTCTCTGCCAGGTTTATTAACGCCAGGAGAAGAATAGTACAACCCATGATTGACCAGTCAAATCGAGCAGGTAAAAAAAACAAAAACACAGAGCAATCCAGCTGATCTACAGTAAACACTGCTTCTTTTCTCTGCATGAAGACACCCTTTCCAAATCCGCTACTGGCAAATACATCATGCCTGGAGTCCTGATTTAATAAAAAATAAAAAAAAAATAAAAAATAAAAAAAATTTGGTGGGCCACCCTACACCTACTCCCAAAATCTGTGCTCCTCTTCCTCCATTCATTCCCTTTTCCATTTTCTCAATGAGATGAGTTCAGCAGTGGTGCGGGCCGTTTGCTGATTGACTCTAATTGGAGATTTCCCAGTCTAAGTGGAGAGAGAGGTATATTAGCACTCTCTCTGTGAATTGCTAATTGGACACTAGAGGAGTGCCAGAAATGCTAGCAGCAATTTATGAGTTATCTCCTTTTTTACTGTTTTGTTTTTAGTATTTTCTTTTGCGTTTTAGGGGGAAGATTTGATTTGTATTTAATTCCTTTAAGGTTCACTCTTCTGAATTTTGATCTTAAGTAGCCTTTCAGCACATTTCAAAAATCAAGACCTCGACACAACTACTTCATCAAATTTTCATTTCAACAATATCAATTTTTAGTCGTGAACACGACCCTTAGGAGGGAGAGGGAGTTTTTATACGATTCCTTGATTAAATCAGATCTTGTGTTTTGATTTAACGTCTATGCAGTGAGAAACTTGCATTTGTTTCAGACAAATTATGGAAAGCTTCATATTGTTGACTGATACGACCCTAATTTTCCATATCTATTGTGTTCAGATTACAAAAAAAGCACAAAGTGAGTAGTAAACACACCCCTACTGTGATCTTGTGCAATGATTCAGTCACCCTAAGCTTCATTGACTATGACTTTACCAAAAAGAAGCCGAGTAATTTGTCTCAGGGAGGGAAAAGCTGTTTTTGTTGATTAGCAGGCTCACCATGTTCTAAAGATCCCAATGTGCCAGGGTGGAGATTGTTCAAACAAACATGAGCCACGATTGAGATGCACTTACAAATGTGGGCGACTCTTTCCACACTTACTGCGCTTCTGGGTGGAAATATTTGACAGCATGCATCCAATGCGTGCCAATCAGCAATCTCTACAAATAGCATGACTAATATCTCCCTCTAATCTTTAAGAATTATAGATTATCCAAGATAATACTGTTACGGTCCCAGAATGCACTGTTTTCTGCAGTCTCCAAAGAGCATTAGTTCATTAAGTCTACAAGTAACCAAAACAAGACACAACTGAGCAAATTGATTGCTACTGTGTCCTCTGTATCATGACAGATAATCAGGTAAATCATTCCTAATATGAAATGATTTGTCAGTTTG
The DNA here is from genome assembly GCF_022577435.1 of Embiotoca jacksoni. NCBI lineage: Eukaryota > Metazoa > Chordata > Actinopteri > Embiotocidae > Embiotoca > Embiotoca jacksoni. The sequence goes on from NW_027185318.1 coordinate 7,714,801, forward strand.
AGGGATTATCTACTACTGTTAAGATTTGTACTTCTACCGTGTGTGAACACTGACTGGGTGAATTGCCTGCATTGCAGAAATTCTTCTCATCCTGTCAAACTGCATGCTTTTTTCTCTCGCTTCAAGAACAATGTATCTCCTGTGAGCGTGGTTTTGAATGACACTGGCTGCATGTTCGCACAAGTGTGTGTGTGAGTGCTTGCATGCATAAGGACCCACTGTATGCGTGTTTGCATGCCACGCGTCAGTCAATGCGGTCCACAAACATGAGCACAATGTCTTACAGTATGTTTGGGCTGGAGCTGGGACAATTGCTGATTGTCTGGTGTGTTTTCTCTTCTTCTTCCCCCCCCCTTCCTTTTTCATGTCCACGTTTTGACTACAATCAGGTTTTCTTCTTGATCCTTCAGTGAGCCAAGGAGCAGCATACAGTCCAGAGGGCCAGCCAATGGGCAGCTTCGTGCTGGACGGTCAGCAGCACATGGGGATCCGACCAGCTGGTGAGTCCGTCCACCTCTCCCCCTTCGTCCCTCTTTCCTCCATCATGCCTGCTTCACCAGACACCACTTTCACAGAGCTGATCAACTGATCCTCTTGTCTGTAGCATGAGATTTAGTCACCTCACCACAGAGCAGGTCCCCAAGTCAGCCACATAAACCCAATACTAACTGCACCACTACCACAATAGCCCTTATCTTTAAAAGTCCCCTCACTGTTCTCCAAATGGTCTGCTGCTTGTCTTGCTTGTGCTTTCCCCTCTAATCCCGCACATCTGGGAAAATCCTTCACAAACGATCATAACACTGGGATCTGTGGGAGGCACTGCAAAATACAAACTCTTAAGCTACTTCTTCACATCTTCTGTCGCCTCCCTCATTTTCCATCTCAAGCTAAACAATCTCATCCTCTCTATCAATGGGTCTTCACTGACCTCTCTGTGATTCAAACTCCTGCTGACCCTTTTTTTCTGGCATTTATCTCCTCTTTCCAGGGCCTATGAGTGGAATGGGGATGAATATGGGCATGGATGGGCAATGGCACTACATGTAACCTCCATCTTGTAACGCAAAGAAAAAGGGGGAAGTAAGTACTAGGCTCTTTTCCTTGTTGTTTCCATGTTGGGACTTTGGGTTTTATCATTTTCTTCCACCAACAATTCTCTTTCACTTCACCAGCACAATCTCTTCTTACCCTGGCCATAATTTTGCAGCAAACTCTGACTCTCTTACTCCCCAGCAACAACCATCAGCTAGCCTCCAGGGCTGTTTTTAGCAAGATGTTGTAAAGATGGAGGGAAGGGGGGGGGGCGCTGCGGATGAATTGAAGACTTGAGAAACGGGGGGGAATTATCCTGGGACAGAGAGGACCCCGACTTGTGGCGCCAGACAACAGGAGCGACAACAGAAGAAGGGGGGATATGAAGCAACCTGGCATGGCATTCACAAATTTATTTATCACAACAGCGCCATCGCTCTCCCCATCCTGGACAGCCAATGCAAATGTTGGACATTTAGGGAAAAAATAACATCTCCTGGGGAAGGGGCTGACAGGGAGAAATTAAGCAGGCTCCAGTGAAGCGATAAAGAAGGAGAAGTGAAACTGTCCTCTGAGTGACGTAAATCTGTCTAGGGAAGGATTGATGCCCAAATTATCTTATATGCAAAGACGGGAACACCGCAGTACATTACGGCCCCTGAGCGAGATATACGGGCCGTGGGTGACATGGCCGATCCTTCACTGGGGGTTTGGTTTTGAGCTGTGTAAAGGGAGGAATGAGTGTGCGGGTGGGGGGTGGGGGGGGCCGTGTGTTTTGATTATTTTTTACTGGAGGGAGACGATTTAAGGGGGGGCGGGGGCCAGTGACTAGCCTGACCTGAGACTTGCAGACAGGAGGAGGGAGACACTGAGATGAATTTATAAGGTTGTAGACACAAGCATGGGTCTAAAAGGAGGGGATCTCTTTCACACATACAGATACAGTCACTCTCTGTTGTGCTGTCTTACACGCGCGCGCGCACACACACACACACACACACACACACACACACACACACACACACACACAAAATCCCTTTACAGCTAAATGGCGGCGGTCTGATTAAGCTGGCCATTCTGCCACAGTGCTGACATTTGAAAAATCAAGACATATCACATCCCAAAGGCGGCAGGGCAGACGAGATTTTATTTAACACCTAAACTCCCTTGCCCAATGAGGCACAATATAATAACACTTACCTTGATTAAGAGAACCCTTTATATGTAAATGGAGACTGGATGTTCCAAAGGGTCACTGCGGCAATTCTGCCGACAGAGATCATTTCACCCCTCAAGTCCTCGCGTCCTCTCTCTCTTCCTCTATTTCTCTCTGTCTCTCGCACGTTTTCTCTCATCTCCTCCTGTCTTTGCTAATGGCAGTGGAAAAAAAAAAAAAAAGGAAAAGCAGGAAGCAATGTTCCCTAAAACAGCCACACAGAGACAACATTTGCTCAGGTTGGCTAATTCTTAATATAGGGCTATATAATTTTGAGACTATTTAATTACGTAACATACTTTATGCTTCATGACCAATTACATTAATAGCTTAATACAGAGGAATATTATCCTCTCTTGATTTGATTACACAGCCACACAATATGGTATATTTGGTACTTAATTATGGCCAGCCATTGAGCAGGACTGGTGTGCCATAACAGAAGTGCACAGCCTCAGCGAGGGAGGCAGGCATGCAGAGATGGCAGGAGAGAGAGGCCCAGTCTGTCCTCGGTTATTGTCTTCAGATGGTTTTACCACTCTTGTTAATAAAGGAGGGGGGGGGGGGTCTCAGATCTACTTAATGGAATGACTGCAGCTTACAAGACTGGAGATTACCAGCGTACAGTGTCAAAAACATCTGCTGGGCCTTTTAACAGGAGCTGCTCTAGGTTATATGGAGGTGAGGGCACCCATCATACCCTAACACCCTGAATGATTTATTTATTTTATGACCCCAGTAGTGAGGTTTTAAGAGACCTGCTCTGACAAACACTTGCATTTCAAATGAACTGACATGGAAAGGCAGTATTAGAAAATGGCACAGCTTTCAACCAGTGAGACTGGCCATTAATCTTGGCCTTTGCTGTCCCTCTCTCCTTTCTGTCCTCTTCCTCTTCCCCTCACCGGGGCCCTCCAGTGTAATTTCTTAATTGCAGTGTACTAAGGTGGAGGAATGCAGAGAGTGAGCATGCCTAGTGACCTTGCAGCGACCTCTCCCCTCCTATTACAGCTTCTAATCCCCCAGGGGTTCACATTACAAAGCAGGCCAACCCCAGACCCAATCCCAGACCCAGGCCCCCTGGCTCCAGCGGGACCTCCTGCTCACTTGTCTCTCCCTAAGGTCCAGGCTTCTGGACCAGCCATGTTCCCATACTTCAGTCCCAGGCTCCAGGAACAAACATCCCCCCCCCCCTACATCCTACTCTTTTCTTTCTGATTACAACAACAGCCATGTGAAAAGCCAAACAGTGGCACTGCTGAGTCGGCTCTGTGTCCTGGGTCCTGTCACAGCGTGAGAGATGCCAGCCTGCTGAGGTCTCTACACATATGAAGTGGAGTCCATCTTAAGGCACATCAACATACCCCACCTCCTTTTCCTTTCCTTTCTCTTTCTACTTCCTTTTGTCTTTGTTACTCTGTCGTGCTGCTGTTTCCTACTCTCTTTTTTTCCCCCTTACAAAACCCACACTCAATGCATCTATGAGCGGTACTTTGTTTCGCCGAAAAATGCTCTTATTCAGGGATGGAAACAAGTCTTTCATGTTCACTGTCTGGTGATACAACTAACTTAGTCCTAAATTATTTAACAACTTCTTTTAAGAGATTCTAAATCAAATATGTTCACAGAGGGACGTCCCCATGAGAGAATGCCTGTTCGGTTTTGTCACTAAACTCAGCTGGGGAATTGACTGTTCCACTTGTAAAAGTATTGGCACATCCCCACATCAATACGCCTGCTTGGTTTTCCTCACATCCTCCAGGACTTCAGTGTCTGTGGATGACTGGGGATCATTTTCCAACCTGAGACCTGACCACAACGCTATTGGGCATTGTAAACCACTCACCATAGCCTAAAATAGCCCAGTGCAATAATGTCTCTCTTTACTTGTAAGAAGCTAAAAGCTCCGCAGTCACGGACGCAGTGTCATAAAATCGTCTAAGCTCTTTGTTGGTGGAGTTGAGTTTAAATTGAATTAAGGCCTGTTAATGGAGAAGGAGCATGTCAAAGCTGCAGCGAGAAGATAGTTTTATTGACTCCGTGAATACGTTTGTGTCTTTCTCTCAGGTCTGCCAGGCCTGCCGGGGGAGTATGTACCTCAGAGCGGTCCTATGGGCATGAGCATGGCCCCGCCCACCTACACCAACCCTCATCAGATGACCTCTCACCCTTCCCAGCGCCGACACGGACCCCCTCTCCACGCGTACCTACCTGATCATCCCCACCACGCCCACCACCTTCACCACCACCCTCACCACGCCATGCTGATGCACGGAGGACCCTCGTCACACCCAGGAATGACCATGTCTGCACAGAGACCCCCTTTGCTCACTCCCATTGACCCCAGTACTGGAGGACAAGGCCTGGACATCCATGCCCAATAGTATAAGGGAACTTTGCTACCACGACAACAGCAGCTACTACAAGAAAACAGTGGAAAAAAAAAAAAAAAAAGAAAGCAGCAGCCCACAACAAATCCTATTTTGAGACTATTTTTAAGAATAAAAAGCAAAACCTTTTGACCAGAATTTGACACTAAAGAAACAGAATTCCAGATGAGCTGTGATAATTCTTTTTTTTCTTTTTTTTTTTAAACTTGTCAATTTTGTTACTTTCATCCAAACGGAGGACCAAGCTGTCAAGAACACTTTGTAAAGTCTTGGGCTTTTGGTAAAGATCAACGGAGGATGTTTTGACGTACACGTGTGCAAAGAAATGGACAGACGCGCACACTCAAATAAAACACACACTTTTCGCACACCCACTCACACACCATCATAAACATGTTCCGTACTCTTTCATGTGACGCGCTCAAACGCTTCTAAAATAATATCACTCTGGAAGATTTAAAAAAGAAACAACAGAAAGACTCCAAGAGTTATAACTACTGTAGTATAAAAAGTATAGATAAATAAGTTAAAACTTGTGCATTTTTTTTGTTGATCACATGGTTTATGTTTCCTGAGCTAGTTTTAGAATTAAAGGTTAACCTTTTCTCTCTCACACTGTGTGTGCTCCTTCCTGGAGGAGAAACTGTCTCGCAGCACAGCACTATAAAAGAAAAGAAAAGAAAGAAAAAAAAAAAAAAAACAATAAGAAGATGGAACATCTCAAAAAGGCTTCAAACCACAGAGGGCAATCAGGTCCTGTCCCCCATAAGAACAGGGCATGATGGGAAAAGGCTGCTAAATGACACCGGATCTCTCCAGAAGATTCAGTTTGAACATTTGTCATGCCCCTCATTTTTTTTTTTTGGTTCATGAATGAATGTTGCCCTGTAGGTTTTAAAGGAAAAAAAAAGTTCTTTGTTTGAATTGCCCAAGCACTGGATTGTGTTGGTTTTATACATTTTTATTTTAATATTATTTTATTTTTTTGTACCCTGGACTCTCGTTGGTAAGAGCCTATTGAAGGAAGCTTAATAGTGGAAAAGCAACATCCTACGGCGCTTCTTTATCTGCGGATCAACATTCTTGCCATAAGGACAATACTGACACAAACGTTGATTCTGTGGCACTGGAGAAGCATTTGATGGTTGATGCACCAAAAAACCCGAAAGAAAAAGAAAAAAAAGAAAAAGAAAAAAAAAACTTAAATTATGAACTCAATGCTTTTGGGAGAAAAAAGCTGAGAGAATATTGTAACAAACTTCGTACAGAGTTCAGTCTATTAATTGTTTCATGTTAGATATTCTATGTGTTTACCTCAATTGAAAAAGAATGTTTTTGCTAGTTTCAGATCTGCTGTGGCATTGATATTGTATGTCCATGAATTCCTTCCTTTTTCAGCACGTGTTCCTCACTAGATGATAAGATGCCGTCTCCCTTAAGCTTTGTCAAAAATACATTAAATACTTGTATGAGGACTGTGACGTAATGTTTAAAAGGTGTTCAGTCACAAATGCTGTAATAAATATTTCATTTTTGATTTTTGTTAGATTTTTGCGTGATTAACTGTCTTGTATACCAAGTCTTAATTCACTTTTCTATTTTAAAGTAATACAATGAATTAGTTTGTTATTAGAAAACCAATTTTGAGTATATTGTTCCCTGTTAAATTTTTTTTTTTTTTTTTTTTTTTTTTACAGATGGTCATGAAAGTACATCAATTCTCACTTTCCTCCAGCACTAGCTTGTTTTAACCAGGCTGCCCTCTTCAATATTGAGTGTCCTCTTAAAACGACAATAACAAATTATGGATGAAATACATCTTGCCATGGCAATTTATTTAGGCACACAAATGTACCCTCCAAATGATAAATAACTGTCAAATGCAAATTAAGGGGGAAAATTGCACAGCAAATTCACCACCAACTCATCTTAGTTTTACACCAAAAGGTAAACTATCAGCAGCGAATTGGAGGGAAATAAAAACTGTTGACGGTGGCCTTCAAGTTCTTGATAAACCAACCCGTTGGTCAAAAATGGCAAAATAAGCAAAAATAATTATATTGAAAATATCCCAGTTTAAGAAAATAGATAGGAAGTAAGTAGCCTAGATGTAGATTAATGTTGTGGATATTTCAACTTCTGTAAAAAAAAAAAAAAAAAAGGGTAATTTAAATAATAATAATAATAATAATACAAAAGAAAATTATATGTATTCTCTCACTCACTCTATCCCTGCTCCTTCAAACAATAGAGTAATGGTTCGTCCCCAGAATAATTGCTCTTACAGTGAGAACCATTGCTGGCCCTCTCAGGGTGTTCTGTGCTCATTTCTGCCGTTTTGCAGCGCCGCCTGTCGGCCCCATGTGGCACCGCCGTCCTGGAGTACACGGATGGGCTTTGATAGGCTATCTCCACTCTCTTTTCTCTATCTCTTTGCCAGTGTTTGCCCGCGGCCATCCAAGTCATAGCCTTAAACCAGAAATGACAACATCACTGTGGCTGAAATATTTTCTGTCCTTCACATAGAAACTAAAACTTCTGCTGTGTTCGATTCAAGTCTTTAAATTTTTATTTTTTTTTCCCCCTCTCTCTTTGCTTTTTTCATTTCTATTAGGCTGCAAATGCTGTTCATCGCGGACTCATTCCTAGGTATGAATCAACAAATATAATAATTATTATTATTATTAAATAATTATAAGAATAATTTAAGTGTTTTTTAAAATTAAAAAACTGGCCTGGCTGGGATTTGCTTTTTCTATAAATATATTGAGTCTTTTATTTACTCATATGGCCTCTTTTTTTAACATTGTTTTGTTTTTATTGTTACATGGGTTTAAATATGTATCGATCCTTTATTTAATACTAATTATTTTTGCAATTATTCTGGACTATCGTTAACTATTATCATTTCTTTAATAGTGTATTTATTTTTCTGCAAACACAGGCTTGTTTATAAATTAGCCACAGACCTAATCATGTGTTTTACTGTTGCCTTTTGTATGTTCCTGTTGTAAAAGAGTGATTTAAATCACTATTGCACACTGAATATTTCTATCATACAAATGTCCACACGGGAAGGCCTTTTTAAATGTTAAAACTAATATTAGTTGAATATATTTAAATGGTCACCTTATATAGCATTATTGCCTTTTAGGCTATTTTAACATTTGGTTTAAATGTTTCTGTGAACTGTCACGTTATAGAAAATGCGGACGTAATACCTGCAGAGATCATCTTTGTTTAACTTTTTTTTTTTAATATATATATATATATATATATACAGAGGGATGTAAGGCCTTAACCAGGTAGAAAAAGATATGTTTTTATTGGTTTTACACCAGAGGCCAGTTAATGGCGTGTCTTCTTCTCTCGACTATTTAAAACCTAAAAGAGCTTTTTGTTTTTCTAGTGGTCTATTATTCCGCGGATAAAACGGAAGGAAGAAGCCCTCCGTTTTGTGCGGAGATTATCAGATGAAAAAGAGAGAAAACGTGAGGATTACTGTGGATGGAGAGGATTTTAATATTAATAGTTTTTTTTTTCTTTTCTTTTTCCCCCTCCCTCCCTCCCTCCCTCCCCCCCCCCTCCTCCCGCCTTTCTCCCTCCTCCCTGGCCCCCTCCTCCTCCTCCTCCTTCTCCTCCTCCTCCTCCCCGATGAGACAGAAGGTAGATTGCCTCTGCTGCTTTCCTTTTGCCGATTCGGTGTGACAGGGATGATGGATGATCCAGCCGAGCTAAACAACTCCTCCCCTTCATCTCCTCCCTGTCAAAGCCAGTCCGGGCTGCTGCTGCAGGAATAAAATAAGGAATATATTCCCTCTGCACTGCTGCACAATGCAGCCCGTTCCTCTGGAAGACGCCGCGCAACAATATTAAAAGTCCACACACAGTTCACGCTGCTAGAAACACGGTGCGCGCGTGTGTGTGTGTGTGTGTGTGTGCGCGCGCGCGCACGTTACAGAGGCAACATGTTAATAATGTTCACGTTATTGGCTCTTTTTGCTGCAGAGCATCTGGTAAAGTGGGGTTTATGATCTGAGCGAGGGGTCTGCAAATATATATATTTTTAGACACGCGAGCGCTTCTGCAGGAAGCGAGGGGAGAAAGCCATTACACCAAAAAAAAAGTTTAGCTTCTTCTTTGTTGTTCTTTCAAATTGCTGATTTGGATAGTGGTCATAAAAAAAATGAACGCTCACAGGGGCTGAGTGTCCTTCTTCGCTGTGCAGCTGGCTCTGCCCAAAATGGCTTGCTCTGGGGGACAGTTTTTAGGTTTTGTGTATGTAGGGCCCGCGTGTGCTGCTGCCCTCCTTTTTTCTTTTTTTTCTTCTTCTTCTTCTTCTTTTTCTTTTTTAACATTTCAGCAGTTTTCTCTCCTCTTGCCATAAGGTGTTTCTATGACTACGTTATGTAGGCCTGTGAGAGCGGGTCAGAGGCGGGGGTCCCTGGGAGAAAAGGGCCGCATTTGGCTGATCATTTATCAATGTCAACCGCATAATGATTCTCCCTGCAGTCCCCCTATTGATGAGGATAATTACATTAGCTCAGAGTGACTGATCAATAAAGCCCAGGGAAAATGGTTTATTATAGCACCACCGAAAAGGCTTTCTGGAAGAGGGGACTGGCTGCTTCTTTCTTTCTTCTTTTTTTTTTTTTTTTTTTTTTTTTTTTTTTTTTTTTTAAACAGAAGGCAGGGTTGATCTGTGCAACCCAAAACTCCGCAAAGACAATCGCGTGAGAGGCTAAACTTCATTTGGACGCAGTTTTCATGTTGGGATTTGAACTCTTAATGCTTTTACTCCGTATTGTGTTGCATTTTTCCGATTTTCTTTTTCTTTTGTTGTTTATGCCAAGCAAATTATATATTTTTTTATTTTTTTATTTTAGGTTGTTAAATCCACAAAAAAGCTACATTATTTATATCCGTGTTTATCACGTGGGGGGAATGGTTTACCTTCTGAGGCTTCTACCGTTTTAAAGCCAGTTAAAGTCAGAATGAAGTGGACAGAAAGGCACGCGCATTCACATCACGTGTGATTTTTTTTTTTTTTTTTTTTTCTTCATGATAATGAAAAGTCAAACTGGAAGTCGAGGAACAGGCTGCCAACCGAAGCTGAGTTGTGGTATTTTTTTTTTTGTAGTAAATTTTGTCTGTGTCTTGATGGGGGGGGGGGGGGGGGGGGGGGAACAACAAAAAAAAACGCTTTCAAATGGCAGCAACACCTGATGCAGTGTTTGAAAAGCCCGGCCTTGAGTCTTCAAATTAAGAGCAAGTAAACAAATGAAAAAAAAAAAAAAAAATACCACATCGAAATAACCAAAAATAACCCGTAAAGACTGCCAGTAAACGCATCTCTGACCTCCCCCCCCCCCCCCCCCATCTCCCCTCCCTATCTCTCCGCCTCGCGCTCTCTCTCCGTGTGTGTGTTCTTTAATTGTCAACAACTTATCCCCTGCAGGAATGTTGCAAACTCTTTCGCCTTAATTCTCCGTGGTCCTCTGCGCCAGCTCCCATTTACCGCTGATGAACGTGTCTGCAGGAGACAGCTCCATTATCTATTTATCATTTATGATAGTATTTCCTCAGACAATAGAGGAAGAAGCGCGCCCACAGATAGTCCCGCTGATGACTCTTCTTCACTGCCCTTTTACTGACGCTTATTTATTCGATGGCATTTTGATAGCCTGAGTGGGACATTATGATTTTTATCTTAGAAATAAAGCTGCTGCACGCTGTAATAGTATCTAAACAATTAGGCTTAAAATAAAATCTGAAAATTTATTTTATTTTTGTTACATAAAAAAAAAAAATAAGAGGACAAATCATAAAAAAAAAAAAAAAATCTTTAGATAAATAAAATGTGCGTCATATTTCAGGTGTAATGGGTAAAAGAAAGAAAATTCTCCCTCTCTTGGATGGCTGATATTCAGGACTGTTCGCGCTTGGCCGCAACCTGAATTTGAGGCGATTTCTTTTCACACTTCAGTGGTACTTGTCTTCTTAAAAATGAGTGACTGTCACCCCCCCCCCCCCCCTCCCCATACACATCCCCCACACCCTCCTCCAATCCCCCTCCCTAACACACACTCAACCCACATAAATAAATCTTAATGATGTAAAAATTATAATTAGGCCAATAACATAGCTACAGGGGTTGGGAATGAGCAGAAACTGAAAATTGCAGTGGCCAGTCGTGAAGCTGCTGGAGAGGCAAGAAAAGAGGGCATGTGAGTGCAGAATAAATAAAGCGCAATAAAAAAAAAAAAAAAGGGAAATAGCCGGAGTTTAGTCAAGCCTTGAGGTACTCAAACCTTTATTTCAATCAGTTAAGATTTAATTAGGCAAGCCTCAGGCCCGGCCGTCTCCTTTTCTCATTATATTGCCTTTGCAGCGCGGTGTTAGAATGGCCCCCAAGGTTGTCAACATTTGACCGGTTTTTCCGGTGAAATAATCACGGTTTATGGCTTAAGAGCCCATAAGATTCGCAGATAAATCCGGCATTATTCCATTATGAGACGGAAATCCTCACTGCGAGCGGCGAAGATATCGAATCCATTCATTTATTGATTGTTTTCCTGAGTTTATTTTTTTTTATTATTCTTAATTTGCGTGGGTTATTTTGAGAGCTTCAAAAAAAAAAAAAAAAAAAAAAAAAAAAAAGGCTAGAAATATCTTGCGGGTAGCCGAGGGCAGCAAAGTGAGACATTTCACAAGAACTGTAAATAACAGAGGAGGGCTGGGAAAGAGGCAGAGGGAGAAGCAACATACACACAGTGGATTTTCTAAAATATTAAATTTCTCCGGGTTATTGATTAATGTGCACATTTCCAAAAGCACGATGCACGTTTCAAATCCATTAATTAAGAACTCCAATATAATGTAGATGTTCGTGCAGCGGAGAGAGAGAGAGAGAGAGAGAAAGCTGGAGACCCCCTCCCCACCACACCCTTGGGCGCACTGTTATTACATGATGGCGACCCCTTCTGGAGGCCAGAGTAAATGTGTTTATTGAAAGGGAAGAAGAAGAAGCGGTTTGTCTGTCTTTCTTGTTGTGACACGAGCTCTGTAGGAGCTTTCATTCTCATTTCTGCTTCAGATAATGAGAAGAGCGATCAGCTCTGCTCACAGATCCTCCGCTCCGAGACGGGTTTTTTTTTTTTTTTTTTTTTTTTCTTCAAAACTTCATACAAAGGGGCTCCCACCATTTCGACCCTGTTTCACCCTGTGAGACGATAAGACCCTGACCTGCTGCAGCGAATGCGACCTCCAGAGACTCTCATCTCATATTTACTCACAGGTATAAAGCTCCTTATGCATGTATTAGGGTGCCACGTTCATGGTAAAATCAATAAAGATGGATTGTGGGGTCAATATTATGCTTTGCACCTGGGGACTTGTTGCCCGGCTCCCCTTTCTGACTGACTGTGACAGAGAGAGAGAGAGAAATGAGTAATTCATAATGCGCGACTGCAACATCTCTGCAAGCGCCTTGTCCGCCCGAGTCTCTGTGTGCCTTCCAAGAAAAGAGAGAGGGGTTTCAGCAGGGCTGAAGTCATCCAGCCAGGGGCCTGAAGGACCCGGCCAAGACTGGCATCATTAATCACGGCCCACTTGAAGATTATGACTGAAAGTCTAGAATCGGTAACCATTATCGTCTCGGATGGCAGTTAAAACCTCTACTTATTTTTCAAAACAATGTCATGGCACCGACGTCTGTACGAAGAAAGGACTGAAGACAAGAGAAGGCAAAAAAAAGAGGAGAAGGAGACTGGTGGGGCTGGGATGGAGTTTCAGACGACGACAGACCACTTCATGAGCCTGGACTGGTTTAATAATAATAATAGGCGACTGAAACAACAGAATGCAAACGAACAAGCAGTGACATTTTAATAAATAATAAGAATGATTAATAATAATTTATATTCTAATAATGTATTATTTATTATACATATTTTCTCACGTTTGTATTACATTTCTATCAAAAACAAAGACATAATTACAAGACTATAATTTCGTTTGGATATTCAATTAAACGCGTTTTACTGTCATTAAGACTACAAAAGACAAAGCTGTTTTACCTGAAATTGATTTTGGAGAAAAATTACCAAAAATAAATGTGTCCTCCATTTGTCTAAAAGTGGAAACGGCTTTGTCAATATTTTTCGACAAATTTTTAGCCCGGGTGGCAAGTTATGATAATCTCCACTGCACATAACAACTTCGGGGAATCATGCATTTCAATTTGTCCACTTATAAAGCAAAACGCAGTCGACTGAAATTTGACTTTTTTTTTTTTTTACAGTCGTTACCGTATTTTCTTTCTCTCTTTTTTTTTTGTTTTTTTTTTTTACCGACCGACATCTTGTAATTTTGTCGACATAAATATCAAAAGGACAAATTAAATGCAGTTGGGGTTTTTTAGAGGCGTTTCCTTACTAAACATACTATACTAATGAATGTAAAAACATGTATACGCTGCTGCTTAAAGAAAAACATATCCACACATCAGCGTGATGCAGCAGTGTCTGGCCGTTTTTATTTTGGCAGTTAAGGTGTTTTATGTACAATACCTCAGTCCCTGATGATGTAAATATTCGTGAGAAGGACCTGTTTTATGCGATATCTTGTAATATCCCCGCGATATATTTGGCTTGTGTAAGTATTTTCACCAGCAGATGAGAGAGGCAGGAAAAGCCAGCTTGGTCCCTGTTAGCAGTCGGAAGCTTCAGTGATGAAAAGCAATAGCTGGTGTCAATAACTTTTTTAGCACGTCACTACAGCTGGTGGGAATAAATAGTAGCCAAGGGGGGAGGGGGGGGGGGGTTCAAACTGTGACATAAGGCTATTTGGGTGTGTGACCACAGGGAACCTGGGTTTTTCATATCTCCCCGACACAATAAAAGCCCTGTGTGCAACTGTCTCACAAGTCCAACTTTGTTTCTCAACAAGGAGTGTAAACTGTTGTCAATATTCAGATAGCCTTCATCTGCCAATAATGACAGGCAGCCGACTTCCTATCTTATCTGCTGGGCCAGGTAGCGCCATACCTGGGGGGAATAACTGCTGCGATAAAGAGTGTCTGGGCCAATAGAAAGGCTCTTGTCTGTCTGTGAGGAGTTAATGGAGAACGCCACTGGAGACAGGAAGTCCTCAAAAAGTGAAAAGCACTTTATTGCGCACCTGAATGGCCTGGCGTAGGGTTTCTCTCAAACCCAAAGGGAAAACCACATTACAGGTCCTTACACAGGGTCATTACAACAGGGCAATGGAGTTCAAGTGATCCATTGCATTTGAATGACAACATCACATCGCTCCATTCATTCTTCCCTCTTGTGTGACCTGATGATGATCCCTGCGGGATTGGGATGTTGTCAGTGGAGTGATGTGCTGAAGTTACAGGAGAGAGTGTGCAGGATTCAGTGCATTCAAGTCTCTCTCACAGTGTGTCTAAAAACTCACTGCAGCACGGATGTTGCCTCATCCATTTGTCACTAACTCAGAGTCAGGACAGTTGTGGTGATTGTTGCTTTCTCGCAGCAACAGGTTTGTGGATCCATAACCCACAGTCCACCGCAACATGACATCATCAGGCCTCTAAAAATGAACTGCAGCATCGATCTCTCGCAGGCTGATGTCCCATAAGTCAAATGTAGACGGTGTGGGACGTGTGTTTGGATGGAAGTGTATATTTACCTGTCACCAGGAACTCAAGGACATGGCAGCAGCAAGGTTGTATCCAGCCACACAGTGGAGTGTTTTGGGGTGAAAATGAGTTGTAAAAATGACAAATGGCCCACATTTCTCTCGCAAAAGGAGCACCGGAGCTGGCACGGTGCTTTCAGCCAAACAGTTAATTGCTTAGCACAGTGAAGGCCCAACAAAATACTCGTAAAGCATCAAAAAAAAGAAAAACGTTAAGTCCAGTGAGTGTCTTCCTCTCCCTCTTCCTTTTCTTGCCTCCACCTTCTAACCAACTGCTTCCATCCCTGCTCTTCACAATTTTCCAGCACAAAAATATTATGTTGCCTGTGGCAACAATTCAATAAAATGCCCAATCACATCTGTTATTTCAAATATTTCCAAAATTAAGTTGAGTCTTTACATAACGGAGAAGTCATCTCATCTGCACGTTGGCATTTCAAGCCAGGATTTATTGCAGTGTGATAAATGATCATAAGGCTTGTTTTGACAAATGCAAGGGTACTTCTGAATGAGCGCAGGGTTGGCACAGCGTGCAGGGCCAAACCCACTGTTATCAACTGGATTAGTGGCTCTGATTATGCTCTGGATTCAAGCTTTGCGCTCAGCACCAATCAGAGCCTGTGGTCCACGCATCCCATAATAGCTACGCTCATCTCCATGGCTGCCGCCGCCGCCGCCCGTGTACAGTAGCCCCACCTCCTTCAAAGTGCACTTATTTCATAATAACAAGCCTGCGACAGCTCTCATCGGGCCATCGTGCTCACAAATAGGGGACGGGTGAGCCAGGGTTTGTTTTGACTGAATCACATTCAGTCTTCAGCCTCTTGCTACTAACCTTTTTCCCCTGCTTATACCTCCAGTCATATTTTCCTACTACACGGCTCAAATCTTTGGGAAGGTCACCAGTGATCATCCGTCTATACCGCCCTCTTTTTGCTGTCTCGTTCTCCTCCGCCTCTCCTCTACACTGCTGTTCTCCTCACCCCTGCCCACCACCGTGCTGGCCTGTACCTGATTCCACGGATGTTACCGGGCCTCCGCTGGACCCTCGCTGTGAACAGGAGACGGCACAGTTTCTGGGTCACTTCTGTCACAGACCAAATGCCACTCAGGGGGGATGACCTTTCCGGTGGCCGATGCCGGAGCAGGCAGCCTCCATGCAGGTTGTCACCCCTGTGGTTCCAAGCACAAATGCACACTCCGCAGTATCCCCCCCCCTCATCCTTTTTTATTTATGACAACACATGATAGAACAATGGGGACGAATTAAACCCGAGCAAAAATAGCCACTGTACAATATGGATGATGTATGACATCTTGGCTAAACTCAGGACTATGAGGGGCCTCGGCGACCGACACAGACACATGGTATATCAGGTCTCACCAGAAGGAACTCCAAATATGCTTCCTGGATTAATTTGAAGGTGCAGGTTACTCAGCCATCACCACTATTTTTTTTTTTTACAAATGGGAGCTTAGCTCTAAATGGAATACCTCAATTAGCAAGAGGCCCGGTCAACACCTTTCTCTTTAACATAGTATACCATTAGGTTTCCATTTCCAAGCTGTTCATTTCAATGGAAAGCAACTTGCTCATTTATGGCTGCTAAAAAAAAAAAAGGGATATTTCTATGGCAAGTCCTCAGGTGCATGTGATCCAATGTCACATCAGTGTCACAACTGATTCCTGCAGGGTGTTCAGAGCTCTGTGTTTTTTAAAAGCTCTCCGCCGTGTCTCTGCTTGTCCCATACTACCAGTGAGTCATAAGAAACTAAAGTAAACCTCCATATCTTCCCCCACCCCTCAGAGTAGATTTATGTGTCATAGTTGTTCAGTTTCCCTCAAACATACCATCTGTCCTCCATCTTGTCAATCAAACATCCACCGCTTTGCCATTTAAAATCCCCCCGACCATTTTTCTCATGATCCATTGTTGTTTTAAAATAACAGCCTCTGATTAGCGGGTAGAGCTTCCTAAAAATAAAAACGAAATCTCTTCATAGCTGCTTCAGCTCTGAGCAGAGAGGCCTCTTTTTCCCAGTGCTGTTATTCAAGCCCCCTAAAAAAAAAAAAAAAAAAAAAAAAAAAATCCTTTTTTAATTTCAAACTGGCTGCTCAAACTCTTCCAAGAGAACCTTTATTTATTTCCACCCTGTGATGTCTTGCTGGCTGAGGGAGGCTAAGAGGATCCCTACTAAAAGCACTATGCTGCCTGGGGCAGAAACAGGCCAGAGCTCTCTCCACATAAATAACACAGGAGCGTGGAGGAAGTCCGTTTGGTGGTCTGCTGGAGGGATAGAACCTACCCTTCAGTCTCTGGTTCTGTCATTCTTTTCTCATTCTCTGTGTCTCAGTTGGCTATCTAGCAGCTTGGCTGAAGAGACATAAAACAGCAGGATCAGGAAGAGATTGGGCCAAGATGTACATCTGAGTGGATAGCAGACTTCCAATAGCCTGCAGGACACGGCCAGACAGAGTGGATGCTGTGAACTGCGTCAAACTAATCTGACTCAGGGGAGTCACAGATTTAAGAATTGTAACCTATATTACAATACAGAATGAAATGTGTAACTAAATCGCGTCACATGTCATTTCATGGTAACACTGCAAGAGGAAAAACACGATTAATAGTATGATTCCAACTTCTCTGTCACACTCTGTTGATTATGAGTAATGCTCATGCAATACTATGAGTCCAAAAAAAAATTCTTTTCATGAAAAAATATGGAGTTTTGTTCTTGCTGGATGCCTCTTGAGGATCAAATTTCTCCAAAGCACGGGTGTTTCCAGCCCCAGGAAGTGACCTCTCCAAACTGGCCTTATTTGGACAACACTCGAATGCCCCATTGTTGTGACAAGAACAATGAATCTAAAAGAGGGTGGGAGACAAGGGCAAGGAAAACACAAAATAAAGTCATCTGGCTCTTAAAAATCATCAGATGGAAGCTTTTTTTTTCTATATTTGCACTAACATCATGGAAAATTTGTCAGCTGACGCCGATGCCGGCACTCGCCTTTGAAGTAGGTTTAAAAAAAGCTGTATTTAGTGCACATTGTGTGCAGAGCCTAATTTATAGGAGTTGACCCTGGCTCCTCTTTTGTGCCACAGCCATCTTGGAAAACAATGGCAGGAAGGCTTGAAACTTGAGAGGAACTGAATCTGCTGTTTTCCATTTTTTCTGTTCTTATTCAATGGAGAATTTTCCCTCCCAGAGTAAAATAGCTCTGTTTTTGTGTCCAACAGGAGCCATAAACTGATGTCTAAGCATACCACGGCCAGGCGATAGGGCTGAGTTTAACTGGACACATGGGGACAGTTGTTATGTACCACATGGAGTGTGGGGGGGCTGACAGAGGAAGCCATGGCCGCCTGGCGACCCCATGGTGACCCAGTGGCCTCCTCATGGAGGGATCAAGGACTAGAAGGGAGCCGGCTGAAGGTTAGAGGTTTAAGGGTAACAAATCAAGCAACACTTTAGTGGTATTTAACCCCCGCATACCATATCTTTCTAACTGCATGATCAGTGTATGACTGCAGAAAAAACATAGGAACGTTTATTTTTATTCTATATGGGGAAGTTCCCTGCAATACAAGAAGAGGAGGGGGTACACCAGAGAGAAGACAAATTAACTAATGGTCTTATGTCTTCTAATGAATCAAGGCAGACAAAAATCAAGGCAGGTAAAAAATATCTGTCTGTGGGACAACAGGTGAGGAGATTTGCAGGCGTGAAGCCACTGCAACATTAGGAAACAAAAACAAAATCTTCACTTAGTGCTGATGCCCCACAGTTGGAAGGCAAATAATTCCCCTCTTATAAGATGCATTTGTTGAGGTGGCGGCAGGTTCTTCACCCTTCCACTGTCTTTCCTCTTATCGTTTTGCATGCCATAAAGAAGTTGACAGGACAGGGACCCTCTATAGGCAGTGCATATCTGCCCCTAAAAGCATCACTCAACTTTATGTTCACTTCTGGTTCCCCTCGCCCAGCTGTGTTTCTTCCATTAGTATCTGCTCATAAAATGTACTGGGGTTATAAAGATGTGCAACAGAAAACTCCTCGATAGTCTCACACCTTTACAAGGTAATCAGGTGTTCCCGCGTACCTGTAGGCACTCCAACAGCCCAAAAAAGTACATCAAGTTTATGGTGTTAATATTCACAAGAACATATTCAAAACTGTTTGGCAAAACGTATTTATTAATAATATACGAGTATAGAATCCTGCACAGCAAAACAGAAATTTTCTTGAAAATTTTCAGCTTGAAATATGGAATAGAAGGACAATTTTCAGTTTCTTTTCCAATGCTACAATGATGACAGACCTTGTTCATTTTAGATTTTGCTTGACTGTCACCTCATTGGTATCAACAGGCCGATTAACCCTTCATTCAAAACAGACTTAGGTCTTACAAATAACCTTGAAAACTACAATTAGTGCCAAAACAAATTAGTTTCTTACGTGATTAATGGGTTGACAATTATTAATCACATACAACTGTGATATTAAATTATTTTTTTTTAACATATTTGTCAAGCAAAAAAATGCTAGCTAGAATAAAAGCTAGAATATGCTTTTCTGTGTTGTATTTTGTTGTAAATTGAACATCTTTGGGTGTTGGTCACATATAACCAACACATTTTAAGTTGTCAGGGCTTCAGAGAAATTGTTGTGGCCATTTTTCATAATTTGTTGACATTTTACAGCCTAAATGATGCATCAATTAATGACAAAAAAACAGTCAGATGAATCTTTAATGATGCTGAATTTGAGCACGGACACAAACAAATATGAGTGATATTTAAATATACATTCAACATCACGCAAACTATTCAAAGAAAAACATTTCTATCATCTAATTTCATCAAAATTGTTGGCATACAAGGTTAGAGGAACCTGTGTAGAAAATTGTACCCAAAATGTCAATATTAATAGTTAACTAATTCATAGTTATTTAATTATAGTTAATTAGAATAATGCAGACTGAAGAAAGTGATGTGATGTAATGTAGTTGCAGCATGAACAGCTGCGTCAAACCGCTGTGCTAAAAAAAATATATTTTATAATGTGAAAAAGGTCACTGCAGGGTCAGTCTTAATCAGAAATGATCCCGTTTACCCCACTGGAGAGTGACTGAGAGGGCACTGAGTGACGCAGGTGAGAGACAGGCGTCCACCCAGCACCCAGACCGCACCTCCCTTATCTGCTTATGGTACGGAGGAGGAAGGAGTGACAAAGGCCAGGGCTTGGAGTGTGATAAGGAAGGGCCTTATGTCCTGCTTTGGCCCATCGCGAGAGGCCATCCGGAGGCCAGGTGTTGACCACAACCAGAAAAGCCTCCGAGACGATGTTTTCACACGCAGGTATGAATCTGACCCTGTGCTGCCAGATATAAAGAATGCTGGTGTGTATTTACATGTGGTCGCTCTGGGGCAGTGAACGAGAAGACGAAAGGGAGAGTCAGACAGAGAAAAAGGGTCAGGTGAAGTTCAGGGCAGATTTTTTGCAGGAAAGCCAAATTGCTTCCGGATCTAGGTATCCACCCCAGCACAGTTCACTGTTCCTGCACTTCCCACCTCCTTCTCTTCCTCCCTCTTTCCTCCCATTCATCCTCCCATCTTTACTTTCTTGTTTTCTTGCTCCACTTCTAATCTTTCCTCACTCTTTGTCATTACTCTGGCTCTCTGGCAGTCGGTCGTGCTGGGCGGCATGGCACAGGGTGATGTCTGTAGGGAAGCAGTCTTTGAGTAGAATACCTCTGTCTCTCTGGCAGTCCAGCTCTCCGATGAAACCATACCAGTAGATCACGAGGCCTGGACCAAACCTGCAGAGCAGAACAAAAGAAACACAACCAGTCTTTTTTTTTTTAGTACATACCTATCATCTCCAAGAGTTGAAGATCTGAAGTCGCTAACAATGAGTTACACAGTTGCTTTCAAATTCATAGCTGCAAAACACTTATGGCTGTTGAGTTTTGATATAGAAGGTGTATTAAAAAAAAAAGCAGGAATACATTTTAAAGAGATAGAAATATGGGACACTAGCGGGATGGATCTACGAGAGATAAGGTTGCTTAAGTATTTGCCTTTGATCACCATCCAGGAAACTTGTGCTGAATCAAACAGAAACACCACCAGGAAGATAAAGATCTCTTTGACAGGGTAATACACACTTGATCACATTACAATGGCAGTGAAATAACAATAATCTATGAAATAACAAAGTGCTTATACCAAGGCCTCCAGATCCTGTCATCAGAACCCCTTGGCACATAACAGAGCACACAGAGTTCAATGCGGAGTCGGAGACTTAAACACACTGCATCTGGTGGTTAATGTTAGCCAGTCCAAGAGTGTCCAGCTGTTTCATTCACATTCACTTTGAAGGCGAACGCAACTTTGCCTTAGTTGGTGAGCACTGCAGTTTGTAATGGCTATAAATAATGACTTGCTAAGCAACTACTGTTTGAATATAAGATGTTTAAATCCTTTTTCCTGCCTTCAGTCTTTAGTTCCGACCTAATCGCTTTACAGCTATTGTGTGTTGTAGACACTGTAGCTACTGTACACCTGACGGTCTGCAGAAAGGTGCAGAAACAATTCATGAGGAGGAGATCTTCACATAGGCAATAAATCATCTTTCAAGCTATTTATTAAGCCCCAAAGAGCCACCAGTGGCCCCTCTCTGCCTCATATAGATCATGCCTATTCTTTGAACATTAGCTGCCATGCATAAAGACATGTCACAGTTGAACTCTGAATAGAGAGCGCTGCAGCCCCCACATGCGAGACCAGATTCAGCGAGCTGACAGTGCTCCGGTCCCAGATACTCTATCCTCAGACAGTTAACAATGTTGCGGGGCCTCCGGAGACCCAGACAGGAAACTCGCCAAAGGGCCACGGAGAGCAGTAGAAGTTCACCTCCAAGGTAAAGTACATAAAACCTTGAACATGTGATCAATCACTTCATATTAAAAATGTGACTCCAACACATCATGGTTCTACTTTAATAGTTATTATGGGAATCTTTAGTATTTTGTGTGGTTATAATTCATGGGATTTGCATAAATACCTCGATGGTTGACCTTACAACATTGACAAGGTATTTTAAGCACATAAATTACAAAGATGAGTGCAACCCTCAGCTGTTGTGGTATTGCCGGCTCTATGTGCTGTGTTGACTGGGCCTTGAGGCAGAGCATGTTCTACATACAGTACAGTACTTGTATGGAGACAGACACATGTACAAGAAAATATGTGGCTGTACAACCTCCCCCCCCTTCCCTCCTCCCTCCCCTCCCACCCCTCCCGCCCCCTCTCCTCCGAAGAGGCCCTCGCAGCAGTACATGCTTGTGCACACCGTCCCTGCCTTCTACGTTTTACAGTGTGTGATTTACAGTGCTGTATCTATGAGCAAACAGGCCCGAGCTAACAGCCCTGGAGAACGCCTGCAGATGCACACTGCAAGTTCACCACAATGTCACACACATAGCTCAGCCTCTCAGCACTGCACAAAGCTCAAGACCCACAACGCTCATCATTTCCACGGTCCACTGCTGCACATGGCCTGCCAACTCTTAATATGGAAATGTTATGGAAACAAAACCTAAACATTTACATTAGATGACTTTGGAAAAGGGGTTACGCTCTTCTTTTCATTCAGCCGCCGCGCTGTATGTATTTCCTTTCGGTCTGGATGGGGAGGTGAGGCTGAGAAGGGGGAGAAAAGGGAGAGTGGTCTGCAACAGAGTGGAGAGAGGCAACCTTCTGAAAAGGTTAAAACTGTACATCAACAGATAAGGCAGCGGCGCGCGATACATCATGTCCCAGGTCTGTCAGGGGAGGCCAAGTACAAATTGAAACAAGCAAAATTATAAACACTGGGGAGCCATGTCACCAAGGCCTTTCCATACCGTAAAGAAAATAAATGGACTTTGAATCCTACTCAGGATTAATACAAGTCAATACTACGGGGACCTTGAGGTAAAAATCTGAAACTGGGAATAGAAACAATAACACGGAGGGGGAAGGGAGCGGTCAGGGGACCGAGACCAAGCCTGATGGCTACAGTGTGAGATTCTTGAGAAAAAGTTCTAAACAGCATCCAGACGCTGTAGAAAGCAATTATAAATATACAGTATGACACTTTATACACTACAACTCTATATATAATGCCTCTGAAGTTTGTGTCGCAACGTCTGAGGAAGTGAATGGAGGTTCAGCTCAAATTTGTAGGCAAATTATGGTTTATTATGTGGCCTCGCTCGTTTTAACCTGGCATGTGCTTATTACTCACACCACCTCTTAAGTCGGAGTCAGCCATCTTCCAATAAACACCTAACTACGTAACGAGTTGGTGAAATTGTTTGTGAAATGTAGCTAATTTCGGCAAGAGGGCCACTTGATGAGCCTGGGCGTGGATTGCGGCTGCCAGCTCCTGCTTTCGTTAGTGTTAATGAGCGGCTGGTGGTCGCTTTTAAAGCAGGTGCCAAGCAGCTTGCTACGGCAGCTTAATGAGAGCGAAGCACTCAGGAACAAAAAGCCTTGAATGGAGAAGAGGGAGTGTTATTAGTGTCTGCCTGCGCGCACACACACAGCGTGCCGCGCAGCCCAGCCTCACACAGAGCTGAGCACAGAATGAAATCCCTGCATCTTGAATGCACAACCCATGCAAACATTACTTACAGAGCAGAGGGAAAAATATGAACTGCAAAAAGCTAATAAAAAGTACAATAAAACACCAACAGTAACCTTCGAAGAATGTGCAGACTTGCTTTCTTGATTTTATTTCTGCCATGCTCCTTTTCTGAGAAGTCTAAGGTTACTGGAGGTCAGACAGCACACCCACCCCAAAAAAACCTTGGAGCTTCTACCCAACACACAGATCAAGGTTAATTTGATCTGCCACGTTTGGTGAGAAAAAGCTTCACTAAAACCGGGGGCCGAGCACTTCTGCCAAAACACATTACAAGACATGAGGAATTATCAATAAAATCAAGATGAATTTACGCTGCACTTTAAAACAGCCTCACTTCATTTTACATGCCACACAGAATCATTAAACAAACGCCCCAGCAGTGATTTAGACAGTGCAAGCCTCCACCTGAGGGTGAACTCTGTGTCTCTGAGGTCTCTGCACAAAGACCTCTTTGTTTTCAGCATCCATACATCAGGTCACTAGGTAGGGCCACTAAAGCGCTGCCAAACAAGTCTTTTCTCTGCTCTCTGAAACGCAGGTATGGAACCTGCTCAACTTCTTTAAAGACAGGGAGCATTGAGAGTGATCGGGGGAGAGCTGTGGAGGAATATAAGTCTCTGTCTTTTTCTATGTACACAGTTCCTCTGTTTCCAACACAGAGAAAATATGTGCATTAGTGACAAATGGCCTGTTCTTTGGAGATCAGTCTCTTTACAGGGTCAGATAATGGTTGGGTGATGTGTTTGTATGTGGGGTTTTAGAGGGGGGGGGGGGCAGTGACCCAGGGCCTGCATGCCAGGTGATATGGCCCCGCAGCTGATCACTCTACATCCAGCTTGTGGGTTTTAATGGCCTCGCGGTAGCTGTTTGTGGCAAGTCAGCCAGTCTGATGATGAAGACACCACTGATAAGTCAAGCTTCTGTGCACAAATAGGATTTTTAAAGGCTGACTCTTCCCACAGGGGCGTCCCCAAACAGGGAGGTAAATAATCCGTTGCTACAAACTATACAGCCTGCTGTCCATAAATAACAGGACTTCAATGGAGGAATTAACCTTCCACAGACAAGTTATTAACATGACAGGAGTTAAGAATAGAGCACTTTTTTTTCTCTCTTTCTCCACCCCCTCCTTTGTCTTTATGAGCAAGTAAAAGTTCAACTCAACTCAGGTATGTAAAACACAAATACAAGGCAACGGTAACGCACAAATGTATGTGATTATTGCTCAGACCTGCACAAACATCATGATTAAGGTGGAACAGAGGGCAAGACGTAGTTCATCTTTGTTATTGTTGGAGAGAGTTTTATATGTACACACATGTTTGTGTTGTGTGGTGTTTAATGGAGAGGTGTAATGTGTGAATGTGGGAGGTCAGGCCGACTCAGTGTGTTGTGAGTTGTGAGTTGTATGTTGCGGGAGGATCTAATTTATGCTCGCAAATGCAAGGTGTCAATACCAGAGCAGGGACAACGGGATTCCAGTGCTTTACTTGGTAACCATAGCAACCACTGTCACCCTCCGAAGCAAGATGTGCCCTCAGCCCTTTGACCCGGAACAAAATTAGTCGACCACCAACCTGATCCACCTTGATTTCAGGAACACTACAGTCTTGTAAGACACACCACCTCCAACATTTGCACATAAGAGGTGGAAGATCTGATAGTTGCAAGATAAATTAGATTTTTAACAAAAAATGTATTGGTCAAATAGGGCAACGTACAGAAAGCTGATGATTTTTTTTTCTTTTTTCTGTAAAGCATTTAATGTAACAGAATTTGGGAGATAACTTTCAGACGACACTTAATCAAATAAAATTTGAGAAATAAAAATAAGTAAATTAGGCTAAATGTGAGTTTGAAGAGAGTGAGTTGTTTAGACAATTTTGATTTATTGTAAGTTGGTTAAAACTATAAAAGTATAACAAGCAGTGATATGCGAGCCCTCGCATGCTGCACGTCGGAGCCAGCGGGTCAGGGCATACTTAAAAAAAACTGAAAAAAAAGTCATACAATAGCATGTCGTCAAAAATATGAAAATAAGTGGTACTATAGTATATTGTCCAAAATATGACTAAAAAGTTCCAAAATATGAAAAAAAAAAAAAAGTCTATTCTGACCCGATTTGATGTCAATGTGATCAACCAGCTCAACAATGCACGTGGAAGTATGGAAAAATGTAATTTCCTGTTGCCAGCAGGGGGCGCTATGAACATGACCGATTATTAACATACAGGTGTCTTCACAGCGCGACTGATATCAAACATGTAAAGTTTGCAGAAGGTCAGTCCATGTATATTAGATTTACAGCAATTTGTATTTTCATGGCAAGACACTCAAAATGTCTGCCACACCACGGTAACACCGATCGATGAAAACAAATTCTTTTGATAACTTTTCATCTTCCAGGTGTTAAGATAGCACAGACAAAATTTCATGCCGGTACGTCAAAATCTGTAGAAGGAGTTCGTTAAAATACAACACGTGCAAATCGCCAAAAATGGCAACTAAATTAAAAATGGCGGACTTCCTGTTGAGTTGTGGTAATGGTGCAATGGAACTTTTTTGTACATCTGGGTGTAATACACATGTCCACCGAATTTCGTGCACATAGGTAAATGTAGCCGCCTGGGCATCAGTTTAGGGGGCGCTAGCGAGCCATTTGGCCACACCCAGTTAATTTTTCGCCGGGAGAGATGCGTGTACCAACTTTCACGAGTTTTTGACTATGTTAAAGGTGCCAAAAAGGCAACTCTTTCGTAAGAAAAGGGCTTTCGCACCATTCGGTGCTCGGGCCCTAATAAGCATTCAAAATGAACAATTAATCTAAGATTGTTTGGCTATCTGACTATTTTCTGCATGACATTTAACTCCTGACAACACTGTACTATGGGAGTTTTTCTCTCCCAACAATGTTTTTTTTATTTTTTTTAATCAATTATTACTTTGTCTGACCTGCAAACCCCCCCCCCCCCTCCCCCAAGTCCTATCACCTCCACCACCTTCTCCCATGAACCTAAATCTTATCATCTTCCACACTCAATCTGACAGTTGATTGATAACTGGATTAACACTTTATTATAAGAGCAAGCCAATAAGCATCAGCCATATTTCTATTTGATAGCACAACAGTAAGATACAGAAACCCTGCATCATTGCAGCATTTGGTCCTGGTTAGGGAGACGTTGTACAATGCCATGCTCTCCAAACATCCTGCAGCTGAAGGGAGGAGTCTTAATCACAGTTTGGAACTCATTAAGTCCCTTAACTGAGCATGTTGCCTACCACATTAGCAACACATATCTGAGTGATAAGTGTGCGCTGTGTGTGCAGTGTGTGCTGGTCGCCCTCTCAGATCTACAGCGTCACGGTCCAACGCGCTTTGACACACTCCGGTCTGCTTTGGATGTGGAGCGAAACCAAACAAGGTGTGGTTTGGCTTCGGCTTTGTCTGTTTAGTGTTCAGAAGTCGGTCCAAACAGGATAGAGGACACTGCATACATCAAAAACATTGACTGACGACAGCTCTTTGCTGACACCAGAAGGATCCATATTAAAGTTTGGATTCTAGGAACAACTCGTTCTGCATACTAAAACTTTCTGTGCAGCTCAACTCTTCTGCAAACAGCATCACTTTCAACAGCCCTTGTAATACAGATGTAAGAATGAGAAAGCTGTGTGTCTGTAATTCTCTGGCTGTAGAAGGGTTAACATTCAGACAGTCAGAGCTCAGCTGATCTTTTCTCAGATATTGACTCCCCATCCTCCATAATGACCCTCTACGTCATGAAAATGGCCTGATCTCTTCAGTTATGACACACTGAGTGGGTATTCATTAACACTTGATGCTCATATTATTAAATTCTATCATGGTGATGGCTGCTAATGGCATCTCCGATGCAAGTACTCCACTGATATCATGAGTAGGCAATAATTGTGTCTATGAATGTGGAGGTGTGTAAATAAATATATTTTAAATGTAGTTACTGAGAAGACCTTAATTATATCTCACATGGAAAGCAAAAATAAGAAAGAATATCTCTGAGGCTTTTGCTGTTTTTAGATGAGGCTAATAAGCTTCTGAAGCCCAACACTGACCACGGTGCTAATTTGAAGATCTGTCCAGAGAGTCCCCGTGGCCTTTGATGAGTCCCCATGTCTGCGAGTTCTGCTTGGAGACAGGAAGCTCCCCGTGGTGGCTGGCGAGCAGGCTGGGGGCTGGGATGCAGACAGAGTGGACCACGTCGTCAGGGGGATACATGCTCCTTTAACCTGTTATTGTGAACTCCCAGCAGCCCATGCCGATAATTGCCACCTGTCTCTGGGGGAAACGCAGTCAAAGGCAGGCAGAAGGGGATGGCCATTTTGTGTCTACCGCTGCTGCTGCTCCTCACAGCCCGGCACAGCACAGCCCTGGTCCTAATCCTGCCCTTAACCCTGGCAGCTAATGTGTCTTCAATTTAGGATGATCCCCCACTACAGGCATGGCCCTAATCAACAACAGTTTGTACTGTAACCCTATCTGCCCTTGCTGGGGCAGCGTCAGCCTGACCGGGCGCCTGCGAATCTGATGTGTCCAGCAGAGGAACACTGTTATATGTGTATATGTACGGATATCATGTTTATATGTGAGGTCATTGGATGTGTGCCTGATACTTGGCTGTTTGTCTTCAACATATGCTATTGAAATAAACATATAAATATCCACACGCAGCTGCACCTACAGACACTCTCACACAGGCTGGTCGCACATTATACTGCAAATCCCTTTACTAATTAAACAAATGCATTTAATGATGAATGTAGACACAAACAATTAAAGTAATACACATATGCTGGAAATACCTAGCATTCATTAAGGCAGAAAATCTATGAATATATTCCTCTTTTCTAGTTTCAACAACTTTGTAAAAAAAAAAGTTGCTATGGATACATTTAAAATTAGATGACATTTTTACAAGGGATAAATGCACTAAATTCTTTAAGCCCAAAAAAATGCCACACTATCCATTGGCTCCATCTCTCCATCGGGTTCAGGAATAAGTCTTACATCGTAAATTGGGGCTTCCACTTCAGTGACGTTTGAATCAAAAGTCCTGGAGAGGCAGGTGTGGATGTTTGTTGTGTAGGCCTCCTGGCCTCCGCATCCATAAGTGCAACCTGGCCCCAAAATTAGAGTGTGGTCTCTAATGTCTCCCTGAGAGAAAAAGAGGCCTGGCTTTCGTCCAAGTCAGCACCTTTGGAAGTGCAGTCGTGTTACCACCACTAAATCAACATGTCAGCGCCCGGCCCGGTGAACTTCTTCACCCAGACTCCACCGCTCACAGCTACCCCACACACCTAATGAATTGGTGTGAATGGCTATCTGTCGGCTAAAATGAAACAAGGTAAGAAGATATGAGGGGCAAAAGGGGGGGAAAAAAAAAAAAAAAAAAAAAATTCAGCTGTTGCATCGAACATTTGCAGTCCGGCAATATGATTATAATCACCAGGCGTAATGTACTGTTAGTCATGTTACTTTAACAGTAGATCGCTGCTGCAAACCAGCCGATGCCAGGTTGAGCTAGCCTCGCCATCAACCTTGGCCTCTGTGTCCAAAATGGAACGGTTCCAGTTTAGGGTGGCGAGTTTAGAGACGGACGCAGGCGAAGGGCCGCAGAAATCTGTGTGCTTACTCGGCAGTCTGTTTACATTCCTGAAGGTAATTTTAGCCCCCGGGGGGGAGCAGAGCAGGGGAGGCCGACATGTCGTTGGGGCTTGTCAGTGTTGGACGGGCCAGCCGGCGCAGTGGCGGCACCTGGACATCTGGGTGGTACGTAAATACACACACACACACACACACACACACACACACACACACACACACACACACACACAGAGACCTCCTTGGGGAAAAAAAAAAAACACCGGAACTGATTGGTTATCTGTGCTTGTATTACTCACTTATTGAGGTTAAGTTGACTATTTGAAATTTCGAGAGTCAGCGAGCATCTTCTACACAACATCAATGGCTACTTTGTTTGTAACTGAATGGCTAAACAGCGACAGCACAGAAGTAAGTCTTACTAACAGGCCCACCACAGAGCACCATTAGTTTTGGACAACACAGGATATCCCCAGTGTTTTCACTGACGATCTGGGGTGCAAATCTAATTTCATTGTAGTTTTTAAGAATTTGCTAAGCAAACAAAACAATAATCCTGGCTCAAGAATAGCTGAGGGGCTTCTCTGTGTGCGTGTTGGGATTTGTCTTTTTATTACTCCCAGCCCAGAGTGTCCCTTCAAAGGGCAAGAAAGGAAAATGTCGGTGTGTTTGCGGTGTTCCTGTGTGAACACCTTAACAGAGAAGGAGAGAGAGATACAGAGATAGAGATGGAGGGAGAGAGAGAGAGAGAGACTCCGTGCTTATCGAAACTAATTAGGCGAGGGATCAGGATGGAAGTTAAATACTGGGCTACATGTAATGAAAGAAGCAGAGTGGGGGACATCTAGGGGTCAGGCCCACACCAAACAGTGGTCCTCGGGCAATCTGGTATTGATTTTCACTCGTTTGGGGATGAAGGTGGACGGGAGGGAGGAAGGAGGGGAGGGGAGGGAGGGAGCCATGGAGAGAGGCAGCAGGGCAGAGTCTAAGGGTCTCGTGAGTTGTCAACTTGACAGTTTAACCCCTTTTGGAGTAGAACAAACAAACAGAGGGATCTCCTGGGCTGACAGCGTTGATCTGTCATAGCGATGACACTGCAAAGCCCCCCCACACCATGCCCACACAGGAGAGGTGAGTGGGGAGGAAAAAAGGAGGGAGGGGGAGTTGATACAGATATGCACAGGCACATTCCTTAAGCCTAAGGAGATAGGACTATGCTCTGCTCACCTTAAAAATTAATGTAGGACAAAAAGGTCCATTAAATTACTATTACAGCCTGGATTCTACAGAAATAGTTAAACTCAAGAATAAAAATAGTCAAATATGAATCTAATACATACCATATGTGCATGATTTGTCTTAGCTATGCTGTTATGTAACTGTGTTGATATAACTTCCATGCCTTAATTCTTGTCAGAAAGCATGGGCATCCCTGATAGAGCAGTATTGGTGATCGTCCACAACCACGCAGACACACAGATGTCAGTGCTCTTCTCTTGTCACTCAGTCTGTGAAGGCCGTCACCCCGAGCACCTTCCCTCTCATGTCCTTAAACACTTGAAGACCCCTTTCACTCTTCCCCCTCAGACCGCCTCATCGCTTTGTCACATCGCCAACGGGGACTCCATTAGGCTGGCCAACTCGCACTTATACTTAACACACACACACACACACACACACACACACACACACACACACACACACACACAGAGAGGATGGCTGATACTCACAGCTAAGGCTGTCCACATCAAATTAGAGTGGCCCCTATTGTCCCTATTATGGTCTGGGAATGCTCCATCATGACGGATGCTACGGGGTGCCTCACTTGTCAGAAGTTGTCAGACAGATAGGGAGTCTGGATACACACAGCTGACAGGTAATCTTAATGTCTTCAATTAGCCCAATTAGGCCTGTCATAAACAATTCGATAAGTGTTCAACCAACACAAACAGAAACGCACGCACAAGCGCACAACGACGCACACGCTCACACACCGAGGTCTGCGGGGTATTAATGAGAAGGGTAATGGGTATATCAGTGGACGGTTGACTTGTCTTTTGTTTCAAGGAGGGGTGTGTCCCCATCCCTTGCTCACAGCTGTGCACTGCTGGCTGCTACCTGGTCACTTCAAATTGTACTATCTCCTTTCATTAGCACATCGCCGGCTGAGAATCTGAAAGGCCGTGACAAAATTCATTTGAGACGAGTGGGAGCAGATTGCCTGAAGCAGGTGCTATAAGGGAGATAAAACAAAAGCAGCACCTTTGTGAAACTCTGTGTGTGCGCACGGGTGTGTGTGTTTTCGATATGTGTGTGTACAAGCGAGGCTTTTTCCCTGGTCTTCACATTCTGTTCCATTCCTTGCTGTGGTAAATGGATAATGACACTAAAGTGCTTTTGAAAAAAGAAAAGGCACCAGAGAGGAATTGGCCCGGCATTCACAAAGCTGTGGTGAAATCTAAATATTATTTAACACCTTTCTGTGCAGAGGATGTGATAGCTAAAATGGTTTGATTTGCTTCAAAATATCTCATCGCAGAGCAAAGGTGACACCCACGCTACATCCTCAGCTTTTGTCCTGTAGCCATTTCTTTAAATTTCTCTATTTGCATTTACTATCAGTTTCATTTGCTCCAGCGACGCAGAACACTTTTCAGAAACTATGAAGCTTGAGCTAATGTTTAAAACAGAGATTCCACCGTTTGCAAACACGAGAGTCGAGCAAAGTTAGCATCAATATTTGAACAAGAACTCCACATCAACACTGCCTTGATCTTATGTACAGCGGCCTTGAAATGCCCCACATCAAGAGGCGATGCTGACACTTTCAATGCAGCGCTAGTTTCTGGGCATTCAGGGCAATGTTGTACAAAGGACAGAAAAAAAAATGAACAAAATACAATCAACGCAGTTAAAACCAAGGCGATATTCTTAATGGTGAAATCCCAAGGCACGTTTTCATTCAAGGAGTCAAACTGGGACAAACCAACTGCTATCAGCAAAGATCTGTGATGGACCTCTAACTCTACTTCTGATCTTTACCTCAAGTGACGGCGAGAAAACCATCTGAGAAAAAAAAAAAAAGGGAGAAAGAAAGAGAAGAGCCGTCACGGGGAAGTTGTAATAGGAAATTGCTCTTGGCAACTATTTGTTCAAGCACCAGATTTTTTTCGTCTTTATGCCAACCCAGTGAGCCCCCATTGGAAAACAGGGCAGGTCCCCCTAATGAGTAATCTATTTCAAAGCAGTCGTGTCTGGGCATGACAGTTTACTGAGAGGCTTGAAGAACTGGTAATTACCAGTGTTACGGGGCAATTAATGCATATTACACTGCGGCACTCATGGCGGTGACTGTCAGCTCCCCAATAAAAATGAGCACTCTTCAGCTAAAGGGTGACATTAATTGGGCCCTTAATGACTATGCAGAGGAACCAAGCCAAATAGGAACAAAACAGGGGACTCGCTCTGACACTAGCAGAGGGCTGAAAATTGGACTAAAAATGAGATTAATTGCTGTTTGGAAAAAAAAAGAAGGGAAAATGTGGTGAGGGGAAGGGGGAGAAAGAGGTTGGAATTATAGGGTGCAGAGAGCAAGAACTGTTCATACAGATGACAATTCAATTAATTATTTCATACTGTATTTTCCTATACCTTAAGAAGTAGAGACAGGCCTCAGGCCCATTCCCAGGGCTTTGTCCTGATATGTAGCTCATTGAATAAACAGCGACACATAAGCACCTACCCACAGCCTCATGCTGCATATGCTCAATATAATGAATACATGAAATGTTTTATCGAAATGAAAAGAAGCTTTCCCACATAACAGGAGGAAGGATTATATATAGCTGTGATGAATGTAAAGGGGGTCAGGTGGTTAGGTCTTCCAAAAAGTGCAGAAGAATCATATTTAGAAGCAAATGTTGTGTGTTTTTGGGTTACACACTTTCTTATGAAGCCTAAGCCTTTAGTATGTATTTCCACTTAAAACAGTCCATAAAAATCTTAAGAAAAGCCTTCATTAAAAGCAAATCTACCAAATTGCAGGCCTTCCACCCCCAGAAATGTTTGTTTAGAAGGACATCAGGGATATGGTGGATACATGAAGTAATTCTGATTAATGTTGCTAAAGCTAGGCACGTACTGAGCACCACCTGAATATGCAAGCCCCGAATCATAAAAATATCAGCATGCAAAACATGCCGTCATTTGCATACATTTTTGATTTCCTTGCTATTTAAATATGCAGTTAGAAATAGTCCAGCACTGCCTCTTGCGCTGTCACGCTGCACACTCACACTGTCATTGGTCGTGATAGAACTCTTCCGCTTCAAAGGGAGCTTTGCAGCGGAGAAGAGAATGAGCAAATATTTGAATTGCAAAAACACATCATCTTCCGAGGGGAGAAAATTCAAGACAACTTTTTAGAGTTAAAGACACCCCCAACCCCCAGCAAGCTAACCCTCTGCATACAGCACAGAAAAGTCAACATATTCATAGCGTAAGCACTCTCCTCACTAATTTACCATATCCAAATTTGTGTAATGGGATATGACATATTTTACAGGGGATTGCAGGAAAAAAAAAAAAACTTTAATTTGAGTCGAGAACCATAAAATGTTTAAGCTGCTCCTGTATTTAACTGAAATCCACCATACAAATCCAGGTTCTCAGACAACCTGACATGGGTTTGATTACAGACTGAAGTGTAATTAGCTACTTAAGTTATCCTCTGAAAGGTTAGCGTGAGCAGCACCACCATCGTTCTATTCTACAGGAGTACCTTTTCCCCTCACGATGCAGCACTGCCAGTTTATAACCATTTACATGCAAGCACTCCGGGAGAATCTCTGTCAGCTTCCAACTTTTGCAGAAGTTCTGGAGAAGTGCAATAAATAATCTTCATGACAAATCAATAATATGACTTGGAGCATATTTGAAAGTATGAGCGCCACAATCTGATGCCAGAATAAATACAACATTTAAGCCAAAAGTTACAAGTCTAGCCACGAAGGCCATGAACAACATTAACAGCACTAAATACCCATCTTCAGACATCTGAAAAAACACCCTTGCAAAAGGGGTAAAACACTCATCTCCTGTGTTTGTGATTGTAAATTCATATACCACAGGCTGAGAACTACCTTGAATTTTAAATGGAGGAAAATCTGACCGTTTCAAAGATGTATTAAGAAAACAGAACACATGGAGGATAACTGTAAATACTGTATTGAAAGTAAGGCTAATGGTGGAAAAAAATAAATAATCCAAGGCTACACTTTTTAGGAATGTTTGAAATATAAGACAAATATTCATGGATGTACAGTAATAAGAAAATCAAATAAATGTGACCTTAATTTAAATGATATGTAAATATCATTCTTAAATACAACCCAACCGATCTTAAAATCCTGAATGCGAGACTTCCCTTCCCCACAGTTAGCACTCCCTCTTACAATGTCCACATCACACCTCCCAACAGTCCAACCCTTCTGCGGCCTCAACTCCTGGTGAGCTGCCACCCTATGTGTAGACAACTTGGAGACAGGTCTGAGCAGAAATCAAACCTGGATGATGGATAGCTTTACTGCACAATGACCTCTGTCACTGGGTTCTTGCCCTAAATCAATGCCGGCGATAAGGGCCCTGCGCCAGCGCTCACCTTGGTATGTTCACCAGCAGACCTTATCTATGGCAGGAGGAAATATGAGTAATAACTAAAGACAAGCTACGACAAAACCACTAACCCCACCTTGTCAAACATAATTTACAATGTATATCCCTTCACCCCCCCCTCTGCTGCTGTTAAACAGTAATTATGAGAACCAAAAACATTTGGGACTGTGAGCATTAACCTGTTTTAGGACGGTGGAAGAGCTTTGCACATATCTGTGGTCCCAGCAAGACTAATTTTTTTTTAACAAGAAGTTAAATACTTTATTTTTGCTGTGTTAGTGTGCATACACTCATTCATTCACAAAATGATGTACAAAACCCTTAAATTCCAGCCCTGTCAGGTCGGTGCGGCTTGGCCAAACTTTCAGTGATACACACAGAGAGAGGTTAGAGGTGGAAGTTGAGAGGAGGGCTGACAGGAAGTAGAGGCAAAGACTTCATGAAGATTACAGCATTGAGAACTTGAAGACCTTTCAGTAGTTTTTCATTTGACTACGTGTGATGAAGTGTGTGTGTGTGACATAGAGAGAGACACAGAAAGCAAAGTGGGCGAGCGAGCATGCTTTCAGGCCGTCGCATCAAGGAGGAGCGAGAGACCAAACATGACATCAAACGTTGCAATTAGCTGACCCCTTTCTCCCGGAGTCACAGTTTGAAAAACTCTGCCTTTAAAACCCTGATTAAAATATGTTTGCTTTCTCATTCAAAATGACATTTGACAAGGTTAGTAATATTTCAACTAACTGCAAAAACATTCTTGTAGACGTAATCCTGTTTTTTTCCATCACTTTGCAGGGGCGCAGGTAACCTCAGAGCCAGTTTCCCATGAACTCAGTGCTACAATTTGAAAACAAACCAGCTGGGGGAGAAAAAAAAAGACAGAGTAGTTCAAAGTTTCTCTCAAGTGTGTTTTGTTTCACCCGGGCAGCTGAAGCTAAATGTTTTCTGATCATTTTTCAGGGCATTTATCCCCTTTCTAATTCAAACCATAACGAATACTTAAAACGGAGCCAATAGTCTTTTCTCCAACCACGGCTCCATCCATAGGAGCGACTCGGGGTGGGGCGTGGGGGCGTAGGGGGGCTGTCAGCAGCTCTGAGGATAGAGTTCCTCAAACTGTTAAACCCCCTCATCACCAAATTAGGAGAGGTGTAGTCTG
The DNA here is from genome assembly GCF_022577435.1 of Embiotoca jacksoni. NCBI lineage: Eukaryota > Metazoa > Chordata > Actinopteri > Embiotocidae > Embiotoca > Embiotoca jacksoni. The sequence continues at coordinate 7,750,317 of NW_027185318.1, forward strand.
TATGTCCGATTAAAAAGTAATACAAAAAGAAAAGTAGAATATAATTTAATCGTGCGCGACAGAATGAAATATCATTTCGAGAAGGAATTGTAATCAAAACTTTGGTTTGGAATCAATTTCAGGTCCAAGTTTCAAAAAAAGTGATACAAAAAAGACAGGAAACTTAAATAAACAAAATGAAAACCGTGTCTGATACAGTCATCAGTCCTGACAAAACAAGCTGAAGATAAGCGAGGAAAAAGGGGAAGGGATCAGAAGTGGTCAGGCCAAAACTCTGTCTGAAGTTAATAGTTTTCACATCCATTCCAGTCGCAGGAGAAGAGAATGTGAAGTGTCGGGCCGGACAGTGAGCCAGCGCAGGCTTAGCTGCAGCTGCGCTCAAATGGAAGTGGCACTTTCTATCAGAGGCCTTTCACCAGACAGCTCTATTCTGCCCGTTCACTCGTAACCTCCGTGACACACAAGACACCCATTACGAAAAATAAGAGTGGTCATTTAAAACACACACCCGTCATTGAAGAGACAGATTCCGGGTTTAACACGGGGTGAAGATTCATGGTGCGAACGTGCCAGCTGATAGAGATATCCCTCAAAATGAGAAATAGATTTCTCTGACATCTCTATGGCGGCAGTTCACAAGGGGGCGGGTCAAAGCCCCAAACCCAAAGAGTTTATATTTCACTTGTTCAGAAATGTATGCCTCTGTTATCTTGCATCAGTCCAAAGGAAAAGGATTGGATATCATCAGTTTCAACTTGCCGCTTGTGATGAAATGTTACATTGACAGCAGCAAGTTGGAATTTGGATCATATAATTAGCTCAAGTCCTTCAACCCTTGTCACAAAGTTTGCTTCAGAACAAAATAAAGAGTACAGTACAGAAAAACACATTAACATTAACAAAGCAAGAGTTGAAAATTTGTATCAGCAGTCATTTAGTGGCTGCACATTTATTCTAGAGGTTTTAATGGGGCTCAGTGGCCAGATGCATGTTTTTCCCCAATCGTTTATAAACCTGACAGAGTTTGTGGAGACAAATCTGTTGACCTGATAGATCTTGTACATTAACCCCCAGAATTGATGAGCAAAATCAGAAGGTCAGCACTTGGACGCAGGCTCTTCATGTGTCTTTGATTACACACTCCCACTACAGGATAGGCAGGCAGAGATGTTTAAGCTATCAGGCAATCAGACCGGCGAGAGACGTGAAACTCAAACCAGAGACGGGAGAGGGCTGCCTGGGAACAAGAATGGGGGGGGAAGAGGGGTCCTGACGAAGCCCTTTAACAAATGCCAGGCCGGTGCGGAAAGACTCAGATGTGCTTGTATCTCTTTCAGTGTTTCTGGCAACTACGCGAAGAGGTGAAGTAATACTGAAATATAAAGCAAAGCTCACAAAAAATAAATACCTTTTTCATCTGGTATTTAAATTAAATTACTTATGCTACATCAGTCAAAATGACTGCCATCAAGTGCAATCAGATACAGGTCAAAACAAACAATTCAAAACATCTAAATTATTTTTGAATAGGCATGAGGTCATATGGTAAATAAAAAAGTAAAAAGCTCTTACCTACAATTTAGAGTGATGGCTGTAAAATCAAAATAACATTGCTGCTTTTGACGTCACTTCAGAGGCTGACTGGTGTTTTGGTGCTGCATGTTTCCGTGTTAGTTTACAATAGTTCAGTTATGCTGTATAATCATGTGTTTTATCCAGGAAGAGTTTGTGAGATACGAGGACAACAGGAAGAATTTTGAACTCAAAAGCTTTATTTTTTTTATAGATATAAATCACTAAAAGCCTTTCATCAGGATGTTTCTAATTTTAATACACACAGAGGTCACACAGAGCCAGGACAACACTATACCATTGCCTTATCACAGGCGTACAAGCATGCACATACTGTATGCGTGTGTTTATCTTTATTTATGGGCTTACATTTCTGCTGGTAATATTAGATTCAAACAACCACTGTTTACAAGGAAATTCATTCATTGTTAGAAATGACAAGACTGGGAAAAGTAATGCACATGCAAAGCAAAAAGTCTGAAGCTAACCAAAAAGCTCAAATCAGTGGGAAGGAAGGAAATAAGCACGAGTGAAAAACAAACAAAACAAGGTTACGTGAGGGACAGTGGGCCTATAAAAAGAAGCCTGCTGTCTCGGTTATCTATAAGGAACGACTTATCACAAGCGACCAGCTCCACACAGTGACTGATGGGCCTCCACAGACCAGGAGTAGCAGCACATTATCTGGTACACACAGAGCAGCTCTTTAAATACAAAGGCAGAAATATGAAGCATTGTTTCCTTGGTTGTGATTTGGTAAAAAATATTGTATTTGTTTTTGCTGTGAAATGCGCTAATGTTTTTTTTGTGCCTACAAATACACAAAGACATTGCTGCCCAACATATAAATTAAGGCTAAGATAAGCATACACCATACAGGAATCAATGTGCTCGCAGGAAGACAACAGCCAACCCAACAAAATCAATAAATCACAGGAAAAAAAATTCAAGGAAACAGTAATCTCCCCAAAAAGCTGTTAAACACTTGCCATGTCATGAAGCCGCAGAGCCAGAACTAAAATATGCTCCCCTATTTATGTGTGGAGAAATATAAGATCTCTTTTGATATGCCAAATGCCAATTTCAGGATCATGTTGCTTCCATTCAGTTAGGATATTTTATTTACGACACTTTCTTTAGTCTCATTAATTTCCTGTGACAAGACACATGCAGGACTCATGTTACTTAGGACTCGAAAGGACACTGGAGGAATCATCAGATGACTCCTGGCCTCCTGCTTCCCCCTCAACAGCAAGGTTGACACACTTAAGCCCTTTAGTTGAACGGCATTAAGATGCTTTTGAAGGAGCTGCGGAGGTGCATGAAATGAAATACATAAAATGCCTTATAAACCAAAAGTCCTAGAATGATTTAAATATTTGTGTTATGGGGTGACCTGATGAATGCCCTGAGCAAAGAGTCCTTGGTTTGATTACTGCCCAGCTACACCATTATTGCAGATTGTTCCCCTACTCTCGTACCCCAAATTTCCTACATCTGCCTACATGTTCTTTCCCAAAGTTTCTGCGGGGCTTAGGTGATGTTGTAGCGGTGGGGTGGGGTGGACAGTTTTTTGACTAGCAACTGTGCATTTTTACATAATTATCATTACAATATTTATTTTGTCAAAAAAAATGATAATCACCAAACACTAATAAAACACAGCTTATAGTGTAGCTATAGTGGCTTAGGTGCTGTGAAAGTGTTACAAAAATGAAATAATACAAAAAAAAAAATACTAAAAAGTGTTCTTGCCTATATTTGTGTGGTCTACTGAGGTTGCCTGTACGGTGAGAACACGTTTAAATTACCTTTATGACAGATTCAGCAAAATACAAGAGATAACAAGCATCTTCAGAATTACCCATTTCCTGTGTCTGTAACATTCTACAAATGTGAAGAGCAGCAGTGTACGTGTTCAGGCCTTTGTGTGATGTATAGGAAGCATAATGCAATGTGTGCAAAATCTATTTGTCTCCGTGTACAGAACACATTACTGCAAGTTTAACGTCACACTGAAGGTAATGTAGACCTGAATGTCTTTTGGAGGTCAGGCAGCCATTTAAATTCTCCTGTTAGATTGACTTTTACAAAGAGCCTTTCTATTTCTTGCCCACTACTCCCTGCGCTTTTGACAAATGCTGCTGACTTCTTCCTGGAATGAAACCCAGAAGGTCAATGTAGAGGAAAGAAGAAGGGGGAAAAGGCAGCGAGACTGAGAAAATGAGAGGGGGGTGGAGTGGGGGGGGGGGGGGGGATGTCTCTGTAAGTCTGATGACATACATCGTGAAAGCTGACAAAAAAATGTATGTTCATCTTTAAAAAGTTCCATAGCAAAACAGGAATTCATGGAGTAGACATGCTTGCACCTCATTTTACTTGAGGCTTTCCTCTCCATCTCACAGTGTCACGGGCAAGCAGAAAGACAGGAGGAGGGGTATGTATCGCTGGGGTGCCGCTTTCTGTCCCGCTCCTCGTTTATACACACAGCGGCCATGTCAAAGCTGCTCTCACACTCAATGGTAAATGACAAATTTGGATAATGCACACATACAACCCTACTAAAATAAATAGGAGACATGGAGGCTTAACCAGAGCTAAATCCCGAGGCTGCTGGAGACCTGAGAGCGCGGATTACACCGCAGACGCCTTAAACAATGCACCCAAATGTGCATCCTTAAAAGCATGAAATCCTTGAAGCATCAGAGCCGGCTTGTCATTTACCATTAATATTCAGAGTTGCTTGTGCTTTGGGGGCCAGCATTGCACTTCTGCTGGGCTGATGTGCCCTAAAACAAACACTTGCAAAGCCCTAAAGGAACCACCATTGTGGATAGCTATTTTTCTAGCTGTGGAATATTCTACGAGAGGATGTCATAACAAAGGAAATAATAAAAGAGGCCACGTTCCTGCACTGCATGGGGCATCCATAACTATAAATAGGAAGAAGGCTGTGTCAGGCCCATATGCTTTACCAGGAAAACTTAAAATTGTGCTTTTAAAAAAACATGGGAAATTAACCTTCTTACTAGAATTTTGCATTATTATGAAGCACATAAAACTTCACAACAATTAAATATTCTAACCCTGAAAAGCCACCTCATCAACATCAAAATATAATGGCTTATTAAACACACTGGTGGTAGGTGCAGTGTAATACTGGCTCACTATGATTCTAGTGAATATAATAGAAAGGTTACTCTTGCAATTTTTCACCAGCCCTCCTTTCTTTGTTGTGCTCATCTCTGACAGGAACCTGAGGTAAAGTCTAGCAGGGCACAGGTCTTGGAGGTGTCACACTGTCACCCCAGAAGCGCCAGTGCCCGTCCTCAGGGATGGCCCTGTAATGTCCAGCCTCATTGTATCAGCAGCAGCCGCGGCCTGTGGGCGCCCTCTCTCAGGTGACATCCCCGATTTACTCTGGCTCTATGATGCCCGTTCTGCTGAGGCTTTTAATACTCTTATTTTATCAAACAGGCCCATATAACCTGACAATTTGCAAGAAAAAAACATATGCAGGTACACATACACTAGAGGAATATTATTTGAGTAAATCATTCATATGTAACCAGCAAGCAAACTATCTGCAGATCTAAAGATGTGAGGACAAAAAGCAATGAATCTTTTTTTTTTTTTTAAAGCTAAAGGCATAATCCGATGAATTCAATCAAGGTTATACCACACATTGTATCATTACACTCCACTAATTAAGCATTCCTGTCATCACTGCCTTGGAAAGTTCAACACAAATGATGGACATGTCTATTAAAAAAAGGACAGCAAAGAACAATATCTTGAATCTAAAATTTAATTTGATGTCGCAAATGGATTGACATTCTAAATCTAAAATAGAATTACTCTGCAATCTAATCTGTAAAACCTACACTTTCAGATATAATTGGAAAAAGTTCACAAAGAACTCAGGATGTCTAATTGCAGCTGTGTCGACTGATATAAAACATCACATAAATCATATTTCTGTCTTTTTATTCGCCAATATGTCAGCACGCAGATTAGTGATGCTGCAGGAACGGTCTGGTGAAACCCTTCAGAATTATAACTTCCTTAATTGAAGCATTGCTTCTATTACGCTCATCAAATAAAACAAAGAAAGGACAGATTTGGCTGGAGATCGATATGTGCTTTTGGAGCATGAGAATTTTCTGCTAGTAATTATGGGAGGACATGAATTATCTGCATTACAACAGGGTGTGACTTTCAAAATTACTGAAACAAAGAATCCAGATGAAACATAATGCATGTGCGTGCATTCAAGTGTCAACAAATTTCCAAGTGGTCAAGCCAGATGATAATAATGCCAAACCCGAAAGTCTTAACCCCCATTTCATATGAGGGAGAAATGAGGCATACTGTCCCATTATTTTGCTATAAATCATTTTTTGTGGACGGCTGACAGCTTTTTATCAGATCTAACCTTTTCAAGCCTCCATTAAGAGCGCTAACATTTTCAACTCTGACACATTTGCAGTTTACGAATCGCACAGCTGATTTAGTTTGGGAGGGGGCGAGCTAGCGTCTGTGCTCATTTTCACACAGGCTGTCCGTTTCTTTGGGTTGGTCGGGATGGGGAGGGGAAGAGAAAATAGAGAATGCAAATGCAAATTGAAGCTCTGAATCTATTTTGTGTTACTCTACATCTGTACGTTTAATCTGTTATTCTACAAAGTCCCTTTGTTGTTTCTGATAAAAAAATGTCTTTATTTTATTTATTTTATTGATTCTTAGTACACAAGGTAGGGTAGGTAGTTACTTTATTAATCCCCAAGGGATGCTACATTTAAGGGCCACAAAGTCAAAATCTGACAAATTTATAATGAGTGGATTTCATCAAAGCAGAGATGCTGGGAAACTGTACTCAGCAAAGACGAGGCAAAAAAGATACAAAAGACAAAGACAAGCATTATATAAATTTAACAGGAGCTGTTAGATATTTGTTTTGTGACTGAGCTGTGATGTAAAAGGATGTAGTGTTAATATTTTGACCGATTTTTTTTTTCTTTTTAATATTTTTTTGTACAAGCTGTGATACACGCTCCACTAACAATAAGGACCAATCATTGATCTATAGATCTATCTAATTATCCATCCATCAAGTATCAAAACTTCTCTGGTGTCTTTTGTCCTCCATTCTGGATACACATCTTTTACAAGGGACTTCACAGACTGAAAACTACATATTATGTAACTGAAATTCACAGCGACCACTTCAGTGAAATGGTCAGTATTTGTAATTAGCAATAAAAAAAAAACACATTTCTGTTCAAAATTTTGGCAAATCAATCAATAATTATTTAATAATCAGCAAATGATTATTACCTGCTTTATTCTGGTGTCGGTACTGTATGTGATCAGCGAGAGAAATACAAGAGCAGAACTTTAACTGCTGCTCGCAGAGTTATGGAAGGAACTTTGCCAACCATAATTGATTTAAGTACGCCATAATCAAGGAGCGGCAGTTAAGGTGGTACCACACCAGAGTCCATATTTCATTACATGCTGTGTTTAACCTTACCCACTTCTCCTAAAACACACAAGAGGCTCATTATGTGTTTAATATTCACCAGCAGGTGAATAATTTTTATGCAACTCTGATAGTTGGGAGAGATGGATCACTCAATTATGTGAACATCCGTCAGAGCAGAGGGCTCACTGGCTCTGGAACGCCATCAGCTAAGATTGATGGCTGGGAGACACCAATAGCTGCTGCTTCACCATCTCATTCAGGCACTGGGCCTGAACATGCTGTCTGATTCTGCAAAAGGCCGTTTTTCTCTCCATTTTTTTTCAATCGTTTCTCTTTTTTTCTTGGGAGCATTGTAGGTGAAGCGTCATTACCCCTCACTCCACTGAAGAGGGGTTCATTATGGGGTTAGTGTGTTGGCAAGACTATTGTTTGGATGATAAATGCAGTTGGTGAGGGCTTTGGAGGGAAAATTAGTTATGTTTTTTTCTTTTTCGACTACAAAAACATGCCCCCACTCTGCAGTGCTTGAGGGCAAATGAAGAACAATTAACACAAGCAATGGGTGAAGCAGCTCAGTTAACGCAAATAGGGAATTCATGAAAAATAAGCAAATCACTGGAAATGTCAATCAGGGGCAATGGAGTAATCACAAACACTGGTGTGCGATTCCAAGGGCAGTCAAAAAGTAAACTGAACGGTTTACACTCAGGCTCTGAAACCTGACTTTGAGGAATGAAGGAATGGACAAACACCCCAAACATCAGCCCATCAGGGGCCCGTCTCATGACCTCAAACCAACTAATGAGAAGTGAAGTAGAAGGCGAATGATGTCATCCCATCACTCTCTTGTCACCTGTTTCTCTATTGGTTTACATTTTTGGGGCAATTCAAGGACTCTAAATTCACAGCGTTTAATTTACACACAAACATGCACACACACACTTGTACTTCAGATGACGATGAATAAGGTCTAACAATTACAGAAAGACGAGGCATGTTTTAAAATGTCAGAAGTAAATTTCAATTAAAATTTACAAGGGTGCAGGAAAAGGTAAAGTCTGAAGGGACTGATGTTTTTTTTTTCTTTTTTGACACAGTATTTGTCTGACTTGGCTGCTGGCTGGCATGATGGGATCTACTCTGTCAGTTCCTTAATACACTTGGACAAGACTGCCCCGGTGAATACAAATGAGAGACAGCCATGGGCAAATATGTAAAGCTCAGACTAACCCTAACTGTCTAAACAAGCTGTAAATATCCCTGTATTTTGACCTATTGTAAACTAAAACCACGAGTACCAAAGTTCATACCAAAGAAAAATGTATGTTATATCCTTCAATCTAAACCTACACTGAAATATTCATGGAGACATTTTATCTCTATGTCATACGGCTCAATATGCTAATTGAGACTGCTTCACATGATTCTAAATTTGCCGGACTAAGAGATTGTTTTGAAACTTAAACAAAGACTATTTTTTCTTTGAGGTATTTAATGAGAACTTACAAAGATGCAAGCCATCACAGATTGGCTGTTTTTTAAGTTACACCTCAGTGACTTATAGTTGCTGACATCACAAATAGTAAAAAAAAAACACAAAAAAAACTGCGCTTTCTCTCTGGAAGTAGGCCATTTCCAAATAAAAATATGTTACTCTGAGAAAATAAAACACACCATTGATTATGACCTTGACCTCGTCTCCTGCATTTTAACTGCTCAGTGATATTGGATGAGTCATCTTCCCAGATAATCAAATGATTGTTCTGCTCGGCGTCTGGAGGCAGGAGTAACATTGCCTTTCATATGATAAAAAAAAAAAAATATATTAGTCTCATTATAAACAACAGCAGAAATCTCTCTTTGAAGTTTTAGTCACTTAAAATTCAGATTTGACATTATTTGTCAGATAAATGTCAGTCTCTAATTAAATCCTAAATGAAAGGCATTATGAATAACATGTATTACCAACTTCATTTGTGTGCTAAGATTGCAAAAGAATATTTGTAACAAGCCATTTTCAATAGAAATTCATTATCTATACAAGAAAAATCTGTCTTGTATAATCATTTATAGGCAGACAATAGATTATTTGTTTTAGGTTGGGAAACTGCGCAGATCAGAAATCTCACTGATGGTAAACAGCTTCACTTTCTGTGTTGTGGTCCTTGACAGATTCAGAAATCTGATCCTCATCTGGTACTGCACATGTACCAATAAAACCAAAACAATGACACAGAAAACAAGAGAACCCGACTGCCTGGTTTCTGGACACGGCGTCAAAACTGAAACCTCCCGGCACTCCAGCACCATGTCACAACATGTCAGCTGGCCATCACAACTGATGGAGATCAGGGCCGTTGCGAAGTACTGGAACCCAGTGGTAAGGGAGGCAGGAACGTAAAGACCATGTGTGAGCGACCACCAGTCCTCTGTGTGTGTCGCAACACAAAAGTCTCTCTGACTGCTTCAGTTGGGAATGAAGTCCAGTGAGTATAATGCCAAATGGGCGTTTTTTTAAAATTTTTCTTTCAAGTGTGTGACACTTTTTAAAGCAGATGTTATTGTTGGTATTTAATAGGGAATTAGTGACCTATTCTACCTACAGGACCATTATAGTTTTAAAGTAAAAAAATTTGCATTTGCAACTTAATGATCTCTGTGGGTATGAAAACAATGTTCTCTCAAGAGCTGAAGAAATAGGTCTGTATGTTGCATAGGTTTTCATCGCCAGGTTTCATTCACAAAGTTGTGCACACACACACATTCACCCACACACACACACACACATCTCTGTTCCACCATCGTCAGACCACGAGGCGGGTTCTTGTTCCAAAAGGTTCTCATGACAACAGATGCAATGCATTAATCACCAGTTTCCAAGCTTCCCTTCCAACACAATGTTTGTACTCTACAAAACAATCAAGTTCACAGGCAGACCCTTCAGGCCGTAAAGGGCTCCAATGACAGGAATGGATGTAGAAGTATAGTGTAATATACAAATGTACCATGTGAAATTCTGTGGTTACAGTGTGGCCTATATGCCAGCAGGAGGAAGTGGTATGCGTTGTTGGAAAGAGATAGGAGTTGCTTTTTACACTGAGGAAAGTGGTGGTGGTTTGTGGTTGAAAAAAGGAGAAGTTATAAAGGCTATGCAAACAGAAAAAAGTAGTTGCAATATTATATGACTAACTAAGTTAAAGTAAATGAAAACAGAAAGAGGGCGCTCACCTGTTCCAGTAGCTCCAGAACTGTTCATTGAGATAGGTGCGGTGGCTGTGGTCATCTCCAAAGGAGGCTTTGCTCTCAATCCAGTGTACAATGTGTCCCTCCACAGCTTTACACAAACAAAAACACACAGCAATACTCAGAAAACTCGTGACAAGAAAGCCACACAAGCAAAATCCAGAAGGGACAAGCGACATTTTCTTTGTATTTTTTTCCTGTCATGCACAAAAATAAAAAAAACAACACTCTGACGATAGCATAATACCTTTCAAAGAAAAAGGTGCATAAGGTCAAAATGTAGTTATTTCAGATAAATGCTGACATTTATAAAGTAAATACTAACCAACTGGAACCTCCAGGATGATGTCCGGTGTTTTGTCGTAGCCCATAGTTCTCAGTTGGTTTTCATCTACAGGAGATTTTTAACATCAGACAGTTACTTTGCAATAAGTTTTTATATTCAACATATAAGTTCTGTTAGATAATCAACTTACAGCATGAACAGAAATCACAGGCTGCTGACCTAACCGCTTTCCCCAAGGTGCTAACACACTCCTCAGTGTTAGCAAAGCAGAAGAAATAGCAGTAGAGGACACCAAGAGCAGTAAAACCATTAACTACAGCTGCCACATATTCGCTGTCATTGCACAAAAACCTGTAAAGCCCAGTTACAGACCTGCTCTCCAGTTTACAGTTTGGCAGTGCTTTATAAAATATACAGCAAGAGGACAAGGTTGGCATTATAGCCTCTGTAAGCGTGACCCCTGCCTGCACAAGTTGCAGCCATTGTCCTTGACTTCTGGCGCGCTTCGGCCATTATCCCCACAACACCTGATTTCTCCATTAAATCTCAGGCTGACCAGGTCATTCAGTTCTAAGGGCCTGCCTCTTTGTCTCCAGCCAAGCTCAACTAATGGGGCATGGAAGGGAATTGAGGCGAGATGGAGGGTGGCGGTGTCAGTGGTGGTGAGGAGGTAGCATCAGCCAAGGATGAAGAAAGAGAGCTGGGAGAGGTCAGCGAGGCTGCCAAAGGCCCGTGCTGCAGAGGGGCATCCTGGATGTGGTAATATAGGTGTAGATGTGTGTGATAGAACGGGAACCTCCGCTCACACCCACTGGGCTGTTGACATTCTCATGTGGCTCTGATCGCTGCTTTATATCAGCTTTGATTAAAATTAATGGGCCATCCCTGCTGTTGGGTAGCTTATTTCCAAACCATTTATCAGATGGGGTGAGGCCGCTTCAGTGGCCCTCGTGCCCCCTGAACTCTGACAGTTTCAGAACAGTCCTGTGTGCAGCCCTGAAGAAAGGTCAGCACTGCATGTCCAAATAAATGATATGGTCTTAATGACAGAGGGAATGACTTCTATCCTTCATCACTCATCTGACCTAGGGGATGCTGATGGGATGAGGGTGTTGGGAGGAAGGGAGGGTTCAAAATTCTGTCCCACAACTTCATAAGTGAACAGTAGACACTCCAACTTGATTCAATTTTGTTGGAAAGAGGCAATCGTATTAGAAAAGTAGATGATGTTAAAGAAAACTATTATGTCTTAATATAACTATTAAGACATTTATGACCACATAAGAGGAGGTTTTACCCCATAACATTAAATCTCCCTAAAGAACCTCTGGACAAAGACAAAATATTCAAGGGAATGAAACAATTAGCACTTTTTGAGGCTTTTATTTTTTAAATATTCATTATACGTTGGTGCATAAACATCCAAGGATATACGATAACAGCTCTGCTTGTTAGCAGATCAATAGGAGATAATATCCACTGCATCAGTCATGTCCCTGCCTTCCTTTTGTAAGCTTACCAAAAGGCTATATTTCCATGACCAAAACTGACTTTAAAAACAGAGGTTTAAAAGATGAAGAGATGGCTTACCCAGAAAGGACAGGTTCCTCTCCTTCAGTTTGTCACAGAGCAGTACCTCATGCTCCTGGCCGATAGCACTGAGAACAGAGTCAAGGATTCCAACATACTCCCAAAACACCAAAATGTTTTGGTACAATATGGATTTAGCAGGGGCAATAACATAAAGTTCTAAAACAGCCTTTATGTGAATAGAAAAAGTGACATAAAAACCTGCAGCAAGACAGTTTTGCCTGTGAAATTTATGAAAACCACAACCTGAGGTGATGCAAGTTCAACTGTGCATGTGCATGTTTGACATCAGTTACAGTTAAGAATCTGCTTCTCACCGCTATTGGTTTACTATGCAAAGTGAAAGCCACTTTCTCTTCATGCCAGCTTGGAGCGTAATCAGAGTTTCAGGTCAAGTTAAATCTGCTTTCACAACAAATCTCCAAAGTGCATTACCTAAATGAGAAAGACTAAACAAATGCCCGTTTGACAAAATGCATAGAGTGCATGGGCTCGATGCTCTGCTCATTTCTCTAAAATCTTTGAAGAAAAATGCTTTTAGAATAAATGCCACTTTATATTAGCTTCTTGATGCCACAGAGAGTAGTCTTGCACATATTAAGGCTCCAAGTTGCATTTGCATTTCTTTCTTTTTGCAAGAGTTACAGAAAAAGTTCCTCTGACATTATATGTCCCTCAACCAACACCAATCACTCAAAGTGGGTTCTAATTAATACTCTGATTGGCACGCATGAATAAAGAGCTATCCCTCTCACATGTGGATGGAGTTCTTTGAAAGCACAGAGCAGCGGGGCGGTTATCATGAACTCATTGTGGCAGAGTAACTGACTTTAAGTTGACACTGAGAGGACTGCCCATAGAATGGTAAAATGAGGGGGGGTGTGGGGTGTGGAAGGAGGGCATGGTGGGACAGGGTTGACTGGCTATGAACAGAACAACACAGCCCCACCGCGCACAAGAAAGCCTGGACAGACACAATAACATACGGACGTACACATGTAGACTCATTCAAATAAGTATCCTCCCCCAGGAAACAGTTGGTCTGCTACCAAGCTGGTTGACTCCCATTCTGCCCCTACAGTTAAGGCCACAGCCCCATTAGATGAGGAGAGGGTTTGTGTAAGTCATGTAGCTGAATTATGAGTAAATTAATAGTTAAATTTGGACTGATGTTTCCAAACCTCTTCGTGTACTACAAAGGAATTATCAAAACTAAATACAATTCAATTAAAGTGGATTTAAAAAAAAAATCAGTACCTGAGAACATTTGCCATTTTTCTTCTACAAGCCTTTTGAATGATAATTCTTTTCTTGTATCATAGAACTATGGGTCTGATCCACTGCGTGCACATGAAGATGCATTTAGATCAGCCTATCCTCTCCTCCTCCTCTTCCCTCCATCGCCTTCCAGCCCCTGTATCGGTGATAGTGGGATGGCAGGCAGGATGAAACACTTCCTCTGTGAAGCAGAACTTTTATGTCAGGTGAAGCCAGACACATCTCATCCCCTTCAATAGCTCCTCGTCAATTTCAGGCTTAAAATTTTATGGGATAGGATACTGTTTGATGCAGTCTACCAGCGGTCCATAACAGCAGTCATTTATTGTGCACTGAAAAAGAGGGGGAAGAAATATTATGGCGCGCCAAAAGGGGTGGGTGGGTGTAAGGGAGGTGAGGGAAGCCCGTACATTGCTGGGTAAAGGAGAAAACACAGGAGATGCCGACTGATTGGCAGGCATGACCGCCGGCTCTCACATGACCTCATCAGCAAACATGAGCGGCTGATGCCGTCTGTCAGCCAGGTGCTGGAGTCACATTTAAAAACTCACTGTACATGAGCAGTGGATTTTTTTTTTTTACATGGGAATTAGTGAGGCAACGCACATTTAAACATTTTATGACAAATTAATTAAGTAATAAAAAATATAAATTTGATTCTATGTAATCAAACAATTTAAATGTTTTCTGTGATATTTCAGTTAAAAGCAAAACTTACCTGGCTGATGTGTTTGGACAAAATTTGGTCTGGAATTAACGATGGCTCCTTCAGCATGCTGTTGAGGACTGTTTTAGAGGCTGAGAACAAGGCAGACAAACACAAAAATCTCATTAATATTATTACGCAAATGACATGAAACATAACAGCTTGTCTAACTTATTCAATTTTACAAAAAGAACATTCAATTGCTTCATTGAATGCAGTGTTGCAATAAATATAGAGGCAAAAGACAGCCCGGATAATATGTAATTCACCGTGCCACTGTTAGTGCAGTATTTCTACCCTTGTCCATTAGATGGCTGCTTGGTGTCTATACAGATTTTCTATAGATAAATGTTTCAGTCCAGAGCACAGGCGCTTCATGTAGTTTATCTATGTTATGAACGCTCACTATTCTGCATCTCTCATCCCCATTCTTGCTCTGCTAACATTATAAATCAGCAAGGAAAGCCTGCTTGGATTGACTCGCTGTTACTGCAACAGCAAAAAAAAAAAATTCCTTAAATCATTTCTTAAAAAGATTTGGATTAAATGGATTGTATCATTGTGTGACGACATGGTCGAGGCGCGCCATTTTAGTGATATATATATACACACACGTGCTCCTGACAGACTTGCAGTATTACAGACAATACAAGGAATGTTTCCCTTCACATTTCAGGCATGGACGGTGCCTGCACCAGCAATGCAGATATTCTCAAGCTCATCTAAAAAAAAAAAAAAAAAGCACAGACTACATAACTGTTAGGACAGCTTATTTGAAGATATATATAAATATGGATATTAAAAAAAAAAATAATAAAAAAAAATGAATTAAAAAACCCCAAATGAAAAGAATCAATTGATTGCTGACTGGATCATTAAGCCTCTGTTAAACGGGTTTCATTAACAGGAAGGCACATTTTTCCCATCCTACCTTCCCCTATAGACTTCTGTCATTGGCATTACTCCTTGAGAAAACTATCACAGAGAGGACAAACAGTGCTATGATCCCTCATCTACCTTATGATGATATAAAAAGTAGGGAGGGAGGAAGTAAAAGCTCATTCAGAACGCCCTTCTCTCTTCTGTTTCTCTTGTGTCTTTGTCTCTATCTTTCTCCGCCACAGGTTTTTCTTAATTTCTTCTCTTACCTGCTTTTTGTTTCAGTCTCCCCAAGCCATGATGCACCCCCCAGCCCACCCCATAACCCCACGCTCCCTCTTAGAGCTGCAAGGCACAGGGCTGTGCTTTATTTCTCTGCTCATTTTTCTTGGAGATTGGTACCTTCACACGCAGATCCATACCATGCTCCCGTGCAGTGCAGGCGGCGGTGAAGAAAGAGGGTTATATTTTCCCCTTGAGTTAGGACACCTCATGACAAATGATAATGGATAATCAATAAAGTGGGAAATATGAGGCAGCAAACTTTATGAAGCCAGGAGACATATTACTCCCCAACAACACTGGTTTCCCTTAACAAAGTCACTACTCGACTGTGCCTAATAATCTGAAGGAAAATCAAAGGACCCGCAACCACATCAGCAATATTGGCAACTTATTCCACTTTAATGGCATTTTGATTGATTTTTCCCCTCTTCCTAATGGTCGTTTTATAGATTTGACGCTGCTTCTGCAAAACAGTAGCGTGTAATAAACCTCCCCGAAGGCAAACGTTAGCCATTAAAGCTCTTGTCTTACCAGCGCTCGTAATTGGAGGTTGACCACCACCACATTTAGGTCTCTCACATAACACACACATCTAGGAATAGACTTTTCTCTCCTGTGTCTCCCGAGCCTTTTGGTATTTTTTTTTTTTGGTAGATGGCCATAATAAGTGATAGGATCCCTTTCTCCTGCTCCTTTTGAGCGATGGGGTTAAAAATAGCCATAAAGAGGTGACCTTGGCGCTGACATTGTGGAATTTCAGCCAAGCATTGACCTGATGAAAATGGAAGGCCAGGCTGCTAATAAATCAGGATGCTTTTAAAATGAGTTTACCCTAATGCTCATTCATCACGGGCTGTAATGCCATTTGCCGGCCCGGGATTCGCTGCTGTGCACAAACACAGCAGTAAATAACAACAGGGCCCTTGCATCCTTCGCATCGTTGCAGCCTCCAACATCAGCATACATTTATTAAAGACGCCCCCGCCTTGCTCGGCAGCACACCTCTATGACACCCTGAGCGCCTCTCTGCCACACACACATACACACACACACACACACACACACACACACACACACACACACACACACACACACACACACACACACAAGCCATGCTCTTTAAATACACACACTCAAGGCACACACAGACGCACACATAAAACATGTGCAGGAAAATAAAAAGCACAATCTGAAGAACACCAGACACAGAGAACAAAGCCCTGCAGCGCAACTTTGCACCTTGTAAACATTCACCAAATTTACTGTAATTGTCCCATGTTGGTATAAATTCTGAGTAAGGCACCATATCACACCGTCAACATCTGAACAGAAAGAACAGAGAGGAGGAGAATAATAGATGTGAAAACGCTACGCCTCCATTGGGATTTGCAAAAGAAAACAACCAGTGTAAACAAATCACGAGCCTGTTTTCATATGCAACTCCAAAACAAGATAAACCATATAAAGCAAGGTAGCGGCAACATAACCTTGGCTCGATTTCAGATTGCTTACTTGTGTCATTTGTAACTACTCTTCTTTTTTCCACTAGGGTGAAAAAGCCATTATCTCAAACACAAAAAAATGTAGAGAAACCTCATTAAATAGCAACATTTGTTGAGGGAGGACCGTAATAAACAATAACGGATGACGATAGTTATTGCCCCTGACACTGATGAGCTCCTCTGCAAGTTTGTTTATTAATTAAAAAACCCGTTTTTTTTTTCCACGGGTGGGGGGGACAGTTACCCATTTCCTCTATAAGCCCACACACTCCCCCCCCCCCCCCCCCCCCCCCGCAACACTCCCCATGCACAAGCCATTGAGCTGTGGAGGGGCACTCGTTCATCAAACTTCATGGAGCAAGGGAGAGACAGGTCCTGATAATGTGCGCCGCTAAAGCTGATTTTCCATGATGAATCTCGGAGCATATAAATTGGCTAATATCTGAAAACATTTACAGATACTAGAGGAATTGACTACTTGTGGGACATGATGGATGAGGCTCTCCAACACTGGCCGACAGCTCTGCAAATCTCTGCGGCTGCCTAAAGCCCTCATTTGATTTTCCAATTTACTCCTTTTAAATTTATCCTCCTGCATTGAAGGAAAAAAAAAAAAAAAAGCAGAAGATGGGAAAGAGGGAGAGAGTTGGAAGACGATAGGAAAGGGGAAAAAAAACAAAAGTGTTTTTTTTTTTTTTTTTTTAACTATCTGTGGTGGTGTGTAGGTGCTAGTTGATGATATGAGGTGGTATCTCCTGTGCAGGAGGAGCCCAGTCCCTGAAGAGGTTACTGGGGCAGAACTGATCTGCTTCCACCTGATTCTTCCTGATAGCGGTGAGATGAGACTCTGCATTTCTGTGTGTGTGTGTGTGTGTGTGTGTGTGTGTGTGTGTGTGTGTGTGTGTGTGTGTGTGTGTGTGTGTGTGTGTGTGTGTGTGTGTGTGTAGCTGTAGTAATAGTAGATCTGGGGAGGCTCTGCTATGGAGAGAGGCTTCCCAGGTCAGGCCATTAGACTGTGGCAGAGGCTGACTGGAGCTCCTCTCCTGAAAAGGAGTAATTAGTATACTTGTCAAGTGAAGTGCCACGGTGCTGCTTACCTCCCTCGCACCCATCCCTTGCGCGCGCGCGCACACACACACACACACACACACACACACACACACACACACACACACACACACACACACACACACACACACACACACACACACACACACACACAGTCTTGGCCTCCTTACTACCTCCCTTCTTGCTAATGAAGTGCCCTTACTCTCATTATTTGAAAAGAAAGTCTGAATACACACACACACACACACACACACACACCCACACACACACACACACACACACACACACACACAAGCTCTTCTACACTGGAGAGGTGAGGGAGAGAAGTAAGGAGCACTTGAAGACAAGAGAGAAGGAACTATAACAATCGGCGGATTCTAAGTTGAGATTTTACTGGATGGAACATAAGACAATATTCAGTTATCAACATGTTTTATCTGTTAAACATTGAAGTTATTATGAATTCTGTCAAGGAACCTAAGGATCATAGTAGAAACTAACATTCTCACAGTGTTAACATCAAACACCGGACATTTATAACCTTGCGTACAAGGATTCTGTAAAGGAATGTGACAATAAATCTTAAAGGCGGTCGAATCACATAGTTACAAAACATGGAGCAGCAATCTAATCTGGAGCTGGGCCTTGGGAAAATGGAAAAGGTCAAATAGCTAGCAAAATTGCCTCCTCAAAAAAGTATGTCTAAATCTGGAGGCACATCAACTCCTGTCAAAGGAGGAATAGAGAGAAAGATGAAGAGATAGCAGGAGGGGGAAAAGAAAGAGCATGAGCTCCCCCAGTGTGTCTGCTATAGTGACTTCTAAGAGGTATCTACTGACACAGAATTAAAATGACAATACAGCAGTTTACTATGTAATGTCATCATTGTATCATTCTCAGCACGCTGAGATACCTTATGTGTTCTGTCCAAACATCATCCCAAGCAATGCCAAAATTTTAAAACAATTTGAACATGTACTTTTTAATAGTACAGCTTTTGGGATTACTAACTTCACTGAATCATTTTATTCATATCTATGTATTATTTAATGTTTAATGATCAGTAAAAACATCAAACATTTGTTCAACATTTAGAGGTCTTTCCTACATTTTTTTCTTTCTATAATTCTTGAATTAAAAATGTATTTCAGTTTTAAATTAATTCAATTCCTTCTTAGCTTTATCGCGATTACATATACTTCCATACAGTTAAACATAGTGTCCAGTACGAAAGAAAAAAAAGAAGTCAGTGCTAATAAAAAGATTGTATGATAAATAATATTTTTTTTTGAATATACAATTTTTGTATAACAAAATCTAAAGATATGAACATAAGCATTTTGAGGTTCTCACTTTCTAATATATATAATATATATAGATAAATAAATGAATAAAACGAAATGATAAATTCCTCTTGATTGACATTTTTCTATTTTTTTACTAGGCTTATAACAACTTATTCAAAACTTAAACATATTAATGAACCCCCCAAAAAACATTAACTTTTTTTTGTAAAAAAAACAAAACTTAAAGGAGCACTAGCATATACACCGAGGCTGTCTCGACTGGGTGCACATGTGACCTTTCCTCTCCTGCTGCCCAGTCTGTTTTCATGAGGCAAGGAGCATTATGGATGTTGATATCATATTCAATACCCGATAAAACTGCTTTGAATATATTGATTCATTTACGAGCGCCACCAGATAGTCTTTCATTCTGCTTGACTGATGCTCTCTCCAATACTTTTGCAGCAAAGGAGCCGGGGGAAGCAGCTTGTTGGCTGTGTCGTCATGTTGAGGTGTGGTGGTGTGTGTTGCTAGTGAGGAGGAGGTGTGTGTGTGTGTGTGGGGGGCGGGGGGGGGAGGCAACACAACAGGCGAGCAAAACAACACAAGGAAGGTACAGAAAACAATTTAAAACTCTGTATTGATCCAGCGCTAGTGATTGTACATATATTCTATAGTCCCAGAGGCCCCATTCCTGTGTCTCTTAAATGCATGGGGAAAGAGAATGGGGAATAAAAAAAACTATGGCGCTAGGCAAAGGCAAGCCACTCACCCAGTTGGGGGTAATGTCCCTTATATAGAAGTCTATTGATCTTTGCAGTGCGCCTGCCTGCCCTCCCTCTGGAGTCCGACTAAAACACACAAATACACACACATGCACACTGGAGCGCAGTCTGGGGCTGCAGGGGGGCATGAC
The DNA here is from genome assembly GCF_022577435.1 of Embiotoca jacksoni. NCBI lineage: Eukaryota > Metazoa > Chordata > Actinopteri > Embiotocidae > Embiotoca > Embiotoca jacksoni. The sequence continues at coordinate 7,770,413 of NW_027185318.1, forward strand.
AGATTTGCCTGCCAATAGCACTGAACCAACCTGTTAGCTAATTGCCAGCAAAGACAATTATCCTTGCATTGTTTCATAGTGGAAACACATTACTGGAGTCTAATATACACACAGGGAGATTCGATGAGTTGACCGCACAGCCCATGTGGATAGCAATTCATGTGCACAGCCTGGGCAGGTCATGGGGAGATTGCTCTGTCAAAACATAAGTCACCCTCACAGCCGCTGACTTTACTGCAGGCAACAGTTGAGAGGTAGCTACAGTATAATGACATCAACATTTGAAAACGTTTCATATTCATATTGCAGGCAACAATCGGATCTAAATCACATCATACGTGTACTTATTTAGGGTGATTTGGATTCAAGATTATCCTGTAAAAACCATTGAGTCTCTGTGAAATCGCTTTCTACAAAAAACATTGACAAAAATGTGAGATATTGCATGGTTACAACACGGGTGAAATTAAACAACGATCATCCAGGAAGTTTCATCTGCTACAAATCTATTCTGAGTAATAATAAAGCATGTTTTTACTGTATGGAGATGGACGGATGCTGTGTGCTATTATCTGAGACAGAGTGCTCCTCCTGGATGAATGCCCTGTTCTACAAGCTGCTCAGACTAGTATTTTGACAGGCAGTGGATAACAGTGGGTCCAAAGCAATCACATCTTTGACTTTGACAAATGGCTGTGCTGTGGCGAAGTTGAAAATAACACACATCCACTTTAATCTCTTTCTTGATTAAATTGGAAGCACGTCTTTTTGACATCATGCGATTCACTCTCAAAGCACTGACTACTGCACAGACACACATGCACAATCCTCAGGATAGACCCGCGTGTGTATATATGGTAGTGGGAGTCTCAGAGCGAGTGTCCCAGAAAGCGGTTTAGTATGAATTAACAAATATCACATCCAAAAAAAGTGTGAGTACAAAAGTAAAAAAGATTTGTAGAAGATGATGCAAGACATTTCTAGCCAGGAGAAAGTAAAAAGACACAAACCAGAATCACATGGACAATAATTCTCACAATTTCTGGAAAATGTCTCTGACACGTTCAACAAAAATATTTGCGTCTGGAATTTTGTTCTCAAGCAATGTGTCCATCAGCACTACCTAGGAATGGTTTGCTTTTTCTGCCACAGTTTTCCTCAAGTCAATTTCCTCAGCAGACTCCAGATAGGCACAGAGACGGAGAAGGGGATGAGAGAAGAGGAGAAGGCAGGCGATAGATGGATGCATCGGGGGATGAAGGAGGGACGAAATCAGGGGCGTTATAAATAACACTGATGAGGTGAGCTAGCATTGATCCACACTGCAGTTGAGAGGTGGGTGGTCCTCCTACTACTTAATTGCCAGTCATGTGCCCTAGGATGCAGTTTCTACTAAATGTGTCTAAGTCTGTCTTTCATTAGGGTTGGACAGGCTGAAAATACAGCGGCTCGACTGGAATTGGGACTCAAACTGAAAGGGATTCAAAAGACAAAGTGCCACAATTAAGCCTGATGGGGAGAATGATAGAGAGGACAGAGCGAGGAATGGAAAAAGTGTTACTCACGCATTTCACCGTCCAGGCCTTGAAGGAACCTGTCCAGGATGATACGGGCCATCAGTGCAGGAGATAGATCCACCTTTACACAGATTAAACAACAAAAAGGGAGAATTAGCCTTAATAAAAACAAGCCATGGTGTCAATGGGGAGTAAATACTGCTTTAAAACGTAGGTACGGTGGAATTGTTATTCCTATCTGGAGAATTGCTCCATTTACAAACCTTCGGACTAAATCCCACGGATCCAGCCTGAAGTGCAAACATTTTTCAAAGAGCCGAAGAATTACAGCACTGAAATTACGCAGCCAGTCTACCTTTGGCTGATGTCACATGGATAATAATGGTCGTAATGACTTTAAATTATATTACTGCATTTTCAAACCTTGACCCAACTTTTGAAAATCCCCGTGCAAATTGGTCTTTGAAAGCCTCGCCTTGCAATAACCTTTCCCACAGGAACAAGAGATCGCCTATTACGCAGCCGAGCTACCTGACTGAATTGCCTTCGCCTCTGTCAAACAGGCAACCCAAAGTCTCTCATCTTGTAAGAAAAAGCAGCACACACTGTGCCCAGGCGAGAGACAGTGGAGAGCTTTAATCATAGACTGATCACCAAGGCAAAACTGCAGGAACCAATAGGACACACCTGAGGGACTATGAGAATGCAGTCCTTAATAGGGAGATATAGAACCTATGGCTGTAGCACTGTTTGAAGACACTTTGAGAGGTGAGCGATGTTTTTTGTTTGAGTGCAGGGAGAAGCCCTGACAGGTAAGAGAGCACTAATGATTGATGCTGAAGGTGTCAACCTGACCACAATCTTTTCAGCACAATGCACTCCCACGCATTATAAACAATTTTATCATTATAATGATTATAATGGTACACCCAGAAAACCCACCAGCTGTTGTTAAGGCCGGCCCAATGAAGCAATTATTTTTTTATAATCAAATTAACAGGTATCATACATGTATGGACACATGTATTAGCTTTGCAGGTATTTTCTCAAGCATTGCATTTGACCTTTATTTAAAAAAAACATATACGCTGCAAATAAGAAGATGCATTAAATGACTAAATTTCAAAGCCTCCTCAGTAGAGAGGGAATTAAAGCATCGCTTGAAGACTTTGCCCTTCCTAGCCAGCTCGTTATGAAACAACAATCTTCCAGCCAAAGATCATTTTTCCTCTTGTTAGCATAATTGGGGACCAAAAGTGAATTTGCCCTCAGCTCGCAGTGAGAATGGAGTGTTTCATCTTTTCTCTGATGCTTCCTGGTAACGCTGGGAGCAGAGACGCTTCTGTCTAAACAATGTCTTTTTACCCACAGTCGTATTTGTTAACATCTCCATAATATTGCACTAAGACGGCAGCTTGTGCAAAAGGCTAAACATGTCTATAATAATTAAGGGGTGAGCGCAGAGTTTATATCTTCATTAGGACCTCTGATATCATTTCAGACTTAGCATTTTTAGCCTGCAGCTACACTAGCCTTCTTTCCTCTAATTCGTCTAATTTTCTCTCTCTTTCTCCTCTCCATCCTTTCTCTCCGTGCTTATTGGCCTCCTCTCCATTCACACCTTCAGATAACAAGAGAGCATCAGATGCCTGGTAACCTGCATCTGAGTTGACACATGAAAAATGGCAACATTACCAAGCCTGGCCCAGCCTGAATAAGGACCACCTGATTAGTTCAGGTACTTGCATCTCCCTAATTTTCATATTAATCATGACTCCATCTTCCTTCTCAAGTCAGACTGCAGCACTTCATGAGTTTAACGTGTGACTAAGATTCACAGAGCCTTGAATTCTTGCTGAAAATAATTATTGTTAAGGAAAACTCTGGTTTTATGAGCCCCTAAAGCTAATGGGTGTCACATGAAGTGCTGAATAACTGCACCTGTTCTTAAAGCCTGTATGTTTAAGTAACCTTTGCATTAAGCTCCCGATAAAGCATGCAAAACACAAAGAATGTTGAGTTTAAAACCCTCCTTCATGGACTTCTTCTGGGGGAAAAAATATCCATGAACAGTTTTCATCATTGTTAATCATTTTCCACTGTTGGAGATATATTGTCTCATAAAGGGATGAAACTACATCAATTAGCAGTCTAGGAGGCCATGAGTGCTTGGTTTAAATGTTAAGTAGCATATTAAAATGACAGTTAAATGGTTCATAGACAGTTATCTCTGTGCTGAATTTAATACTTTTGTGAAAGAAAAAAAAATCATCCGTCAATTAAATGGAAAATGAATAATGGCAGTTAGCATTGAGGTACCTCTGATTTGAACCACTGATTTTAGATTAAGAAACCCTCGAACCTTATTGCCTCGTGTAAGAACCAATCAAAATTTAAATGGGCATTCAAATGTTCAAAAAGGTTACACTGTCTATTCTAATCATTAAAAAGGAAAATGAAAAATCAACAATGTATTCAAATTACAAATAAATAAAGGCAAGAAATTCAGTATCTGGCTAAACCGTAAACAGGAAGTAAGAAATAGTGTAATCATCTAAAATGTGCTACATCAAGTCAACAGTAATTTGACGACATTAGCTGCTTTTCCTGCATTTTGTTCATTATGTAGGAATTGTTGAAGGAGTCTTTGGTATGTATGGAAGTAATAATTTAATGATTAACGCTGGTGTCCACTGAGTAGTTTTATTCTCACGAATGTGCATTGCAGAAACTTGATCATGTGGCTAATTTAAATGCCTTAAGTAACATGCTATTTTATTGAAAGCACACAAATATCTACCACTTACTATTTGAGTTTTGTACCACTGAAGAAGTTGGATTTAAGTTGTATGTATACATTTGCTACTACATCGACCAGAGTACAAATCCTACTTTGACCTCCTAAAGTAAATAAGTGATGAAGTGATGAAGAGAGGAATTAACCGATGACCTCGTCCTCACCTGTCCGCAGTTTGTGTCAAGTCTGCCTGAGCTGCAATTTTAGAAAATTGCATAATAAAACAGAAAAAAGTATTTTCACATCTGCTTAATGGAGCCCAGAGCTAATTACATTAAATAATTGATAATAGAGGAGACCATTTTACCAATTTTGATAATGACTAACAGACAAGGGAGAAAAATCAAAAACTGCCGCCAACTCCTATCTATTTATTTATAGAAAAATGTCAGAGTTGTTTTTAATGCAAGAAAAAAAAAGAGAGAGAAAACAAAGTGTTGTGCCGTTACCTCATTGGCCAAATGCAGCAGGACAGGAGCAGTGGGATGTGCCTTGGCTTCACTTAGATACCTTCATTATAACAAAGAACAACAACAGCAGTGAAAAAAAACAAAAACAGCTCACAAAAGCAGACAGAAGGGTAGAGGGGGCTCGACCAGGCTAGCCAAGACATGCTAATGTCCCTGATGACTTTGCCCTGGGTGGCATATGGCAGGCTCAGTGCGGTTAAAACAGCACTGCTTGAAGGGCTTCAAATTTCCTTGAAGCCAGACGAGCATATGATAGTTAGTTAACCCCTGCCGCCCAAAAAGCCTTTTTTCCCTCGCCAGCTAAAACTGCAACTCCCCTCAGATCTTACCCAGATCATCTCTGAGGTTTGCTGGTGTAAGTGGATTAGAAGTGCATTATCCAGCCTTATTTTCCCCAGAACAATGGCCTAATAAGCTAGATAAAGGCTAATTGCAATATGCAAAGAGGTTTTTCCCCGTACAGCCTGTTTTTTTTCTCTCTTTTTCTTTTCTTAATTCAGCCGTACTCATTGAATTACTGGTAATCATCCCATCATAAGCCTGTGTAAGGCAAATGTCCAGTGGCTGCTTATTTATTTATTTGTCTGCTCTCAGTTTGCCGCGGAAAACAGAGCTTTAGCTTAGCAGGTGCAAGTGGAGGTCTGGAACGAATCCTGAGGGTGGTGATTTGTTTGGAGGAGATTATAACTGTCATGGTGGCCCACCTACTCTCATTTGACCTGTGCAAGTCTCTTCCTCAGTCAGGAGAATGGGGAAGACAAAGAGAGTATACAAGAGTGGGGAACAGATGAAGAAAAGAAGAAAAAAACAAAAAAACAATAATAGTGATGAGAGGAAGATAAACAGAGAGTGCTCTGAAAAGGGAAGAGAAATACAATAATATAATACAAAGTAATACAGTACCTTTGGTAGTGACTTTCAATAACATCTCGGGAATGGTGTCTTGAAATTGTCCTTTTGGTCCGTTTCTATCACAAAGAGAATATCAGCAATAATAATAATAATAATGATATTATTAAATATTATTAATAATATTTACATAGATGGATACATCACTTCAATAAAATATATAATATTATTTATAAGAGTGAAGCGCTTTCCATCTCTAGTCCACCTGACTACAATGCAGACTTGTTCCTCCTTGGCTCCTCCGTGTTCTATTCTACATGAACCGGTGCAAGAGATGCTGGGTCACAGTAATTTCATTTCAATAAGTTTGCTGGGGGTCAAAGTGTGCCAAGGCAACCTTGTTCAAGCCCACCATCCCCCCTCGACCTCCCTCGCTCAAACCTTGTATTCATTTCCCCCTTTTTCGATCAAACAGTGACATTGTTTCACATTCCTCACCCTGACATTTCCATGCAATTCAATTGCCATCCTCGCTGAGAGGGAGGAGGACATAGGATAAAAGAGGAAGAGTATTGGTTAAAAACAACTTATTTAAAAACTACTACACAAAAAAAAATGTAATTCCACAGAGACAGGCAGTGTGAGTGACACCTGTCAGTGGGATGATAAATGACTCCATTTTCTGCCTGTGCTGCCTTCTGCCACTGGCGGCAGCGGCCATTTATCATCATCCGCTGTCAGCCGTGGAAAGCAGCAGTGACAGTGCGAGTCAGCAAACATTTAGCACACGCAGCCGCACTACATGGGGAAATTATTATTGTCAGAATAATAATGGTTTAGCATAATTTATTATAGGTCCACCAAATAAGCAGGGGCTAGATGTTATTAGACAGATGGATGGGAAGGCTTGGCAGACATCCACTGAGGCTCAGGCAGGCAAAGGCCCTCAACGTGAACGTGAGGGAGAGGAGGGGGTGGAGGTGGAGGGTGAAATAAACGGGAGGGTATCGGGGGGGGGGGGGCATCCTCCAAACCAATCAGAAAGCTGGCAGTTCAATTACAAAGAAATAAAGGGACATTCATCATTCAATTAGGCACCTGTCAGGGCTCACAAAGGAAGAAAACTTCTAACCTGGTACTCCAGGGAGAAGATGCTCAGAAGAGTGGACTGCGAGTGACTGGAACAAATAAAAGAAGGACAAAGTTAATTACCAGAGTGCATTGCACAGAGACAAAGGGAGAGGGGAGCTTCAAAGCTGGGGCCAGCTGCCCTGTAATCTAAAAGAACATGAAAACAAGTGTGGCAAAGTTGTTCCAGATGAACACCTCTGACAAAGGATTCCTGCCACGATGGCGTGGGGGTAGAAGAAAGGGGGAGGTTGTGTGTGGTGTGAGAGATGAGAAAACTATAGCCTGTTCTTTTTTTTTTTTTCAGACATTTATATGTAGCATCTTGGATCCTCCATCTCACCACTATACGCGCTGAAAGCTTAACGGTTTTTAATTTAAGTGCAGTTTCTGCTGTTGTAAAACTACACAAAGGTGGGAGCACTCAATCACAGCCAACCTAAATTGGAAAGAAATTAATGAATTCAAGCAAATAATTGACAGGGTTCAAGACCAATTGCCACAGGAAACATGGCATTCATTGGCAATTACGCTCCCTGGTTCGGTCTCTGTGCGAAGTGGATGACCACAGGGAGTGTCTGTATTTATTTGTGTGACTGCTGTTGCAATGCACGCACACCAGAAAGTTTTCCTTCTTCACCGTCAGTGATGGCATATGGGCCGATCTGGGAGCCCTCCCACTGCAACTGATGGGCTTTGAAAATGGAAACTTTCCCTGCATGAAGCTGTGACTCCCAGGAGTCGGTCAATTCCATGGGTTGCCATAAGCTACATTCATCTCCAGCGCCAGTCAATGTCAAACACCTGGCAGAGAGGAGAACCTGGAAAACAGGCAGCTCCAACAGGGACTCGTAGCCCCCTTCGACATCCCTCCCCAACCCCCACTGCATCCTTTGAATTTAAGACATTTAAATGCATGACAGATATTATTCTAATTGGATGGTGCATACCTCCACCCAACAAATGCACGCACCTAAACACACACACACACACACACACACACACACACACACACACACACACACACACACACACACACAAACTGCTCTGCGATGGTCTCACATGGTTTTGTGTCTCCACATACTGCTTTCAGTAGACTTGATTGTTAAATTTAATGGACTTTTCATTACAAGTCACCTGAGAACGGTATGTAAATACTCAAGAGAAGCTGAAGCTTCCAATCTGCATTAAAATATTGAGTCTCCACAACCTTCAACATCAATCACTGTGAACCGTGAAACAACCATGTGACGTGTAGACAAAGCCACAAGGATCTTGAGCATCGATTTCTGCCTGGAGTTTCCGTCTGTGACCATTTCTTCATAAAAGCATCTTAACCACCGGAATAGTTTAGCAGTATAATGACTTACCCCACCGAAAGATGTCATCTTGGGTTTTACTGCTCTGGGTGGAGTACAGCTAATTCTCCACTAGCTCTCCGGGTCTTGACCCATCACACAGATGAGTCTCGTCAAACACAAAGTTCACAGTTTCAAAAAAGAGGCAACAAATGTTTGAAGTAAAGGAGAAGACAGGGGGGGGGGGGGCTCAGAAAAACACACTGCCACCTCAGCATTAATTTACAATGATGCTTGGGGATGAAGGGGCCACTGCAATTAAGTGGGCCATTAAATGGTCAACTGTCAACATGTGGACACTTAAGGGAGGGAAAAAAATTTCTTCCACACTTCAACCTTGCACCTGAGCATTTCAACAACATTACAGCCTTATTGTTGGCAAGGGACCATCGCGATCCCCCTGTCGGAACAGACATCTGTTAGGTTTTAAATGGATTACTTTCTATAATGAGCATGATTACTGCTTAATTGCTAAATCTATACCCTGTTAACTTTAAAGGGACATAAACTGCTCTTAATATCTATGAAAACATATCTGTTTCAAAAACACTAAGAACTTTGGGGACTTTTGTTTTCCTTTTTTGCCTATAACAGATATTGCTGACATCAAAACTGGACAAAGAGAGCTGCAACTGCTGAAAAGAACCAAAAGTACCAAAACAAGACTAAATGTTGAGAGATTTGAATAAAAAAAAAAAAATGCGAGAAACACAATGAGGTGAGTGCTGATACCTGGATTAAAACCAAGAGTTGTCTCCATTTTATAGAGTCTGTTGAGTTTTAATGCCCCTTTTTCATTTAACAGACATTAACAGTAAGTTATTGCAGGCTTTACATTAATGTATATCCAACCTGTGCTCTCCGGGGCACAGTATGCTCACTTCATGTTAAATATGTAGCCAATTGTAGTCGTACAATGAGGACGTGATCTGCCTGCTGAGCAGGAAAATTTCAATTTTACTGTAATCCATCCACCTCTTAATACCAACATTCAAGGGACTCTGATCTATGTTAGTGGTTATAAAAATAAATAATCTGATGCAAAAAACCTCAATTTTATAACAATTCCAAAACCAGATTCCTTTCCCTCTGTTTTTTAGTCTTAAACAAAGCTAATGATTAGCATTTCATTCTGATTTGTGCACATTAGAAGCACAGCTGAAGGTTCCTGTGTGAAGCATTATGTACGAGAAAGTAAAGAAAAGATATTAAGTGACAAGATTGTCGACCTTGTCTGATATTTAGCTGTTTGACGGTGATAAGGTTATAACTGAAATTGACTAAGAATAGATTACATGAATGTAATTTGTCTGAAATTGTCAGACTGTAAATTTCCTCTCAGAGTAAATCCTAAACAGTTCCAGCTATGACAGAAGTTGAGAAGTCCTGAGCCCTGAGTGTATCTGTAAGAAACAAAATCTATTGTTTTTAATACATGTCACAGTTACTATTTGAGTTCATTAATCCCTGTCCTACTTACTTAAAAAAAAATGTGTTAGCATACACCAAAGAACACAAAAAACTCCTTTGAAAAAGAATCTGCGACACTGCAGCTCATCCTGACACTGACCTTTATGTGAGGAGAAAAAAATAAAAATCCTCCCTCTCGGATATAATTTAGAACATGGGGAAACAGACGGTTGGGAGACAGAAGAGTGGTTTGGGAATCATTCACTCTCAACCTAATTACCCTTCCTTACAACACAAGACAGAGCATTAATATGCACTGGCACCCAAAATAGTAAAGTAGCAGATTAAATTAAAAACAATTAGGGACTTTCACTTTGTCACTGTGCTGGTATGGCTGTCTGGTCAGTGCTTCAGGCTCTATTAAACTATAGGATATCCACTGGTTGTGAATCTGACAAATTAAAGTTGGAGTGTTGAATTGCGTTCTTGTGCATTCATAGTGTATCAGTGATTTAAACATACAGAGGGGGGGGGGGGGGGGGAACAAAATCACGAAAAGCCTTGAAATTCCCATCAACCTAATTAATAGGAGATAGGGGGAAATTCAAGCTATCAATTATATTCAGAATCTTCCTATTTACAAATAATTAATTATAAACAATAGCTGTAATTTGGGTAATGAAAGCCACCTGGCTAATGGCATTGGTATCATATGCTGTGACAGTACTTAGCATTTGGTGGATCTGCATGCAGAGAGTGTTGTATGGTGCGACTCTTCGGGGCATGGAACTGGCTAATTGAGGCAGAGCACATATTTTAACTAATGGCAATGAAACAATTTTCAGAAGGGAATGACACGGATGAAATGATTCACTCTTACAAAGTGGGACAAAATTCGCTTAAATCCCACATTCTCCTGCAATCCACACCTATATTACTGGATATATTAGCGAATGCTTTCTAAGCATATTTTAGGATTTATTTGACATCTTTAGGACCTAATTCAAGCAAGAGTGCTGACAATAATACATCAAGCATTTACTTTCCTATAGATCAATATTTTATAAAGTGAAAAACAGCTGAATGTGGGCTAAAACACTGGGTATGCAAATGCTGCTAATTACACATGCTGATAGGCAAAATGCTAACATCTGTTTCCCAGTTAAGCCCACCGTCATCAGCAGCAAAACTAATGTGTAAAAAAAAATCTTTATGCATTAATGTATAAATGTGATATATTTTGACATGACTTAGAAACAAACACACATCTCAGTGTGTCGTGATGCTTCAAACAAATACTTGCACAATGAGTTCACGTGTTTACAGTTCATATTAGTTTTACTTTTTGTTCTGCAAAGCAACTATAAAGACCTTTTTCTAGTACAATCAATACAAAACTGTAAAAAAAAAAAATACAAGGCTGTAGAAATTGTTTATTCTTTGTATATTTTTAATGAACAGTTCCATTATATTTTTAAGATTTTTTTTTACACAACTTAAGGAAGGTTTAACAAAAAGTCTGACTCAGAGTACTATCCACTGATAGCAACCCCCACTCACCAGCTCTCCGCAGAGGGCCATAGAAACTAGAGCCCGCAGGGGACTATGGACAAAAATGGCTCCAGCAGAGGCACAACAGGGCATCTCACTGCAGTCTTAATAGATGAAAAATATGATCCCTACACCCAGCCCTCTTCACTTTATTACAATCTTTAAAATTTCTGTCTGCTGAGGTGCCCTGAGATGTCAGAACTGTTATGCAGCGGTGGTAAAAAGAGCGAGAAAGTCCCCAAAATCACCACCCTAATTGTGATTCCACCTGAAAGCTGGGGATCTTTGCGACTCTGTCCGTGGTAAAACATGTTATAACTATTATGCCGTGTTGTTACAGTGTAATTACTGTCATCGCTGCCTCTGCAAACTCTCACAGAGAACTGAGAACGAGGTCCAAGTTATCCGTCAAGTGGCAAGCGTCCACTGGTCTGGCAAAAAAAACACATTACACTGACCAATTGCCTACTCCCCCCAAGCGTGGCTGGGGAACTTGTACCATTCTGGGCAATTTGTTTCATTCTTCTCCTGCAATTGATCCTAGTATGCAAAGAAAACCTCAGGCAAGAGACTCTACTGTAGCTTTCCAGCTGAACTGTGGTACTCCATGCTGTTGGTTTTCCTCAGAGTATACAAGGCTTTGGGGTTGAGGTACAACACGGACTTTGATACTAAAAGTACAGCAGATATATATTGGTCTTAAACAATAACTTATATTTGGAATTTGACTCGATTATTATTCACATCTTAATCTGTCTAACAATCCAAGAACCATAGTTTTTAACATTCGAGTTAGTGTCCCGTATAATCGCAACAAGCCACACTGAGCGACGAGCTGCTTACCTCAGTGATTTTAGTCCAATGAGCCAAACAGGCTTTACAATCTATACAGTGTGCTTGGACATTGTCCCTACAATATGAGGAGGAAGTAGTCATTCTTGTGCTTCCTAATCAAGTAATTGATTGCATCTATTATTCATGAACTCCTTAGCCTGACATGAAGTTGTAAACTCAGCACAGCGTCTCTTCTTTCTACCTCTCTCCTCTCTGCTTACACTTCATTCATCCCTTCACCCTTCCAATGCTCATCTAACCACATAAAGCTGTGGAATTAGTCTGCCAGCCTCTCAGCCTTCAAGGGTTGCACCCCTAAGCCCCAACTGCCAGTTTGTGTTTTGTTCAATATGGGCAGCCAGAAGTGTGAGGCCGTGTGCGCTGGAAGCCGCCGGGGCTGCCCCCACAGGCTCCGCACTTGATCGGTCTCTGGGTAATGTCATTGCCACTTCCAGCCAACAAAATAGCCGTGGAATTCTACCTTCACATGAACTGCAGCAGAACAACTCAGTTGAATCCACGGAGACTACAGTGGAAATCACAGTTAAATCGAGAAACAATCTTTTAATCCAAGGCTTTAATACATTTTAAATGTTGGCAATTATTTTTGAGTGTGCAGTATGCTTAAGGGCCTCCTCAGTTTATAAGGATGTTGCCTTTTAAAACCATGTTTACCTTTTAAAACCATCTTGGTCAAATGCAAATGAGTCCTGAAAAAGTTGGGAACAACAATAATAATAATAATAATAATAATAATAATAATAATAATAATAATAATAACAATAATAATAATTGCCTGATGCTGTAAAGACAAGCCGACATGAAGGAATGATAAAAGGTGTAATAAAAAAAAAAAAATAAAAAAAAAAAAGTCTTGTTGCATCCCTGAGGTGTGACGTTAAACTAAATATATAAAGAGTTTGCCAGTTTATTGCATTGTGCCAGTTACCAAATCCTTAAGTTTAACCAGCATTTAAGCAAAGAGGTAAACACTACAGCCACAATAAATAATCAATGAGCAAGTCCCTGAGCTACATCCCAAGCTGAGATATTACCATCAAAAACAAAGTACCAAGAAATCACCATATCAATGGCACATGCCACAACAACCCTGCCCCGCGCTTTCCTTCCAAAGATCATGCTAGATAAACCCCAAATAACAGAGAAATTAACAAATGCTTGACATTTGCTCAACATCCATTATTCTGACACTTCTTCAGAATTTCAAAAGGCTGAACGCATGCTTAATCAACATTCATATTCCCAGAGCGAGCTCCGGCACCATATTGCAGCCCGCCTCAGTGCTGATGAAAACGGCACATTAGGGCCCGATTCGAAAAACGTTCAGGGACTCCTCACCAGGGAGCTGTGTGTGTGTGAGAGAGAGAGAGAGAGAGAGAGAGAGAATAAAAGAGAGAGAGGAACTGGCTGTGTTTAGAGGGGAGGGGAGCTTCACACTTTACTGTTTAAGCATTTTCCAAAACAGAGGCATCTGCCCTTTTTTCTGCTCTCCCTCCTACTTTCATGACTGTGAAAGCCATATGAGGAGTGAGCTGAATGGCATTTTAAAGAGAGAAGGGGGGGTGATCATTACATCCAAATTCATTCATAATATAGCACAGAAGGACACAGAGGACTTTCACATTCCCTCCCTCTTTATCTTGCCCTCTTTGCACCGACTCTCTCTGGGGACAAACGGTGGAAGGACTGGGGTCCCCTCTAGACCCAGGGGAAGTCAGGCAAGGCCTCTGAGAGCAGCCCATCATTTCCAATTCTAATATGTGGCAAGAGAAGGACCTGATGGGACTGATGTCACATTTTTCCCCGCACCAGCCTGCGATGAGCCCTCCCACCCCCCCTCGCTGCCTAGCCACAGTCCAGATACGAGACAGGACACCACGACTGGCTAAGAGGAGGGCAAGGAAGATAGGGCAAGAATGGGGGTTGATATTTGCATGTCCCTCCATTGTGAGTGGGGGTAAAAAGTGACAGCACCGTGTCCAATTCTTTTCCCCCCAGAGCAGCTCCGGCCCAGCAAGAGAGGCCAGGCTGACAGATGACTCCCAACATCTGTGTTATGCAGCCGTTACAGATGAGGGACTCCACATCGCAATCTCTCTCTTTCTATCTGTCCATAGGACCCTCCCTCTCTCCTCCCACTAACCCTTTTCATAGAACAACCAAAAGACTGACAGACCGTCCGTGGAAATTACCTTGAAATGGCCTATAACAATCATTTTGTTTAAAGTTTAAATCTCCTCCCATTTAAGTCCCCTAATCAAAAGCAATGACTATGAAATGATTTTGAACTTCATACAGCATTTAGACACTTGAAGATAATGGTTATTCCTATTGCTCGATATAAATATTTTCAATTTCCAAATTTTATGTCATTAAATTCATCTGAAGAAGTTATGTTTATTATATACATTCAGTTTATTGTATATATACATATTTTTTTTTATATAAATGGGTCAATTTTATTCATCTAAATGCATACTAAGGCTCTTATTTCAAATATGGAAAAAACTAGAAATTTTAGGAATAGCAAAAAAAAAATTCCCAATATAGTTACAATCTATACCAGCTTACTAATAAAAAGAATGTATGATATTAGTATCACACGACATGAAAAATTGCACATTCAGTATCATGTTGAAATGCATTTATGTGTTCCATCGGCATTTAGCACCACACAAGTGCACATACAAAACACTTTTTAGTATTACCTACAAGTTGCTCAAACATTCATTTAGTTATAACAGATTTTGTCAAAGGAAATCACAGTACCCTCATGTGCTTTATGATTTGACTTAGAGTCAGTAACAGACAATATTTAATGACAGTTCAACCCTAATTACAACTTAATACTACCAGCATCCATTTCCTAAATCTAAAGTTCAATCAGCATTTTTTTGCATCGTTTGGAAATCACAATGCAAACGGAGTTGATATCCAGCTACCTGTCTTTACTATCTCCCAGACTATTGTGACAGCACCATTCTTTTGCCCATCCCTTCAGCGCAGGCTTGTCCACAACAAACCCCTAACCCCCCTCCAACTCCACCCCTGCCAGCCCCAGCCTGGCCAATATTTACGCAGTGGCAGGGCTCCCACACAGTCCAAGGGGACAGGAGGGGTGTGGGGCGGGGGTGGCTGACTGCTGTGCCTGAGCGCATGCTAAGAGATGATGGATGGCCTAGTCGATATGTTATGTCTTAAGAGCCTGATTTCCTGCCAGTCCAATCACTAACCCTCCAGAGCCCAGCTCAGCTGATTGGACAACCAGAATAATTTCGCAGGCTGTGAAAACACTGCTGCCGTGCCTGTCTGTCAGGCCCAGTGACGAGACTCAGGGATTTTAAAGAGCATGGGCCTCCCCAAGATTGGTTATGGTGAACGAAATAATAACAATAACCAGCAAGACTAAACAAAAGAGCAGGCACCTCTGGGAGAGAGAGATCGTGCAGAATTATTGGAATGAAAACTATCCAATGTTTTCCTTTAATTATTACACCCACCAGTACTACTTTGCAAAAAAAGCTAGCATTTGCACTCTTTAGTTAAAGACAGTTTGGATTAGGAAACCAAAAGGAAAAATAAATATTAAAATAAACATGAGAAGGACCTCCTTATGTTGGTGCCTACACATGAAGGATATTGGATGCACTTTATACGCATGACATATTCTGTAAAATGCTGACAGTGAGAACAAAGGCGAGCAGAAGCTCCACTGCATCCCCTTTGGGGACCTGATACCTTCTTCTAGATTGGTGATTAGGGCACAATAGAAGTAGGAAGCTCCAAATACATGCGACTTTGTAAGTGACCTCGACGGGATCAGCCACGGTGTCCTGGTGGCCTTGGGGGATTACACATGTTACATTCAATAAAGTGAGGACCCTCAGTGTCAAGGAGAAAGGCAAACACAACCATTAACCTCTTTCTTCGATTTCTGGATGTGCAGGCGCTGCATGGCAAAACACTGGCTAATGCTCTGGTGGAAGCCAGTACAAAAACCTGCGTGGAATTAATTAGTGATCATAACAAGTTAATTAAAGGGGATTATAAATGTAGAAGATAAAAATTAGATGGGAATAAATGCATACTCGCCAACACTGATATTTTCCAGGGGTTTCCTGTATTTTAAACACATCTACCAGCACCTTCTCATTTTGTTGTTTTTCCTGAGAAACTCATAATTTGCATGGCCCTCAAACTTTACCATCTTACATAGATCCATAATTAACCTAAATGTCACTGCCACCTGGAAACCCACAACCCGATTCAAACAGCATGTGTGTAGCCACTGTGCAAAGGCAGGCACTTATAAGTGGTTTGCTGTGAGAAAAATATTCTGTTGCTTCTAACTTTATCTCCGAGTGATCATTCAACATGTAAATATACCCAACAGCCGTTGGCTTTAAATTATGTTTGAAGTTTATTTTGTCAGATGATGTCACAGTTTATAAAATCAGAAGTTTAGCAGTGCTGAGCAGCACTTTGGAAGTGACCGCTGGTTAACACGTCATCTTAATGGGTCGCGTTTCAGTCACCATGTCATACCCATCCTGTTGTCTGACAACAGAAACATCAAATTATGTAAATAGGAATAGCTTTATTGGGAATCCGGCTGAATTTGAATACAGTTTATGTGAGCACAGAGTAAGAGAAACGCAACCAGATGTGAAGGACAGACACTATAAGAAGAATCCAAAATCTGTATGATCCACCTCTCTACCCCTGAAAAAAAAAAAAAAAAAACATATTTTGAAACCTAAATGTTGGCAGGTATCTAAATGATGGGGTTGAAGTTAGATGATTAGGTCATCACTGGATTTACCTGAATGTGCTCTCCTTTCCTAAAATCGAATCCAATCTTGTAATCTGATCATAAACAGCAGTTTAGTGTTGTCAACCTTTGTCAGACATTAACATACACACAAGGAAGTTCATAAAATAAAAGCAGTCCAGTGTATAACCACTTACTTTGGAAATCTATCCTTCAGCAGCTTCATACACTGCCGGGTAGGTCTCAGATGTTCAGTCCACCTCGCTATCTCTTTATATTCAGCTCGGGACAGTCTCATCGTTGAGTATCTGCTGTATCTATCTGTAAGAAAAGGGATGGAGAGTTGGGATCCTGCAAAGACCTGATTTCCCCAGGTAAACAACGTGTCAGGTGACTGCCAGCTGTCAAAAACAGCTGCTGACTACCTGCACTGCTAACAACACTGAGCTTTGGCTAACCCGACACACCGATCACGAAATAAAAAAACAACAACAACCTTTTGTTGCAATCGTCGATGATTTACCGCATGCCCGTTTCACACAACACGCTCCAGAGCAACAATAACTAACGTGTAAAATCGACTTGTTTACCTTTGATTCCTTCCGCTTCGGGACAGTTTCCGATAGGTGCTTCCCGCTAGGAAGTTAAAGAGGAGACGTTTGTGTGAACACCGCGCTGATTGGTCGAGTCATCCACGAGCTGAGTATGCCGACAGACGATTGGCTATTTGTTAAGCGCGAGGGCAGTGTCAAATTGATACATGTTGCTCTGTTTCTCGGCGATAATCTCTGGATTGCGATCAGCTGCCAGCGATGTAAACAAGAAGTAGGTATCGGGAAGGCAAGACGCACCGGGCTCCCGTTTCACTCAGCAGGCATTTACTTGTACAAACAGTGCAGGAAAAAAAACAACAACAACAACAACCTGTGAAACACGTGAACTGTGCGGTCGGGTGAAATGTTTGAAGGGGAGGGGAGTGACGGAGTGACACGGTGAGAGGGAGAGAGGGTGAGAGGAGGGAGCACCTTTCCCTATTTGAATTACAATTTAACCAACACTGTGAAACGTTGAGCAGTTTTTTTAAGGATAGTATAGTGTGTCGTGGCAGACGATGGGATTCTCCCAGAATGCTCCGAGTTGATGTTTCGTGGGTTTTTTTGTGTGCCCTAAATACCACGGATGTTACGTGGCCAACAGTGTTAGTGTCAGTGGTTTTCACAGTGATTCTACTGTGTTTTTATAGTTCATTTTATGTCTTTTAGCTTATGTCACTCAGCACCATGAGTTGAGTGAGTTGAGTTGGGGCGTGATGAAACGACCTCCTGTGTTTCTGTTTGAGTTAAGTTTGTTTCACGGCTGACCTCAGACGTCAAGTACTCTTGACCAAACTCAATAATTGTGGTTGTGATAATTGTTGCATTCATGAAGGATGAGAGCAGAAACAACTTGCTGTCTTTGGAAATAGCCCGCCTCGGCAGACACTGTTCTCTCGCAGGAATCGCACAATAACTACACCACAACATTTCCATCTGGATTTAATACATTACATTACATTACATTTTATTTAGCCGACGCTTTTATCCAAAGCGACTTACAATAATAAATGATAATGATACCCAGCCAGATAGAAAGCACAAGCTTCAGACAGAAATTTAAAACAAACAATATTTATAATCTTAAATTTCATTCTTAGTGTAGGCTACAAGAAATCAAAATAATTGAGCCAATTTAAAAAAAGAAAAAAGAAAAAAGAAAATGAAATGTCATCATTACACTTCCAAAACACAGTATCTTATACTGGCTATAAGTCCACCTGAAGTGTAGTGATTGAAGTTAAACTGTGTCTGCGGTTCAGTGGCGTTAGTAGGAATTCTGCTCCCTGACAGTGTGAATAAGTAACTAAGAGCATTCACTCAAGTACTGTACTTAAGTACAATTTTGAGGTACATGTACTTCAGTATTATCATTCTATGTGACTTTAGTCCTCCAAACTGCCACATTTCAGTGGGAAAAAAAACTGTCCTTTTTACTCCATTAGCTTTAGTTCATAACTTGACTCACTGGAAAATAATAATAAAAAAAACCCAACATTTTAGATTTAAGATTAAACCAGAAATCTCCAACCTTTTTAGCTTGTGACGTCTTACATAAAGCAGCATGTTATCAGGGTCACATTTCAGATGTGTAGAAATTGTGAACACCTACCAAATAGTGTTTTTTTTTTTCCCTTCAAAACTTGTCACGTGGTTAAATATGAATAAATGAGCCAATATCTTACCAAAAATCAAAGATTAGAGAAAAAGTGCAAAAATTGAAAGAAGATTTTTGTATCAGAACTTCTTTTTCTTCTTCTTCTTTTTTCTCCCAGTAATAATCTGATGACCCCTCGCATTTATCTGCTGATCCTGGATGCAAAACTGTACATAAAGTAGTTCAAACTAGCTCCACCTGCAGCAGCTACAACAGTAACATGCTGCTCTCACACACTGATGATTCACTATCAGTAATCTAATGATGTCAATATATCACTCAAAGGAACCAAACCACTACTTTAACTTTAATACTTTGAATACATTTTGCAAATAATACTCATGTATTTTTTTTACTTAAGTAGGATTTTAGGAGTATTTTTACACTATTGGTACTTTTACTTCTTCCATCACTGACTGTGACTCCTCTAAAACCTACAGGAAGTGTTGTGGACCATCCCCAGCCATGTGCCCCCTGAATCATCCACACCTTTCACCTCACCAGTGAAGGTAAGGCGTCAAATGACTGCAGCAAAAATATTTTAATGAATGATAGAAATACACTGCAGAGTAATGTCAGAAAAAAAATACTCTTTTTTTAGATGAGTAAAACATTCAAGAATAATGTTATATTTAAAACAACCATTTGCCCTGCCCACAGATGTGTCATCTATAAGTCTGAACTGCTTGTCTTTCAATGTGATATCAAATAGTTACAAATGCATTTACTTCTCTCTGAATAATATTGCTTCTGGCTGAAGTGTTGATTTCTGACGATAGGACTAATTCTTTAAGACCTAATTTCTCATACATCCCATGAGATCCATATAATTTTACAATGGCATCATTGTGTAATTAGTCTCTGAACAGTGCTAAACCTCAGTCCCTAATAGATTTTCACTTTAATGTTTTCTCTTCAGAGGCTGATGAAGGAGAGTCCTATTCTTATTTTTCAGTCTGTTTTCTGTTCTGTTTTTAATTAGGCAACAATAAAACAAAAATAATAATCAACACAAATAAATTACTTTAAAATAAGCTAAAATCTAAACTCAAAATGTCATTCTCATTCTGCAAGCCTGCATGACGATATTAAATAATTCTAGATGATAGAGACCAACATTTTTTTGGTTTCCTCCATTGTGGGTGAACAGTACATTGGTGAGCTCTATCTGACCTGTGGTGTGTCAGAAAATAGAGCTCATTGTTGTTGGGCAGTGTAGGATGATGTCTGAGATGAGCTGAGGTCTCGGGCTGTGCGCTCACCGGCACAGTCCTTCGGTCTGAAAGGGCTCAGCGCGCTGCGGTCGCTACAAAAGGGAGCTGTGTAGTGGGATTGGTATGGCCAGATAAGATCGGGCCCTCTGAGGAAGTCTGGTCTGATTGCTACAAAGGGCTGAGGTCAGGGGCAGGAGGAGCAGTTTACTCATCTAGGTATCAGAGGATCAGGGGTTTTGGTGGGGAGCCGTGTGTGTAATAGGTATAAAAGGATCAGTGTAATGTGATGGTATAAAAAGATAAAAAATCAGAGAAGGGGTTGGAAGGCTGTGTACTGTAATGGCTCCAAAAGCTGGGGGATCAGAGGTTTTGCTGTGTAGGTGTCTACTCATGTGCGTGTATGCACTTTGGTGTGTGCGCACACTCCTGCATCGAGTAAGTTTGTGTCTGTATGCATCTTTGATGACTGTGAGAGCCACAGTGGGCTGTGATGAGAGCTGACGGCGAGAGTGAGGCGATGGAGGGGATTCAGGGGAAGGATGCAGGGGGAAAGATGAGTGCTTTGGAGGCTGCGTGTAAACAGGGCAGTGGTACACCCAGTGCCGTTAACCAGCTGTGAAGCCTGCTCACAGTGGGAGATGAATTTACAAAGGATGTCTCCCTCTGATATCCAGGAGACGCTGCACTGATCTCTGCTCCACTGCTCTTGGCGCACCATTGTAGTGCTAAGCACTGTGTCACTAATGGCACTTATATACCTTAATGCCTGGAAAACATTTACATTTTGCTCGCAGCAGAAGGAAAGTGTGTGGCTGTGGAGGGGAAGAAAATGCGTGCGTGAGAAATTGTTTTTTTTATCAACACTATCTTCAGTCGATGAATTTAAGATTTGTGAGGCTGTGTAATTTCCTTAACTCAACACACTTTAAGGAAATTGCAAGCCCTCCCATGTCTTGCACATTAGTCCCTCCTTACCAATTCCTGCGATATTGCTCAACATACAGAGAGCATTTTGTTACACTAGACGTCAGTGTTACTGTCATTTTTTTTTTTTTTTTTTTTTTTTCCATAAGTCTGTGACTTCACTCCTCTGTACCACAGAACTGCTCTCCGATCTTCAGGGAGTCTGAGATCCCAGCTCTAAAAATCACAGTTTAAACATGAGGCAAACCATAACCAGGAAATGCCTGTAGTATTAGCAAGGTATCGGATTCATACGTTCCCCCCGTACAGCATGACTGCCTCTGAAAATACCACATCCATATTTTACATCACGGAGGACAAGACACATGTGTTTCACCCCAGCTTTCAAGGCTGTTTCTTCCATTTATTTTATTATCCTTTAATGAATTTAATTAGAGGACATGTAATTAAATGCAATTGTGCTCACCCACACACACACACACACACACACACACACACACACACACACACACACACACACACACACACACACGCATGTGCAAACACACAAGCACACATTTGGCTGTAAATTGCTCAAAACAACATGTGCAATGTGAGCAAATTTACTGGATTAATAGGGGATTGATAATATTTTGGGATTGTATTTCACTCTAAACGGCTGCATGCGGAAACAAAGGCTGCAGCCCAAGCTCATTAATCATAGTCAACGGGTTGCCCGGGTGCAATTTGCATGACCGAGGTGGCTGCACATGCTGCCGTTCGGCCTAGGTTGCTGGATCTGCCTCGATTTGGCCAGGCCGTTAACGCTGCGTCAATCAAGGATAACCCAATAACAGTATGACAGAGGAAGAGGGGAAAAAACATTCTCTTCTCATTACCCAACCCTTCCCTCCCACCCTCTCCCTGTCTGCCCAACTTTTTATTTTTTATTTTAGTTAGGACTAATTATACTGGCCTGATGAAAAATGAAACCATTCTATTACATTTATTATTGAAAGTATCAATTTATGATTTAAAAAAAGAAAGAATCATATGCTTTTGAGAAACTGGAATATGCTTTGAAGACATATGAATGGATCTTCAAATGTAATAACAGTTTATTTGAATGATACATATATTTTACAGCAAATGGAAGTCAGGCCTTTTAGTTTTTAGTTTTTTTTTTTAGGGGAAAGTTAGCACTTTTATCTAAGAAAACTTTTTCAGATTGTCTGTATTTTCGTCAGTCACAGTTTGGAGCCCCACTAAAGCATTTTAACTGCAGATAATTGGGTTGAGGCGTGATGCAGTGAAGTTCAAAATGAAGCACAATTTCACAAAGCTGTAATCTCACCACTGGCTCCATACACTGAATTCTAATTATCTCGTCATGAACTTTAAAAAAAAGAGACAATTAAAAAAAAAATAAAAAAAATAAAAAAAATTCTAAGTCCATGAGGTGTGTGTGTGTATATGTATGTATATACATGGATGTGTGTATGTGTCTGAGATAGAAGTTGATGTGCGCACACACACACACACACACACACACACACACACACACACACACACACACACACACACACACACACAGACACCCACCATCACCACACACAGACATATGAATGCGGCTTGTGTCTGGTCTGGCCTCTCTACCTAGCTCTGCTGCCGAGGCTCACGCTGTGCTCTCCCCCCATCCCCTAATATCCTGGAGGCATTTTTCTCATTATCAAATATTGTTTGATGTCTTTGTTTCTTGATGATTAACCATGGTCACCAAACACTGGTCTGGATTGTTTAAAATTTAATTTTGGGGCTCTGAAGTACCTGCAGAGGGGTTGACTGGTGGGGACAGCCGTATTTTATGTATGCTATTTTTCACGCTGAAATGCAAGAGGACACACATTGAAAAACACAATAAATCCTGGAGGAGAATCATTAGTGGAATACTAGTGTTTTTTATGACCATTGTTATTCAATGCTGTATTGAGATGCAATAAATTATTCTGTTTATTATGGCTTTATGGATTCAATCCAATTTTCAGAATAATTATGTTGTTCCTCACTCTGCATAAATAACACTACATTTCTGTGTTTAAACCAAAATGTTAATGTTACATATGTACACTTTAAATATTTATTTGCTGCTAGCAAATCTTAGTTTTTCAAAATAATGTGTATTCTTAATTCTTTTGCATATTATTCGTGTTTTTACTATACTGACCGTGTATATATTTCAGTGGTAATTTGAACCTCATAAAGACAAACATCCTGCCGTAGGAATCCAAGATTTATGATGGAACCAACATTGTAAGCAAACAAATAGGGAAACAACGCTCTCCCCTAATGTCAGCATGTCAAAACTATATTGAATACTTGAAATATCTGTGTATCTAAAGCTGAATAGCAGCCATTGTATCGCTCTAATGATATTATCCTCTGAAATTTGGAGTGAAAGAAAAATGGCAGAAATGAGCAGAACCATTGTCTGCCCCATTTTATTTAAACAAATTGCAAGAGCAGAGAGACACAGACTGAGGGAAAGAACGAACAAGGGAGACAGAGAGAGACAAAAAGGGAGAGAAAGTGCTCCGTAAATGAAAGGTTATGCGTCGTCCCATGTGTTTGTATTGTCAATAACTGCAGAAGGCTGTCAAGAAAGTGGGGAGATAAAGGTCAATAACTCAGGCAAATGTGTTTGTATTTGTACACTCCTGCTGATAGCATAGCAAACGTCAGGGCCTGTGTCTGACACCCCACAACAATAACACAAATAGTGAGGCTAGCACCAGAATAGTCATTATTATTGTTGGTGCTGGAAATGAGAGGGAACCTCAGCACATGGCTGTGACAGCCGGCGCAGTGTCACTCAAACATCACTCCATAATGAAACACGCCAGAGATCAGAAAAGGCGATGATAAAGTGTAAACACAAAGAGATTATGCTGCCGGATCATTTTGATATTTGCCTTATTTTATTGTCTCTGAATAAATATGATCGTAACTATGATGTTTTGGAAGCTCTTGAGACAAATGTATGTTATACGAATAATTAGGCCTTTTTTAGTGTTTATTTTTTCCCATTCAAAATAAAGTTCTCAAAATGTAGTTTTATTGTTTATTAATGTCTAATTTTCACTCAGTCCTGCTCATGAAGCATGCATATTGTTAATAATATTGTTTATTTTACTGAAAGAATGTAGGGTAATTCAGAATTTAGCCCTTTTATGTTTCTATTTTCCACTAAAAGATAAAATAGCAAGTAAATCAAATTTGTGGCGCTTATTTTTGCAACAGATTGTTTAACCGTAATCCAAAAGCTTAATTTATTTTTCATGATTCCTATACACGTTACAGTGTTATTTCATTGTGGTGCCGTTTAGTGTATCTCTCTGTGGCCTTGAGTGCAATAAATGTGCAATTAACAGACTTAACTAATTCATGAGGAACATTGTGAAACTAACGAAGGGCATAACTACTGTACAGACGCCACTGTCATTGGTGAATATTGTTATTGTTCTGCTTTTAATTGCCGGAGGAGGTGGAGGAGGAGGTGGAGGAGGAGGAGGAGGAAGAGGAGGAGGAAGAAGAGGAGGAGGCAGCGTGTTTTGAATATAGGTCTTCGGTTGCCATAGCAAAAAAAAGAAACACAGGCTCCCTCCTGACAGTTATATCTAACGTCGGGGGTACGCGGAAGTCTTAGCTAGTTTAAACCAGTTAACACACAAATGACCCTTTTTAACATACAAAGAGAACACGTATAACTAGTAATGCCTCAAGTCACACTGTGAAATCCTCTGGCCATTCATCTTGATCTGTGGTCAGAGAAAAGCTCCCTGTATTTTTGTCTGCCATTAACAAACAGGCTTCCTATTTTTTTTCATACCAGATATCATTTTTGCTGTTTTTAACCGTAGTTGCGGCGGAATCGGGATTAAATTATGTCCTTCTTTCTTTGGGAAGCTGCAATAATTAAAGCTATAAATCATTTTAAGTAAATAAAAAAAAATGCTGCTCAAAATCGGAGCCTCTCATTCTGTGCTGTAAGTATATTTAAACCTGAGAAGCTTATTTTCTGTTGTTATCAGCACACAAGTGTGCAGAATTTGCAAACGTTGTCCGATTGTTGTGAGCAGATGAAACAAAATTTACTTTTAGTAAGTATATAAAGTCCATAGGGGAAAGCGGATCCTTCTGTCACCCTCTCCCCGCTCAGTTTGTTTGTTGGCTGTGGAGTCTCGTAGTGGTTTACGTTACATATGATTATGTAAATCTGGAGCTGTTCCTGTGCATTATGGGCAAAAGAATTGTCAAGATCTTTTCTAAAGCAGTCAAATAGCTATTTCTGAATTCTTTTATTATCTGAGAGTGCAACAAAGAAAGTCTTTTGTTCACTGTTTGCCGCACACACACTAACATGCATACACAAACACACAAACACACACACACACACGCACACACACACACACACACACACACACACACACACACACACACACACATATATGCACGCGCACTCCTGCTGCCGTCCATGACTTACTACTGTCCCCTAGTGGTGCTCCACTCTACAGTCTCTTAACTCTCCATTTCCATCAACTTTCCACACTTCCATTCACCTGACTTCCCCCCGTCTTTGACCCCCCCACCCCCACACCTTCCTCCCCCTTTTGTGTGCCTTCTCTCTGCCTTATCATGCTCAAACATTTAAACGGTTGATTTGTTGTATTGTATGACAGAGAGCTCCAATTATGCATTGCTGTGTCCACAGTGACTTTGCTTTCAATGGAGGGCTCGAACAGTGTCAACAAAAACAGGAACCCTGATGTTTTGTGGCTATTGTGAGGCCAGAGCTCATGTCAATAAGGTATTGTTTAGTCAGAGTGCCACACCGAAACTGCAGTGAGAATGTTATCAGATCTTTGGAAATCTGGCGAGTGTGTAATAGTGCTAAAATGTAAGTATGATTGTTTGGACAAGCCCAACATATATGCACACAGGGAACAGCCTTGGAGCCGCATCACCTCTGTACACCGTTTTCTTTTCTTTTTTTACAGAACAAAAACCTTTTTACATCTGTCGCTTATTTCATTCAATTCTCAAATAACTTCTTGGTTATTTATTCTTTTTAAAATTATTTTTAGTGAGTTCAGAAGAGTACTCTCTTATGTTTGCCATCACTGAGATCATTCTTCTTTCCCTCAGCTAACAGTATGCATTTTTTATACCTTTTGTTTTCCCTTCCTGATCACTGTTAGTCCAGCTCTAATTGGTGTGATAACCTGGAACGGTGCTAATAAACAATAGGGTAAAAGGGTCAGTCTCTGCTGGCAGTGCATGGACACACACAGTCAAGTCACTCATGTCAAATGACCAATTATACAGGTTATAGAGGATGGCACCTCTGTCTCCAGTGCCCCGTCCCTCTTGGGATAGCTTTCCAATGAGAGGGCTATCATTCAAACCCAAACCACATTCATTCATTAGTCTGTTAAGATGGGCATCAATTATTCATTGAGAAGGTGGCCAGTGGATTATTTCTGTCAGCACGAGGCTTATTGTATCAAAGGTTGATTATGGCTCGGATGATTTAGTGAGCACTGTTGTTTGTGTGATCAGTCACAAAATATCGAAATGACAAATATACATTTAAAAAAAAACAATTAAAAAATTGAAAAGTTTATTTCAGTTAACTTTGACTTTTGTTAAAGTCTTTCAGTTAACATAATTACTTATTTCAGTGCACAGCAACAGTAACTTCCTGAGAGTGCATTGATCTGATTTAGTGCATCACTTTCTCATTGATCAGCATGATTCAATCAAACTTAACTTACTGTATGATGCGGTGTCTTCTTGATTTATGGCTAAAATATGCTCAACACCTTCCCTTTATTCTTCCTGTCGCTGACTAACAATCTTGTGCTCACTTCTATATTTTTTTTTCCACTGCATCATCCTCAAAATTCACACTCACACCACTCTATAAAATCTTTTTATTAGAATGTTAAAAAGTCCTGTGGGAAACTCTGTGAGAGGGGAACCAGTAAAATAGTTGTGCTAAACTGGAGGACTGACAAAGCCTTGGTTCACACTGCAAGCATGGACTAATGCATTGTTTTCTAGAAGTAAATTCAATCGTAGACTTAATGTGTTTACTACATCATGCATAATGTTGTTTTTAAAATACTTGACCTTTTCAAAATATTAAAGATGAGTTGTTTTTTATTTGATTTGATCTACTGTTTAAACTGAGAGCACTAAAAGTCAGTTTAAAAGATGAAATAATTGTTTGTCAATGTGAGGCTTAGAAGATGTGTTTTTCTATTATTGATATTCATGATTAATATGTAAATGAGACTGTCATAATGTATGCCTACTTTTTTTTTACTCTCATCATAAAGAGTCTGTCAGAGCACCTTTTCTTTTTTTCATAAGACATTGAAAATCACGTTCAAACATTATTTTACTGTTCCACACTAAAATGCCTGAATATGAAGCTACTTTTCCCTTCATCTGACCCACAGGACACCTTTTGAAAACATGACTCAGTAAAGTGCCATTTGAGCAAAAGGCCGCGAGTGAGGCAATGTTTTAGCAAATACAGATGGAGTGTTTTGGAGATTAGCTTGCTGTTACGACACACAGCAGCGCACTCCAGTTTCATGTTTGCAGTGCTTTTCAATGACAAATCTGACCTCCGGCTTCAGAAAAGTTGCTCAAAGCCCCAGATAGCATTCAGTGGAGCAGATATGCTACGTAAATATACACCATGTAAACAATCTCTCCCTCACTGACACTCTTATTGCATTCAGTGATTTTATTTCTTATAATTACTATTTTTATGAAGGAATTTGATTTGATTTGCCTATTATCAAACACAAAAATTCTAGTAGGTAACATCTTGCTATTTTTAGAATTAATCATACACAGTTAAACAGTGTTTGAACATGACTACACACACACACACACGCACACGCACACGCACACACACACACACACACACACGCACACACACACACAGAGCAGGAACACCTTCATGTGGTAGGAACTCTGGATCACGCACCCCCCTTGATATATTTTATTCCAACCTTTCCTCCCATCACAAACTCCTACAAGTGTTAAAACAATATCCAAGTGTCACATTGTTCCACAATGTCACCACGTTATAGGTTCAAAAAATTCATTGAGGAAAAAAAAAAGTCATGGGTGTGTCACTGTTTTCGGAGTCGTAATGAAGGATAAACACAGTGACGAGGTGACAGAGTGCAGACCTTGGACTGGGCGCTCGGCTTTTGAGCCACAGCAGGCGCTCACACATGATGCAGTGACAGCTCTTTGAGATGGTGAGGAAATGAATTCTTGCTCAGTGTAAAGAAACTATTCATAACAGTTTTGCTTGAGAAAACATTAACAATTATTCATTTGGATCAAAGTGGCCATCTGGTTAAATTCACATATAGATATATATATATATATATATATAAAGATCTATGTATCTATATATGTATGTAGCCTATACTTTATTCATGCACCTCGTTAACTACTCTCGGTGGATTAGCTTAATTTTCTGTCTTCCTTTTTCCTTCAGGTTTGTGCAGCACTTGCAGAGTGAGACTCTTTCAAGAATGTGTCTAATTTAGTGGCTAAGAGGCAGATTTATACCTGTGCTAGTTATGGAGAAGGTTGCTCCCTCGAGAAGCCCAATGACTGTTTACGGGCGGCCTGACAATGCCTCAGCAGATGATGAAGCACCTGCCAGAGTTCCCCCCATGTCTGCTGCATCCCTTTCTGTCTGTCTGCTCGCCTCCCTTCCTCACGCTTTCTTTCTTCTTTCACTCTTCCTTCCTCTTCTCTTTCTCAGCCTTCCCTCGCTCCTTCCTGTCTCCCGCCCTGTTTCTCTCGCTTTGTTTCTTTTCTCAGCAGAGCCACATCTCCTTCAGTTACCATGGAGTTGTGCATTTTACAACCGTTCCCACCGCTCTCCCCAGAGTGAACCCATCTACCTACTCTGTGTGCCGCTGAGAATAAGAGAGTTTTCGTCTCCATGTCCCTCTACCATTCTTCCTCTCCTCTTCCCCCTCTACACACACACTGGATAGACAAATCAACAGTAACACACACACACACACACGCGCACACACACACACACACACACACACACACACACACACCAGCGAACAGAGCTGTGGTCAGGTTTTGTTTATGACAGGGAAAGGCAATATCGAGATTGTTTCAGAGTAGTGTCATCACATGAAATGTATCGCTGTCAGGAGTATGTTTTATATGTCTGGACTCTTGGCTAAGGCCATTTTGGGAAACAGAAAATATCATATCGAATGACTTCCTCTGGTATAAAAGTAAACTATCAGCTGTAAATCCGATACACAACTACAGTTGTGTGTGTGAAGGGGGAGGGAAGTGAGTTCTTTGTGACATAGAGATTACTTGACTTAAATACAAGCTGTTTCTTGTTGTGAATTCTAGTGAAGATGGTGGTAAATAATTACCATAATGATGTTATTGAAATAGGTATTTGAAAAAAATATTTCTGTGAATTTTCTACATAGGCTTGCATTGATCTAGTTTTACTTTTTAAACTTTTTTTGCTGAAATTTTTAAATATCACAAGTCTAATTTCAGTTCTTCTATTTTACCAAAGTTCCTAATTGATAAACAAAAAGTAACTTATACCAATTTTTTTTCAGTTTTTTTCAAAGGCTGTTTTAAAACTTTTTACAAAAAGACAAGAAAAATATATTTCCCCAAAATGAAACTTAAAAAAAATAAGTTCAAACACTTTCCCGTCAGTTCTTGTAATTAAGCTTTCAAAGAGTTTAATTGTATTTATTTATTTTCCAATAGGAACACCTTCTAAAATTGCTTTCCTGCTATAAGATATTATTTTAAGGTTTTCTAAAATCTCCAAACACATTATTTATGTCTCTCCTTTTGTCATATTTGTACTAAATCATCAGGCATTGACCAACTCTTGGTCTCTGTATTCCATTTGTTCTTTCTTTTAGATATCCAGGCTGCATTAAACTCAATGGGCCATAACTCGTTAATGTATGTGGTATGATTTTGCACCTGTAATTAAGTGTCAGTTTATGAAACACACAAACACTAATAACACCCAGAGCTTTTCTGGGCGAGCCCAGTGGTGGCAATAGCCCATCCATCAATGTCCCTAATGAGGCTCCATATAGACAACTCAGTGGAGGCTTCCTGGGCCATTCACTATTATTTTCCCTGCTACAATATATACGCTATGATAACCACCTAAACCCCCCCTCAGGAAGATGATATGAGCCACGATAGGGAAGATCTTAATGTATGTGTGTGCGTATGAGGGAGTTTGTGTGCAAACAGCATGTGTGTATGTGTGTGTGCTAAAGGTCTTGTTCAAAGTCCCCATTAACCTCTCTGTCATTTTAGTTTGGGTGATGTTAATCAGAACCAACATCATTAAGTGTGAGGTGGTTAATATGGCCACTGTTTTCAATGTCGGCATTAATAATATGATGCACAGTGTCCAACTTGAGGAGCTAATGAGGTGTCATAGGTTATTTAGACCAGTCAGAAACCACCACAGGACATTAGTTAAACAAAGGCCCCCGCTCTGATACAGAGTGCTGCTGGGACAAGACAGCATGTGAGGGAGAACATTGTCAGAGAAATAATAACATACTTAAGCTGGGACAAGTTGACACCAGATCAAGGATGTCCTTCTTGATCTGATCTTGTTTATTTATGGTCTCAGCGAACCTAAGATTCACCACTGAAATTCTTCAGAAGCTTACGAGTGATAATTCTCTTCCTGTTTATTTGAACTATAGATTTCTCTTCCTCTCTTCTTAGGCTGCAGAGGCAAACCGTGCAGAGTGTGGTCGCCATGTTTAGCCAACAGTGCCAGAGTCCCTTGTGTTGTGGGAGAGAGTTCATGCTCCAGGTCGTCACTGCATGCAGAGCTGAGACAAGATTTGGACTGGGCCTGGCATCCTGTGGAGATGGTAGGTGGTTTCTCAATGTAATATTTACCATACGAGTGCTGCTATTGCAATCACGATCATCTCAGCTGATACAGTATGTCTCAGCCTGGGTAAAACATATCATTTGGAACAAGTGTACAAGTAAAAGCAAAAAAGAGTTTGATCCACTGTTAAATCCTTTTGGGTCAAATGGTTTGGAAGGAGCTGAATTTTTCAAAATAATCTAAAAACAAAACCTCACAATAAGCAATTTATGAAGTAACATACCATTTGACATTAATGCCATGGAGAACAACCTCTTTTCTCTTTGTCTTAGTGTTGAACGTGAACGTATGGTCCTCTTCCAACACACCAAATCTTTCCAGAGACTTCCAAATATTCACATCCACCTAGTGATTAGTATACATTAATGTAATAATAAGGAGAGAACACTCTTGAAATACTTTCAGACTCCTTGATATATATTTTTCTGTTTGTCAGTATGAAAGCAGCAGCAGTCATTGTGTCAGCTGGTAATGACAGAGGAAGTGACGTTTGACAGCTCCAGCCTGCCGCTGCGGTTGGTTCTTTAAGAGCAAAAGGAGGTGGCCATGTCCCAGCGCTAATGGAGGAGGAAAAAATGGCCGTGTCACTCCTGTCAACGTATTATGCTTTAAACCTAGACAGTTGTTGTCGCTCTTGCAGGCCCATAATTTTATGCCATTAAAAGTGCCAGGGAGGGAACGAACGAGGGAGGTGGGCTCCGAAGTGAAAGCAGTGGTAGGGTTTCTCTACCTCTTGTTCTCTTCATGCCTGATTCCCTGCCACTTTTCTGCTGCAAACTTTTGGCATTTCTTGAAAGCATAAAGACCAGTTGGGACTTTAAAGCGATCATAAAGTCAATCATGTTGGCTTGAATTACCCAGCAATCTCTGTCAGCTAGTCCCTTCTCAGCTGCTATGCTGTGAGATGTGTGTGGGAGGGTTGTAGATGAGTGTGTGCGTGTGCATACGTGTGTGATCCCCCGTGTACATTAATGTGCGTACTGTAAAAGTGTACTTAACAGGAAAAAAAAGTAAAAGTCTGAAACTTAAATGAAAGATGAAGGCAGAAGAGGACTAATTTTCATGCCTGATGGTTTTAAGTCCAGTAAAAATGTTGTCATTTAAACCAAATTACACAAAAAAAAAACTTTTTTATGTTTTTAGAGAAGACTACATGCTTTGAATACTTTTAAAAGAACCGATTTATAACAAACGGTGGGACCAAATTATAAAGCCCTTCAGGTCAGAGTAACTCTGACACTTCTTTATGAATTGCTACTAATCGAAAATGTTGGCAGGAATTACTGTCACTTGTCCTGATTTGTATGCCTGGCAACCTTTTTCATCTCAAAGAATACTAGACCCCACAAGGTCTTTACATTATGGGCAAACATTTGCAATTATGATGAACTCCGCCAGCTTATCTCAAAAGGAACAGGTTCTCACTGATGGACAAGAAGACATTTTAATGAAAAGAACGGCTTTGAGCTGATGAAATAAAGATTGCTCCACCTCAGGGCACACTCAAATTAAATTATCAAGATGACTGCGTGCATGCCGCTCCCATTAACGCAGGTATGGTTACAGCCTAATCACACTGCACTTGTTCTATAAAATATTTGTGAAACATCTACTGTATACAGTGGATGATGAACACTCTGGTCTGTTTTTTATCTTCTTCTCCACGGTGGCTAAAGGCCTCAAGGATTCTCTTGTACTTAATTCATAGGGATGAACTAATGTTAAAACCATGTGGTGTCCCCAGAGGCCGAGCGAGTAGACACTGCGATGCATGCAGTTTTATGCTCGCAGATAAACATGGACCCGGTGGCTTGTCAGACGCCTGTGGAAGGAGCCCAGAGTCCTCTGCCTTAAAACAATGTTGGTGTTGTGGCGAGAGACTGCGACTGGCAATGGGAAACACCTGTGCTGGGGTGAGCAGCCGGGCAGTAGGAGGGTGTGTGTGTGTGTGTGTGTCTGTGTGTGTGCGGGGAGGGGGGGGGAGTTACCACTGTTCGAAGAGGAAGGGAAGGCAAGAGGGAGGCATAAAGCCAGTTCGAAAGGCCACGACATCCTCAACATTTGCTGCTGAGGAGTTGAGGTCCGAGGAAATTAGTTACAGTAATGTCTTGGTTGTTGCCGCCTAAATTTTTACACACATGTGCTGGCAGTCGAGGCTGAGTCTCAGCCTGTGGCGTGCACAGGCATACACACTAGTAGTTAGTTGACAGCATCAGAATGCGACTGAATTTAGACATGCGAGTTTCTTCAGTGAAGTTTCCCTGTGGAATTTTTTGTGGTATTTCTGTCAGACATGTAAACAAATGCATTCTTTTCCCATAATATTTGAGTCAAGATTTGCCTCTGTGAAAACAGTAAGATATATTTTTAGATTTACTGTATGCCAGTATACAGCACTGTATATCGGCAGAAAAGGGAAACTCTTGGCATCCATAAGTTAGTGGCAGTATTTCAGACAATCAGAAGACAATGGCAATTTTATGTCAAGTGAATATATATTCAGACTGTGTTTTTTAATGCAAGACAGTTATCATCAAAATATGTTGAAATCTGCATTTTATTAATACTCTTTAGAGCATAGAATCTCATAAATACATTTGTATTAATTCGTTTCTCTAGAAGTATCAAAAAAGGTGTAAACCACATAAAAGAAATTCACACGGGCACATCAGTTTTATTGGTTTTTTTGAATAGTACCTAGCTGGAAAGAAAAAAGTGCATACAGTATAAACATGCAAATCCCAAATGAAACGAAGAACACACAACACAGCAACATTTTTCCAGGCAAACATCTTACCCTGCTGTACATCCATCAGCCGCTCCTCAGCGGCCCGGTGCTCCACCCTCAAGTCAGGTTGATCATTCCATCTCCTGCCTCTCTATCCTGAGGTGCCTGCTGTCAATTTATCAGACTCTTCCTTTTAATTTCATACTTTCCACTGTGTAAGCATCCATCTCTGCTGTCTGCAGCGGCGTTCGAGGCTTCAGAGCAGAGTGGTGTGTGGAACGGGCTGATGTGTAGCCCACAACTGACAGGAAGAAGCAAGTTGCAATGGAGTAGTGATCTCTAGAAAAAAAAAAAAGGCAGTATACTTTACACACTGTGCAGTCCTCATTGTGTATTTTGTTGCCTGTTGTTTGTTATATTTACGGAGAAATACACACTTGTGTATCAGAATCCAAAAGTCTCCTTTTAAGGATGTAATCTTAAATACATATCATGCTACTTACAAGCCAGTTGCATAAAAACCTGAAACATGTGTAGGGGAGCATGATTTTGTGGATATTGCAGTATGTATGTTCTGAATTGACATTTATCAGTGGTTCTATCTGGCAGCCATACACAGTCTTATAATCTTATGCAGTCATATGATAAATGAGAAATCACCTGCCTTTTAGGACTCAACCATAAAATCTGTAGATTTTATACATGTTAAACTATTAGTTTCATTGTTCTTCCTATAAGTTGACAGATCCAAGATTTAAAAAAATACTTTTTGTTCTGGATGTGACACATAAAGTATCATAGATTTAATCTTAATTTTGGACTCCAAACCGTGTCTCCATAACCCTCATCTTCACATCATCCCTTCCTCTCTCTCTCTCTCTCTCTCTCTCTCTCTCTCTCTCTCTCTCTCTCTCTCTCTGCATCTAACAAAATTAATTACTGTATGTTTTATTTTATGAAGGTGTCAGGATGAAATGATGAATGGCTTGTAATATCAAAAGATTAAAGACACAATGCAATGAAGGACGCGCCTGCTTACACTGTGATAGTGCTTACATGCAGACACGTGTACACACTAGTACACACACAGCATTCACACACAGTCTCTGGGGCCATTGATATCTGGTTTCATATTTGATATTAACTGCATGGGGGAGCGATTATGGCCACAATGTCATTACCAGTGGTAGAGGGGCATAATAGAAGTGAACTTTTCAAAAAGGTCCTTATAATTGCTGCCTGGGTCCTTCTTGATAAAATCCAATATTGATATGTACACTGGTCCCCTCATTATGGCCACAGATGAAAAAGAGCATTTCAGCATTCTTTAATGAGCGCTGTACCAGTGAAGGTCATCTTAATGGGGTTCAACTTGCTTTTGGGAGCCAGAGGTAATATTCTAATGAGAAAGAGCCACTACACCACTCCAGTAATTCTGTAATTGCACCCATGGATACCACTTTATTGTTGCCTGTGCAGTGGTATTGAAGTCCTTTGTTGTCATTTGCAACATGGCTTGTCCTCTCTGGTCTGGTTTGGCGGTGCAACAGAAAGCACAATACGCACACGCACCCATGCAGACGCACACGCTCTCATTACCATATTTCACATTCACTTCACACACTTTCCGGTGTTTATTGGAAACTACAGCTTATTCATTGCTTACTTATGGGTGGAGGGACATCAGAACCACCTCGCAAAAGGAATGAATATTAAACCGCAGTAGAAAGCAGCGTGGCAGGGCAAGGACAGAAGGGATGTTTGCATGCACTCGTGCTCGTGTTGGCTTGTGTTTGGCCGTGCATGTGTCGACTTTGAGTGTGCTTGAGTACACATGTGTGCCCGAAAGAAGCTTTAAGCCTGAGGCTGTTTCTCCCCTGAATCTCAGTCTATTCCTTGGAATAACAAAAAATTTAGCATGTTGCTGTTTGAACATGTATTTCTATCTGGATTTTACACAATAATGTCTTTGCTACTTTTCTTTGAAAGAACTGTAAATTTAGATTCACATTTCTAAATTGAAATGGTAATCAACTGAATTTGGATTGCACTTTGGAAACTGTCTTCACCAACAAGTGACAGTGATTGAAGTGACTCAAGTGACATTACTGTGGGCAATTTTGCCAATATCATGCAGCATCCTTTTGAGCCATAAAATCTTTCATACAATATTTTTTTGACATATTCAGTAGAGCTCCTTAAATTCTGTAAACAAACTTGATATTTAAAATCAGTTGAGATATTCTTTAAACAATTACAGTTAAATCACAGATTAGTGTCAAAGAAAAAGTGAAGATTCAGTGTACCTGGTCCTGAATCTCATTTCCTGTGCTGAACTTTTTCCCTTGAGTCCAGCCCCTGAAAAACCATCCCACAGAAACATGCTGACAAGACGAATGGACAGACAAACGGCACGTGGAGACCATCTGTGGTTGCTAGGTTTTCTTTAATCCATAACAACCCTAACATTTGCTCTAAACTAGGATAAGAAACAGAGTTTGTGGAAGACTTAGGTGCATGCAGAAGTGCTAAAGAAGAATTTAAATTTTTCATGTAAAAATATGCAATTTCACATCAATTTGACAATTACTGTTCCCATATCTATGTACAAGTTTCCAAAGATTTTGGAAAAGCTTAAAAATAAATAAACAACACTCAAATAAGCTTCAAGACAAAACTTGCTGAAGAATTCCACTGAGGAACAACTACAACACAAGTTATTCAGTTAGTTATGATGCTCTCCAATGATTTTGAATTCCTTTGGCTTAGATGGTGCGCACAATTGAAAAAACCTTGAAAAAAGAGCAGTGTGTACAATGCCTCTGGCACCACACATATTTAGACATACAGCAGCTTTTGGTCCACTAGGTGACCAGTAAACGGCTTGAGTTAGTCATAATTTCTGTATCATTGTGTTGCAGTACAGCACAATAAATAGTTTAATTGAAATTATTTTAATGTGAGGCGATGGATTTATTTTTGCGTTCTGCATTGTAAGTTGGCAGCTCCAAATATAGTAATTTCTCTGGTAGAAAAAAAATATCTGAAGAAAAAAGAGTGAAACCAGTTCATAAACATACATTCATAAACTATATCATGCTTCAAGATTTCCTCCCTCGCTCTTCCTGTCTGCACTATTATTCCCTCTTTATAGGTCATGTCAGTTTAAACAGGATCCTCAGATATTTTCACCAGGACTTCTATGCACATGGGAGATGCACAACAGAAACAGGGCTTAAAAGTTGTGCAGCTTTTTCCCTTTTTGGACACAAAAATAATTTTCAAAGTCACAAATCATCAACATTCAACTTCCCATCCAAAACAGTTTCAATTCCAGACAATGATGAAAAAGATGTAACCTAAACTTGTAGTGTGAAAGCTGAGGGGCATATACTCTTTGGGGAATTACAATGAGAAATTTGTCAAATTTCATTCAAAGCAGTGAAGTGTTTCAAAGTGTAGATAAATTTCAATCTGTCTCCTTTGTCTTTGAGTGACTGAAATAGGAGAGAGAAGAAGAGTGAACCTGCTCCATATGATTCAGGCGGCTGTGTAAAAGAATGAGGGCGTTTTAAAGGTGATAAAAAAAAGGCAAGGCAGTGAATATCATCTTGTAGATAAGACAGCCACCCCGCTTTCCACAGGCTACATCCGTTTTATTACATCTGGCAGCGAATTAAGGCACGTGTGTGTGGAAAAAAAAAAAAAAAAAGGACGATTGAAAATGAAACCCGGGGCTAAGACCGCTTTCAGCCTGACTTCTTTCCTCCCTCAACACTGACATTAGACTTTGATTCTCACATGAGATTCTCTGATGATGATGATGAACCATAAAAAATGATATAGCTCAATAAAAGTACAAAAAGGCGCGAGTTCATAAAGAGGACCTGGGGGCCATGTTAGGTTTGGTCCATGCCGATGCATTTCTTCTCCCTCTGCTGGCTTTTAGAGATGATTACCTCGGATATTTATGGAGGAAACATTTTTCTGATTTGAGAGAGTTAGTGTGTCTGGATGTTTGTGTCTGCTGGGTCCTGTGAGGTTCATACAGAGGCATCCCTTTTGCTATTATTAAATATATAAGACCTATTATCTGCTACAAACTAGAATGATATAATATAGTTGTCATAACTGTCATCATAAATAGCACAGGGGAAAAAAACAACAACCTTATATTATATATTATTTCTGACAGAATTAGAAAATTTACCAACATTGATACTGATCAAAATGACAAATGAGACAATTCTGAGTTACCACTTTCACCTTGAAAGTCTACTTGGATTCAGCCAGTCCAAAACATACAAATGGGTCACATGCGTATATATCATAATGAGACCATGCCAATATATTAAGCTTTCTGACAATAGATTGTGGAAAATCAGATGCTATCTGCAGGCAAAGAAGTGAAGAGACATTACAGTCCTCTCCTCTCCTCTCCGATCCTATTTATCCTTTCCTTTTCGATTACAAGAGTGCAGACTGGAGAAGCCAGGCACTAGTGAGCACTGGCTCCCTCCTCTTCAGGCAGCCTGTGATATGACTTGAGCTGTGTGATCTCCATGAGAGAAAACCCTGATGCATACAGGAAATAATCAGGGCAACACAGGCAGGGTTCAGAGAAATGCAAATATTTTCAGAGTGCTTAAAAAACAATACCACACACACACTGCCAAATACGGACCACCTCCACCCCATTCCCAACCTTCACACACACACATGCAACATCGTACACACTTTTAACCACGATGCATACCCACACATACATCACACAACACAAACCAAAAAAAACAACCAGCCCCCTGACAAAACTCTCCCCAAGTGCATTTGCATAAAACATTAAGCTTAACAAAATGATTACACCTGACAAGTTGAGTTGGAGGAAGAACATCGCCAGTGGCAGCCGGTTACTTGCAGATCCTGCAATCATTCTCTCGTCAAGCAACTGTTTCATGGGCGCCTTTGTAGGCACTGTCATGCCACTGCATCGTGATTAATCCTTCCCTTTTGTTTTTCTTTTCTCCCTTCCACCCCTCTCAGTCCCTCCCACAAATCCAATAAGTTGCCCTTAAATCAGGTTACCCTGCACCTTGCAGATAGGAGCATTGTGATGGATATGCCAAAATGCATGCCAGGCAGCATGTTTTTGTGCGGAAGCACTGTGAAATTGTACTGCTGTGATTTTGCATTATGGTGCTAAGTGTTTGTCTTGTAATGCAATTAAATGTGCATGTAAGCCACCCCCACACTCCCCAAACTATTGTGTGCTGTATTTAATAATTTTATATACGCTCTTTTGTGACGTTGCCATTTAACCTGAGGTAAAATAGAATAATTTAGAGGAGTATTAAAAGAATAACTTTAGAGTGTTTGCCATAGAGAACACAAGCGGGATCATTTTTGAAAAAAAGATGACAATCAAAACATTAATATCCTTCTCACTCATATAAGCCTGCTGAAAATTCTTAGCTCAGAATACTTTGCTGAAGGATAGCTCGCAGATAAAGAAAGAGAGAGATTATTGCCTCCTTTCATTTCTGCCCCCCTGGCAGCGGTAGGTATGGTAATATGGTTTTTGAATATTTGCAAGCATAAACTTAAGAAATGAGTGCTGATAAGGAGTGACAGCAACAGAGGCAGCAGAGATCTCCAGCATGACAGGCGATGTCAAAAACCCCGGTGACGCTGTCACTGTGACAAACTTTTCAAAAGAACAATGCACACGCACACCGTTATTGAAGTGAGCTGCTGCAAGCCTCTCTGACAGTGTTGTCCCAGCAGTTAAAAAATGGAAACATCACCTAATTATGCACGCCATATTTTTCCTCTGAATACTTAAGCCTACAAACTTTCAACGTATGTCAATATACTTTGCAGAGCGCCTGTACCACGGGCACATTGGTAGAGTGAAAGATTTATGCTGCATTAGAAAAGATTTAAATGAGGAAAATAAGTTAAAAGCAACGTTTAAATAGATAATTCAGAAGAAATTATATTTTTTTCCACCTCAACCTGCACGGGTTGTGTCTTGAACCTGACATTAACCTCCACATAAGCAGGTGTTTGTCAGACATTCAGGTTCTGTTATTGAGTTTTGATTGTCTTCACTGTACTTTTATTGGTAGTCTAACTCTGCGGACCCTGTCAGTCTGTGGGAAGCCGTGAGGATCATTACTTTCAAAAAGAACCAGCTGGCCTATTGTTTAGGCTCCACCAGCTGTGTCTATTTTCATAACCCATTTTCCTTTTGTTCTGCTACACCTCCTTATAAAAGTACAGAGACAGGAAGGCAGAGTTGTATTTCACCATTTTCATGAACTCTTACCCTTCTGATCGCCTCGTGTTCAACGCTTCAGTGTTGGTGTGTGAGCCTTCATGCATGAGCATACAGACTGTGTCAGTGTGCATGTCTGAGTGACTGCGAGGAGGAAGGCAAAGTCTGTAATCACCTAATCCAAACATACACTCGGGGAATCTCATTACTAGACCTAACAGTTCCATTTGAACCTTATCTGGTTTCAATCAGCCACCTCTCGTTTGGAGAAAGGCGCAGAAACTTGATTCCTTTTGTCTAGAAGTCTCTGCCATCAGGGGTCTCCTGTTTGTCTTGTCTATCACCATCTTTTACGGCTAACCGTATTTTCAACCCTCCATCAGCGGTGGAGGGAGCGATGTAAGTGGCCGAAGAAAGCTGCTTCTCGTCATCCAGTTTGCAAGTAGCAGTGTGTGACATCAGCGGGTTTGCATGTGCAGAATGGACTGCTGCCACAGGGAACTCCCGCTCACCCCACACCATTCCCCTCCAACCCCGGTTGTTCCCCAGCCACCCGCTCCCACAGCCCTCCATCCACATGCAAACGGACATTAAAACGAAACCTGACCCTGGCCCTGGAATCTGTAAGGTACTGTTTTTTTTTCTCCCCTTCTTTTCTTTTTCCCTAAACAGGGAATCCTGCACCTTGTGTGTGTGTGTGTGTGTGTGTGTGTGTGTGTGTGTGTTAGGGTAGTCAAGAGGGGGGTCAGATAAAGGTGAGCGTGAAGCGACGTCAGTGACTGCAAGTGAACTGTCTCAGGAATCCCCAGATTAAAAAACTCCAGAAGGTTGAGAGTCGGAGATAATCACAGGATCTGGAATCACAATAACAAACTGGCCATATATCTACCTGTCTCCGGCCTTCCTCCCTGAGACGGCCACAGGGTCAAACAAATGGCTGCATTCCATCAATAGCCCTCCCCACCTCCCCCTCCTCCTGCTGGGCTCCCAATGAAGTGTCTGCAAGGATCAAATATGGCCTCTAAACTTATAACTCCCCTCTCGCTTTGTCCACCAACTACCTGCCATTCTTTCACCCAGTGCAGGTATTTATTCTTATTCCTATGAGTGAGACCCCAACTGAATATGGCTAAATGAATTGATCATACTGTGCTATAAGTTTTGACTTAAACTGAGACTGTGTGGCTGCGTCGTGGATTTTTCGATCTGATCAATGTGAGATTTTCAGGTATGCCACTGCATGATCACAACTCGATCTCAGCGCTCTGGGCTGCAGTGTTGGAGCTGAGGTTAGAGATGTGGAGTTTTGTGGTTGGGGGTTAGAGCACTTCCTCTGAGACTTAAGGTTGGAGCAATG
The DNA here is from genome assembly GCF_022577435.1 of Embiotoca jacksoni. NCBI lineage: Eukaryota > Metazoa > Chordata > Actinopteri > Embiotocidae > Embiotoca > Embiotoca jacksoni. The sequence continues at coordinate 7,811,875 of NW_027185318.1, forward strand.
GGCTCAGCGGCTGCAGTGATTTCTGGGTTGAATTAACAGTTGAGCAGGGGAGCTGTGACTCGTGTCTGGAGGGGGCTGTTGGGGTCCAGCATAGGGTCCAATACGGCAGGTATGATTTACATAGCTGTGAGAGAGTCCAGGATCTCCGTCTGCCCAGACCCTCTCCCTTGGGAACCGTGTTGAAGGAGGTGCTGCATTGTGATACTTATGTGATTTATGTTCCCCACGTACTCTTCCTTCCAGTGCCTGACAAGTTTATTATTTATTTTTGCTTGTTGTGATTATTTGCTTTAGCGCAGTTACAAATACTGTATATTGCGTAGCGGTTCTGTAAACCTTGAGTAGCAGCCTAGAGATTTGACTGTGTGCCTGTCTTTTCTTCAGATCTGTTCTCTGTAGAGGTTAGTCTTTGTTGTTGCCCGTGTACCCGTCTAGACACTGAGGATAATTTGTCCCTTTGCTTCCTCCTCTGGTTGCTCCATTCTCAGCGAGGGAAATTACCTTACAAAGAGGGCAAGGGTTGCCGATTGAAAGTAAGTTATTTCGTCAGTGTAAAGTGTAGTAAATAGCCCGAGGTTAGGAGAAAATAATGATATACAGTCTGATCCAGCGGGAGAGTACAGCAGGAGACACAATCAAACCCTTGCAGAAAACTTTCTGAAATGCTTTCAGAGGATGTGTTTCATCATGTTAGATTACTACCGTGGATAGTACCACTTCTGGATGGTTATATCATATTCATCTCCTGAATATCATGGGCATTGTGCACCAACGTTCCTAGAGTATAGTGCACCGAGTTTAGGACTGCAGGGCATATCTAAATTCAGCTATTGATTAATGCTGCAGCAGAAAAAAAAAAGAAAAAAAACCCTGTAAAGACATTATAGTCTGCAGTTACATAGCAGACTGTTTAATTCCCTCCTCACTGCTGCATTCAAATTATTTGCTTTCACAGTCAAAAATCGAATGGTTGTAAAAATTGACTTCCTGTACAGGCGGAGAGAAATAAATTCCCGCGGTATTGACAGCAGCCAAACAGAAAAGCTATTGCCCAGCATTTAATTATTGAAGACATTGATCAACAGAGTGATTTGTTTGCTGTGGTTCAGTTAAAAGGCCTAATTGAGTTGCGGTGTTCTGTAAAAGGCTTTTATTTGTTCATTTGGTCTGGATCAGATTGCATGATAGCCTTCAGTCACAAAGAATGAATACTGTTTAGTTTGAATGATTGCGGTTAATGAAGTCTTTTGAAAGCAGAATTTAATATTGGTATGTTTACAAAAGAAGTAAAAATGACAGATTAGTCAGTGATTATGGTTAAGAGAGGAAAATGACAAAATTAGAGCAGGCTGGAGAAATATAATAAAAACAGTTTATAATCTTAATAAAAGCACATTGCTTTGCCATCTGAAAAAAACATCACTCTCCTCTGTCCCTTAAAATCTGGAAGTCCATTTGTACACTATAGAGGGGGACCTCCAGGTCTGCGGAGATGCTGTTCTCTACCCTCCCCCCCCCATGATCATCCTGTGCTCACATCAATAAGCAGGGAGTCTGATCTATCAGACATTTATGCTGCTCTGTACTGCCCTTGGTCTCCCTGTGGGAGCTGAAGTAATCAGACTGTTTCAGGGGCTTCACTTGTTCATCCAGTCTGCACTTTTTCCACTCTATTTGCTTTATATTGGAGTACATGACAAAAACAATGGCTGACTTCAACCATGCCATTATTCTTTCTAATTCAGTAGATGTGAGCTTTTTGGTCAATCAAATGTGACGTGCCAAAACTGTAATTAATTTATTCATATGGATTTTGAAATATTCATGCTTTCACAATCAGCATCCTCATACTGTGCTATCATAATCCAACATATCCCTACTTGTACAATGTGCATTGAAAGAAAGAAGTTTTATTTTTTTTGCACTTGTTGTAAGAGCAGCATTTCCTCCCTTTTTTGAGGCATGAAAAGAGTGGTGTTGGGCAGACTGCACCTTCTTCCTCCTGCTTCTCCATTCATCTTAAACCTCTGACTCACACTAGCAGCATTGAGAGTGGGGATAAATGAGGAGCAGGCAGCAGGATGTTTTCATCAGAATATGTGTCCTAACTCCACCGTCAGTGAGAGGTCTAATCATCTAACTTTAGACAGAAATTGGAATGTTGGGATTAATGGCATTCCAAGAGGACGGCCGCGGCTCTAGGTTCCCATCCAACAGTATGAGTCTGGAGGGAAGAGTCAGACAGCACGACTGGAAGAAATTATGAGATAAAGAGAGAGGGGAGTTTTAAAAATGGGAGAAAATTGAAAGAGGGAGAGAGGTGAAGGAGGGGTTCTGTCAGAGAAAGACACCACAGGAAAAAAAAAAAAAAAAAGTGGGTTGTTCATTTTCTGGATAGATAGATCAGATGAAATGGAACCATGCGTCACAGCGAAGGCAGCTGCGCTTTTGGCAAGGACTTTCTTGGCTCGCACACACATACAAGTGCAGATATACACACCTTCTCACATACACACACTGCACACATGGAGGTAGGAGTCTTCACCGACAGGTGAGGGTTACCTTTTACTATTAGCTCTGCGCTGCAGGCCTGGATGAGCTCAGCCACTGATTCCTCCTTCATTCTTCCTCGCTGGGGCTTTTGCTAAGGGAGTAACGTTTAGCAGGCCCTCAAGGCATGGAGCCATCTAAGCAGCACAAAGTCCTGGAACTGCTTCAGATTACCTGCTGTGTTCTTTGCCAGATAGTGCTGTGTCTGTGCCTGTGTGTCTCTGTGCACACTGTGTGTTTACTGCAGGTTTGCAGCAACTGATGTCATTATCAGATAACTTAAAAACTGCACATGGATGCTGCACAACATGCGCATTATGGGCTTCTGTTTTTTTCAGGAGATGGATGTTTTAGTTTACGTTAACTCATTAATTAAAAGCACAGATTAAAGCAAATAAAAGATAGATTCTAGTAGTAATAGTAGGCTACTGGATAGAAGTAGGCATTTTTTGGGATATCTTTTAAATTGACATTATATTAGGGACAAATATGAAATGGAAAATGATGCACAAAAATTGGCTTTACCTCAAATTTGATTAAACAATGTGATTTTTGTCCCGCGTTGCAGAGAGCAAAGCAGAGTCGGCCATTACCAGAACCAAAATAAACTGTTATCCTTGGAAGTGTCTTTATTGTACTTAGTCATACATGCATTTATCATGAGGCTATAAATCTCTGTGAGTGAAGGATGTTAATGACTCCGAGAGACAGTGGTGGAAGTGCTCCGTCTCCACCGTTTGATGGGCTGTGATTTTAGTTGCAGAAGACAGAGCCGTGGCTGGGATAGTACTTTACCTGGCCCCGGACTCCCCTGGGCTCACTATAGTGGAGAGCTTTGCAGAATGGGGGCCCTGGCCTCATGCTGGGCCTGTCTGCATCCAGCAGTTTATGGAGATGCCGCATATAGACTGACACTGACAGTTTGATGTCTGCCAGTTGCCTCTTACCTTCCTGTTTGAGAGTGTTATCTTTGGCTTTATTTGTTTTTCTCTTTCCCTCTTACTCTCTCTTTTCTCTCTCAGTGGATAAACATCAATGTGTGGTGGAGTTGTTTAATATTTCCTTTCCTCTGTAGATATGGACATGAGGGAAGTATCCATCTCCTGGGATCCTGACCCCATAGGAACTATCTATATTCCAGGCGGAACTCGAACAATGACGTTCGGACAGGGCCAGTGGGGCTATTTGTAGTGTCGAGTCACTTCCAAGGCATCAGCCCCAACCTTTCAGGACCTCAGACCTCAGTCCATTTTTAGTGGTGAGTTCAGTAAAAATAAGCATCACCAGCAGTTTGTCTTTTTACAGCCTTGCATCATTTCCTGCCTCCCCCTCGCTTTTGATCATACTCTCTCCCGTTCTGCCAGAACACACACTCATACGCAAACAAACTTGCACCATCCTCCGACTCCTCCGTCTTTCCTCTGTCCTTCCAGCCCTAATGAGTCTTTCAGCTGAGCGATGATAGACTTGTATTTATTCTCCAGGCCGATAATTTCAGGGAGTGTATCTACACTCTCAGCGCCTGGGGCCCGTGCCAGGGACAGATCAGCAGCCCTAGCTCCAGGCAGCGAGAGGAATGGGGGGAAAATTGTTTTTCGGCATCCACCTCCACCCTGCCCAATATTTCTTTACAGTAAATATACACACCATACACAAGTATTACTTCATTCTCCCGTAGGCATTGTCACAACTTGAATATTTTCCAAAACAATTTACCCTCAATATACAGTTATGCACATAGTACAATGCTCACACACACACACACACACACACACACACACACACACACACACACACACACACTCTCACTCACTCAACTAATCCTGTTAGCTCATTGACAATGGACGAACTCTAAGCAAAAGCCTGAGGCTACCACTTCCTACCTCTTAGCTCAGTAAACAAGGAAAAAACTAACAAAAAAAGACAACAGCGGATAAATGTTTCTGCTTGTCATAAAGTCATGTTGCAAGTGCCCCGGCAGTTGTTTGCTGTTGTATGTACACCTCAAAGTTATCAGTGAGAGGGCAGTAGGTTGGTGAGAGATCCGTGTTATGAGCGCTGGGCTGTGGAAACGGAGCAGAGCTGTGAGATACATAAATCTAACATGCAGCATGTGCGCTTATTAATTCAGCTATTGAGTCCATGTGGATGAGCCAGGGAGGGCCTATCCAAACACTGTCCCACCGCAGCAGGGCTCTGAGCACTGTGAAGCGCTCTCTATTTACTATAGGCCTGTGTTTGGACTTGTGCCATGTAACACTTTGACCCAGTGAGAGGAGTTTGTTGAGACTTGTATCCAAGAAGGGAAAACAGTGAGCTATTGTGAGTCTCAGCACAGCAGGGTTTGGTTTTTAGTAGGCTTTATCAGTTTCTCAAATTACTGACACGTGTGATTGGTAGACGCTACAAATCTTTATCCTTTTTTTCTGCAGGACCCTCCTTTTTTTTTTTTTTTTTTTTTTTTTTTTTACACAATACATTATAATTTAGGCTGCATATATCTCTGTAGAAAAGGGCTGAGTTACAGAGAGCTGTTTGAAAAACGTTTTATTGTACGCTGTACCATACATTGTTTATTTTTCAACTGCTATATTTTACAAAACTTTTTCTGCATGAAATAAGGGCTGAAATACCTTTTTAGTGACATCAAAGAAAACCTGTCCCTGCCGACTTCTGCTCACATGTCCATGCCTCTGACTCAGTACTTTAGATTCCACCATAGCTCCCAAACATCCCCTCGGCGTTGACATTAGATCCCCTGGGGCAGATGGTCTTCGGGGAGGGGTAGCTCAGTTCTCTGGATGCCTGGATTTGTGCTGCAACACGCAGGACGAATCAGAGCACCTGTGTTCACTTGGACATAGCTCTGCACATCACATGATCTGTCTGAGGTGGGGGGGAAAGGGCACATAGATATCCAGAGCTCATCCGGGCTGATCAGCACCTCCCCCGGCTGACCCCGTGTCGACCCAAGAAAAAGACTCATCCATCTCTGCCCGCACTCACTTCTAAGATGACGTCATTCACCATATTTGATGATTTCTCTTTGATTTCTGGTCTGAAATGTGCAGTTAATTATACTGCCGATTTCTTTATGTGCAAGTCTTTTGTTTATTTATTCAATAAAATGCGAAATGTCTTTAAGGAATCTCAATTAATGTACTTTCAATACATGTAATAATGAAATACATGATATTCTTAAGTGAAAAATTCTGTTGTATTTAAAAACTCGATTTATTCATTGTTTTATTTAAGGATTCGTGGACTGCAAAACATCATAGCCCGGACATCTTCATAACGGTTTCATACATCCACAGGACAAGCATTAGGTCATGAGGCCCGATGATATCGGCCTTGCTACTCTTTCATCAAAGTGATACCACATGCTGCGGCCAGTGTTTAGGTCTGGGAAATATTATTTTGAAATGAGGGCTCATGTATACTCCAAAGTAGCACCAACCAAAAAAAAAAAAAGGAGCATAATAAGGAACAGAAGTGTAGTGCTGCCGTGCTATTGTCCAGTGCATTAACCCCAATCAATTTGTGGACAGTGTCTGGGACATTCAAAGAAAGAAGAGACAGAACAAGAAGGAAAATAGCAACGTAGGAAACTTATCTTCTTTTTGTCACTTTTTAAATTTTTTGAGTTACAGTTTTAAATAATTATCTGCATTTCCTGTACATTTTCAGACCTTTATCTTACCACCTTGTCCATATAATTTCTAAAGTATGACCTGTATTTCAGACATCTAATTCAGGGAAATCATTAAATTACTGAATTCTTCTTTATTAAGTTCCCTTAGTCACTCAAAGCCTTTAAAACTGTCCTGTAGGGAAGTGATGTGTCGTCTGCCTTGTTCATCCCCACTGTCACAGCGGATGACAGGTAAATGACCTCTGAAAGTGCAAATACTGTCACTCCACTGTCATAAATGCCCCTGTACAGCACAAAGCAACATGCATATTTATGATGTCGCATAAACACTGCCCTTACGTCACACCGGCAGGCAAATGTGTGCCTCGCCATGCCACTCATCTCCCACCCTCCAGAGCCCTGATGGCACAGATCGCCAAATGAAGAGACATCAAAGAGAGTGCCAGCCTTTGTCAAACTCTACATGGTGAATTCCATCAAGGCACAAACTAGTAAAAAAAAAAAAAACTGTCTTTAATCTGGCCATAGGGGGTTATTATTCCACAAACATGCAATAGGAGCGTGGACATTTCACCCTGTTTTCATTTTTAAGAGGTTTCTGGTGCAATAACATGCATGTTGAGGCAGCGGTGCCTGCTGCTGTGAGGTAACCGTCATCCTCACCTGTCAGAGGTGAGGGACTTTTATAAACTCTGATGATTAGTGGATGATGAGTCCAGACATGTTGATGACTGACAGCTTCGCCGCCCTGGCAAAGCCTTAATCCAGGGGGAATAGCGGGAGGCGAGGCAAGTGTATTAATCTTGTGAGCGTTAACCTCTTGACAACACAAATGGTATTCAGTGTTTTTATAAAAGCAGCCTATAGGGAATTATATTTCTCTTATGCTAAAACAATTAACAAACTTTAACCTTACACTGTGTAGTGTGGGACTCTGATTTTCATGCTCCTGCCAGTGAGGTGGAGTTGTTAATAACCTGGGATAACTTCTGGGATAAGCCTAAACAATTGGCCACAACTGGTGTGAAATCCTTTTTGGTCTCCTGTGTGTTGTCCCGAGCACACCACCACACCTCTGCCCATCTTTTCCTCTCAGTGGGGTGCCCTTACGACACCTCCGGCTTCCCCTGGTAGAGCTGCCAGACTTCCTGTATTTCCCAGCCATGAGATTTGGCATAAAGTATGTACAGTTGTTGGCAGGGAAAAGGTCAAGCTGACAATCCTGCAGTAAATTCAAACTGCTGTCTGGCTGTTAATTGGTTTATGTCTTTTTTGTTTTCCTCTTGGCTACTGTAGTCAGTGTGACTTTACATGATTTTTATCTGTTGGAAATTTTGAATATGAACACAGTACTGTGAAGTAGTTTAAATCGATTTTAGATAGATACAGAAGAAAATTTAGTTTTTTCACACACAGAGTTCAACCAAAGCATAAGTGGCACAGGAGTGATTAAAACCAGTTTTATGAAGCAAATGGTCTCTGACCTCTGCCCTTCCTAAAAGCTGCCATGCTACCTTGAACGCTGGGTGAAACTCATTCAACCGCTTCCCTCAGGTCAGCTAATAGCGGAGACATTTCTGAAACATGCTTCCTAAAAATGTATGTATTGAAAAATGTGTTTCCTCCCTCCCTCACATTTCACATAACCTCTGCTGTTAATGGCACTCTCATAGTGGCCAAAGCCTGAACAACAGAACAGAGCAGAGTGTAGGATCCACCTGTGCCGGTGGTAATGAAAAGGCTGTCTGGTCAGAGAGCCTCGTGATGCGGAGACGGCCCTGCCAACATCCGATGCAGCTGGTTGTATCGTCTCAAGTTCCACACAGAGCAAGCGAAGCCCTGAGGGCAACGTGTGTTCGATTTAGAGTACTTTATTCCTCCTCGATTTGTTAAAGTCAATCATAATCCTCCAACTCAGTCTCTGCAGATAAATGTGTGGGTCAGTTTGTCAGTAATGTTGACTTTTGCACATCACAATGTCAGCTGTGATGCAAGAACAGAGAACGCAGCCGGTAATGCATTTCAAAACATATTCCTGGTGTAACTTAAACAGCCACACAGAACTCATTGTAACGTGTCTTTCAAAGCATCGCCCCAGCAGATGGATATTTATCCTTGTAGGTGTGAGTTGATTGACAGGTGCTTTGGAATGTTACGTGAAGCTGTTTCACAGTTCAGTGTCAAGGTTATGGTGCATCACACAAATCCGCACTAATCGTAGCCTCTAGTAAGCTCCACCTGACAGCCAGAAACTCCACCGACGAGAAATTGTTGACATGTTTTCTGAAACCAGCATGCCCAGCACATTATTTTCCCTTAAGCCTATTCACAGTAATGAGAAGTGCTGAAAGGATTTTGATTGTCTGCTAAAGTATTTAATGCACAGCAAATATTTTAGACACTGCTCATGGTGCGGAAACAATACATACAGTTTCCAGCATTCTTGGTTAATCAAGCGGAACAAAACAAACCAAGCCAGTGGGAAGAAAGGAGAAAAAAAAATATTGGCCTTTTGGTGTGTGTGTCTGGATGACCTGATTCTGAAGGAATTACTGCCATTATTTTACTTTCTGAGGACTTCTCTTGAGAGAAGCATACTGTGACTTTTAAGCAGATGAATATTCACCTTATTCTGCCAGGCTTGTAATAAATGATTGATAAAAATCACAATAGGAGTCTTTTTTAAATGAAATTTAACAGCAGCACTCTGAAATGAACTGTATGCTTCTGCCCTGTGGTGTTTAAAAGGATTACTGGAAAAATACAATATCTTCTTTGTCAGCACTTAAGGTCTATATAGCCGTGCCTCAGGATATCCCTTTCCCGAAAGGAAGGATTGCCCCATTTTTTTTTTTTTTCAACTCTCATGCTGCTCGTCACATTAACACCTCAGCTTCACTCCAAAGACTCCCTCTCATAATGGGATTAGTCAGAGCAAAGTTGCTATTTTCTAATTCGCCACAGCCGTTGCTTCCCTTTAAGACCAGAGGAAAATGGACATTTTGTCTTTTTTGATCATGTGCAATGAAAGAAAAAAAGGTGTGAAGAAGATCCATTCTGCTTATTCTTTTCAGTCCAGCACAGATTTCAAATATTTGTCCTCCTTCTCTGACACACTCGTAGATTTCAACAGGATTATGTGTAGCACTATCCTCGTGTATCATCTATCATCGGAGGCCCTTCACACACCCTTTCTCCTTGTCCCTTTCCAGATGTTCTCTTTTGACTTCCTCTCCATCTGCCATTCTCTCTTACGCTGACAAAATCAATAGTAAGTCCATTTGCCATATCATACTGTAGCGTCTCTCCAAACTCCGGATGGTAATGATGCGATGATAACCCAGGGGTGAGGCGCGGAGGGAGAATTTTAGCCTGATCAATACAGCTGGTGTACAGTATGACAACGTTTTTATAAGGATGCACCATACGTTTTGCTATTTGCTGCCTACACTATCACAAATTTTAATATTCTCAAATAAATAAGATCTAAAAAGAAAATGTCTGCTGTTTGTAGTGGGATATAATATGTGGTTATAATTTCAGTGATTTCTGTCCATCATCGTTCACTGCTTTAGGGTCGCTTTATGGGTCATGGACTTGAATTTTCTTTCTGTCCCTGGACAGTAGCGGTCATATGAGCCACCATGACATCACTCCATTAATGTGCTCCTCAGCCAAAGAGAGTGGCCCTTCCTTGGGGGAGATTTCAATGATGGTCTTTTGCGTTATGAGCTGCTCCAGCAAACCCCGCTTAAAGCCAGCCTTCTGCTTCCTAAACATGGATTTAATACCCTCATTAATGATATATGACAAGGGAGATCAATGCAGACTGCAAGTTAGAGCCCCCTGGATCTCTGTCTGTCTGTCTCTGTGCGTGTGTGTGTGTGTGTGTGTGTGTGTGTGTGTGTGTGCGTGTGCGTGTGCGCGCGCGCAAGCATTTGTACGTGTTTCATGTGCACTTAAACATGTTTGTGTTGGGTGTGCGCGCACCACTCCATGCAATGCCTTTAATGGGTACATGCTGTTGAACATCATAGAGACTGGACTGCCTCTGGATACCTTACACCTCATGGAAGGGAGGCTGGAAATAGCAGAGTTAGATGCCTTCAGAGGTCATAGCAGCTAATTAAATAAGTTATACACACAATAATGGTTAGTTTATCATATATAGACATACAAATTATATGTAAACGTTGCACCAAATTAGTAGATTTCATTATACATGTTTTTGTCCTGATGCACTCCTCTTCAATAGTAATTATTAATATTATCACATTATTAGAAAATAGTTTATCAGTTTTTGTTTTTTAAATAATGTGGATTGGAGATGAAGCACATTATAAACGCACTTTTTCTTTTAGCTCATAACAAAATTCCTTGTAACAATGCATATTTAAGATTGTTCAGTGGGGTTTAAAGGGTTACATTTACTCAAAAATATTGAATATTTTCTCAAAATAACACTTCAGTTTTTCTGAAACTACATGGTGGTATGGGTTGAATAAATTGTATACCCAATGTGCTGTGTTTACAGTGGGATTTGCAGTTTAGAAATATTGTTGGCACGGCTCCATAACACTCAGATATTTTATTTCTTTTCTGTATAGAATATACAGTTCACTGTAGGCACACTGCCAGACACACTAACCCTCAATGCCAGGATTGAATCCCTATTTACAGAGCATCAAGGTTAAAGCCCAAGTTTTAAAAGGTAAAACCAAAGTACCGTCTACTTGACCCTGCGACACTTTATTTGAAGGGACCCATAGCTGAGGTGATAGCATGTAATAAAGCCCCAAGATCAAAGTTTGGATTTGATTTCCAGCCAGTATGGTCTGGTGAACAGGGCCCAACAAGCCCATCCAACAGCCATGGCAACCATTCAGTGCTTTATTTTCTTATTAGATTGCTCTCCCAGAATTCCATTTTTATCCACATAGATCTGGCCAGTGAATCACCATTAAAGGGCCCATCAAGCTGTCAGGCCATCCGGAGTGCAGGTGCAGCGGGCCCACTCCACTGTAAACAAGCAGCACAGGCCCCTGAATAATGGAAGCCCAGACTGTTTTATGTTGTTCAAGGGGACTTAAAGAGATTCATCTCCTGCTGCTTTTCACCAAGTTTGCTTCACAACTCCTGGCTGAGCTGCTGAACGCTACAGTCTCCTATGAGGAGAGAGGGAAGGCTGAGGGGAAGAAAGGTTGGATGTGTATAGGAGAAAGGAGGGGCTGGGAAGAAATGGAAATCTTTCCCTACATTCTCAGACAATCACTACCTGTGAGGCTGTGCCAGAAAGCTTTGTTTCTGGAAAGAGGTCTAAATGGAGCATTTTATGCCTGGCTGAGCACTGACACTAAAAAGCTGAGACTTCTTCATATCTGACAGATTTTCTTTCATTATCTTTTCTCCATAATTTCCTCAGTAGTTAAGAGGGGCTGTAGTTCTTTGTAGAGCAGCGAAATGTCTGACTTAACCGTTCGAGACACCAGACAATTGCCCGCCGGTCCTTGTTTCCCCAAGGTCAGAGAGAGAGAATGGAAGTGCCCAAGAAAAACAAATGCAGACCATAGTGTAGTTGTCACACGCTCCACTAACACATGTGAAGGCTGGCTCCTCTTTTATTCTCAAATAAATTGCCCTGAAGAAGTGCTCACACATAAATGTCTCGCATAAACTGAAGTAAGCGGGGCGTTTTTCACGATTTTTCAAAAATGCTCCTCAGAGTTTATCTTATGTCGTTGGGTTTGAGTGACATCAGCCCTCTATTAGATTATTACATGCCTAAGATGTGCAGTGTTTTCTAAAAATGCTCTGAACGATTTTTTTTTTTTAAGCACAATAAAGAAAGTGGTGTGTTTACTAGTCGAGGAAAAAGAGTCTTACACTTTTCTCAAAGTGGATTTTTTTTTTTTTTCCCCCCATATAGATTCAACTGCCTAAAATGATCCAAAAAAAAATCCTCCCATTTCTCTCCAGATTGGAAAATTTGAGCTAGCAAATGTGTGCTTAGATATAGCTCTGTGGGGTAGTTAGCACCTTGGTGCCCTGTCTTTGAGGGTGTCTGGTTGTCATTAGGGGTGACGGGCAACAGTACAGGCAGGTGGGGCTCAGCGCTTCAGCTTTGCTGACAGTTTGGCGAAACTGTAAAAGATATTATCCGAGGGGAATGAAAACAGCACTCAGCGGGTCTGTCAGGGAAGACAGACAAGTTAAAACAGATGATGCACGTCCCGGTGACTGCCCCATCATTTTAGTGCCCTGCTACACATGCAGCTATAAAGAACCCTGGGTCGCCACATCTGGCCGGGCTTACCTCGAGGCTGAAGGCTGGGGGCCTGGGGGGACAGAGAGCGGAGACTAAAGGAGACCTGTCAGAGCAGACCAAACAAAGTCTTGCTGGCTACCGACAGGCTAAACACCCAAGACATGTTTTCTGCTTCTGTTTTGTCCCCCTCCGCTTTTAAAAATGACACCTCACAGGGAAGTAGAAGGCTTTTATTTCAGTGTTTACAATATGTGGGTAGCTTCTGTTTACGGTAGCTGAGGGGTCTGATTTGATGATGCATCTGAGATACCCAGAGGGGAGTGAACGATATACGCAGCTCTCACACTTAAAGATGATGTAATATTTTGAAACATGTAACAGTAACTTTTCCTCACTGAGATACTGAAATTCATTTGAATAAATGTCAGAGTAAATATTGTCTGACATTTTGCCTTGAAATGGGACTGAAAGAAACAGTCTGCAACTGGATAGTAATATAAAAAACATACTCAAAGTCTTTTGAATTCCTCTAATTATCTACATAACTGTGGTAGTGCAGAGTGTTACACATCATTGATACTACGTAAACAGTAGATTTGTTAAAGGGTGGTGTTCCTAGTCTATCAAACCACTGGATTTTCCTCCTGGCTCTGCAGAGTTCCAGGCTCGTGGCCTCTGGCGTTGAGGGCTTCAGAGGAGAAGAGGCCCAGGCCAGAGAGGGCGCAGGGCAACACGGGGTGACTGAAGGACACAGTGTGGGGTCACACTGGGGCTCTTCCTGCTCTGCATGTTGCATGCCCCAGTGCTCTGGAGGCCAGAGCCTGATTACAGCGCTGGGATTCAGCCGCAGAGCGTTTTCATTAGGGAAAGGGCCAAGATCATCCAGGAAGGTTCCGGCCCATTAATACATTTGAAACGGCGAATGAAGGGGGGGGGGGGGGTTGCTGGGGGGTGGGGGTGGAAAGGGGAGTTATTTTGAAAGGGGAGAACCCTGTGGAACGACCATGAGAGCCTTAGTGAATAAATACCCTGTGGATCATCTTAACTTCGTTCTACTTTTTTTCCTCGTCCTCTCCTCTAAGATCTGCAGCCAATTTTCCTGCAATTTGGAATAAATTGTTTGTGAAATCCATGTCAATATTTCCACTGGGAATCCATTCAGAGAAGACAGAGAGAAGCACTTGGCTGGACAGAAAACTACAGCGAGAATGAGAACAATGTATGGAGAATCTGGTCAATGACATCATCTGCTTCCTGTTTCAGGCTTATGCTTTTCATACAGACAATCACAACATGCCGTAGAAACAGATTTTGCATTCACACTGTTGAAGTAGCTCGGAAGGATCAAAGAAACTTGGTTCATGTGAAACCATGTGATGACACTGACAGATGTTTGCACAAAGCCGTGATATACTTTTGATATCCGTTTTGAAGTCTGTGGTCAATACAAGCTTACAGACACGGGAAGTGAATTTGCCAGGGTTTGTATTACTTAACATGCTCTTTGCTCAGACACCTTCGTCTGTCTATACTGGACTGACATAAGGAAGCCGGTTGGTCTGATTATACTGGAGGTTAACTGCTCATCTTCCCTCTTTTTTAGTAAATATGATATTTCCCCAGTCAGGAGTTGCACTGCTGTAGGTGTTTATTACCAATAACCACATCAAGCCTTCACTGCTGGAGGAAAAGAAATCTCCTCAGGTCAGTTTCCAAAGTAGTTAATATTTTATCCTGCATAGTAGTGGTGTAATGACTATTATTGATTTTTCATCATCTCTTATTAATGTAGTCTGGTGCCACAGCAAAATGCTAATCATACAGTATATTACACTTCTCTACATGTTTCATGTTAACTTCTTCAATTACTGTAACTAAAAGTACATCTCAATTCAAATCCTGACAGCAGTACTTCAGAGGTCTGCTGTGATGCCTCCCCCGGGTAGGTGTTTTAGACTTTAAATAAAATGATAGCAGCTCTCACCAGCCAGGGAAATTTCAATCTGTGTATTTCTGCCCTAATCATGTGAGTCATCTGATATATTAACATGAACAAGTGAGACAAAATATGACCTTGTATGCTCCACCGGCCCAGGACACACCTCAGACAGCGACCCTGCCAATAACACAAAAGCTGGACTGGGCCCGTCCAAGCCAGCGCAAAGTGAGCTGTTAAAGCCTGACGTGTGTTTTGTCATTGAAGCACGACAGGGAAGAGGCGGACGGTAAGCACCGAGCGGTGCTCAGGGAGCAGCGGGGGTAAAAAGGCTCTGTGACTTGGCAGCCAGGATCGCAGTGTGTGCCAGCACAGCTGTCCGGCTGCCGTCTCATTCAGCGCTGCTCCCAACTTGAACACGACGACCAATCTATCACCACAGCGGCCGGGCACACAAGGACACAGAGGTGTAAACCTGGCCTGCAGAGGAGAAGGCCTCAGCGCTACACCAACAAAGAGCAAGAGCTTTGCACATCATAATCTTTTCCTCGTAGACTTGCACGTGCTAAAGTGATTTAGTTGGCTTGTCTATCTAGATAGGAGACTGACAGAATATTCATGGGTCTGTTTTTTCAATTACATTGTGATCTTTGGAAAGATTCCCAACAGCACATTCATTGTATCCCTTCCATACAAAGTGCTCACTGTTTACTCAGCCCTTGTAAGGACATCTACACATGCTATCTGGCAATGAAACAGCCCGGGCAAAACTCAGATCACTTGAAGTTTTGAAGAATGTAATTCAGTCAAGTGTTAATAACTTGCAGGGCGCCAGGCTTGCGGAATCCCTTTTGTCAGAAAAACAATGGCGAGAGAGGAGATTTTATGAGCAGGCGTTCCTCTCTTGTGCCAGGTTTTTGTTTACTCTTTCATTATATCTCTAGTATATTATCTGATGCCTACATCCTGAGTCCAATCTCGCGGTTAGGTTTTAATCTCCTGACGCACTCAGCTCACTCGCCCTGCTGTCCTGTGCCACACAGGGAATCGGAGAGGGGTTATATTACAGCACATGAATCAAGGCAAAAATGAAATGCACTCCAGACGCTTTCAGATGGTTTTAATTTATGGCAGAGGCCTGCGGATACAAAAAAATGCATTAAATGTAATCTGATCACTTTATTCGATGCTGAATTTATGAGCAATCGGACCCCGTCTGGCTGAGTGACTGATTTTAAGAATAGACCATGTGATAGATTACAGATCTTTAATGCTAAAATATATTGATAACAGTATTAACAATAATGAGGATTACAATTTGTGTTTAGACATATTTCTCAAGTAAATCATAAAGTATTCCGGTTCTGCTAGTGTATGTAAAATTAAGAAGAAATTTGACCTATTATTTATAGTAGCTCCAAATAGATGCTTTGGAATTTAAATTAGTTCAGGATGTGTTTAGTTCATTAATCAAGTATGATTTAAAAAACGATAGAAGCAGTTCAGAGGTCTTAATAACCAGTCACTTGAGTAACTTGTGTGAATCTTCCGGTGTCAGTTCAACAGGGATTGACTTACTCCGTCTCCTCAGTTGTGGTCTGTGCACCATTGATGTCTCCATTGTAAAAATCATCGCTCATTCTCTGTCCTCAGAGATCAAATCAATTTATGAGAGCTGGATATCTGTCATTGGACCAAAGCCATTACGGTCAATCCAACCCAGCAGGGCATTTGGCTCATACATTGAGAGGTCCACAGGCATTTACAGCCAAGTGAGGAGACGCATCAAGTTTTAATGCTCAAAGCCACAGAAACCAATGAGGGCTTAGTGTGACTCATTACTTGACATGAATGCCCTGTGGCATGAAAAGAGAAGTGCAAAATGCTGTCGAACAAATATTTTTCTCCTAAAAACACAAGTGATCAGAGGTTG
Organism: Embiotoca jacksoni; assembly: GCF_022577435.1. Lineage (NCBI taxonomy): Eukaryota > Metazoa > Chordata > Actinopteri > Embiotocidae > Embiotoca > Embiotoca jacksoni. The sequence continues at coordinate 7,828,214 of NW_027185318.1, forward strand.
TTTTTAATCTTTTGCTCTGTTGAGCACATAATGCATGGCCACAAGCTAGAACATTAGCATACAGCCACACCATTTGTTCCAGTATGTGTGTGTGTGGATGCAGCGACTTAGGAAGTGCATCCATCAGCAGTTTCAGATTCACAGTGAAAAACAAAATGGCCCCTTCCTTCCTTCACCTTTGACCCCTGTGCAGCTTGTGGCACCTGGTGAACGAGGATGTTCCAGTGACTCCTTTAAATGCACTGTATATTGGGGAAACCACAAGATGTGTGCTATCATGGTGTACTCAGGGCTGGACAGAGTCTCTTTGTCAAGAAGGGATGTTGATGTTCTTGTGACAGCAGCTTGTGAACATCTGTGTGAGCAGACTTTTTGCTCTTTCCTCCCCAACCATTGTGAAATCACAGTTCAGTGCTTCTGCCTGCTCTCACTCTCCACTTAATGGATACATTCCTTCTTCTTTTCAGTCTCAGCAGTGATTCTTAAAGTCACCACACTTTTAGCCATGCTTGGGGATTGCTCTAGGGAAGGCCACTTTGGTCCAATATCTTACCAACTTTTGAGCCATTTTTTTGCCATTTTAGTGAAGCTAAAGGGTGTGTCCACATACACATTTGCAGAAGTTCAATGTGTGTTTTGGATGTAAAACAAAATACACCAATAAGAGTGCTTTTCCCTTTAAGAGCTAGGCGTGCTTGCACCTAAGTGGATTTCAGTACACAATAATAATCTCTCACACTGCAATCTTCTTCTTTTTTTTTTCTTTTTTTTTTTTTATTGTTTGCATGTTGGTATACTGCTGCAGGTCCCTGTGTCTGTATCAAGCAAAGCGTCCACGTGTTGTGCTCCTGCTTATGTATGCGCATATTAATATCTTAATAATACACCCTTAAAATAACTGTCAAATATTGCACTATTGACTTGGCCTTGTTTGTTGGTCAAGCACATGATTACTTTCCGCTGCCTCAAGATAGCAACGTGCGCACAGGGGGCCTGACTTGATAACCGGACGTGAAAATGACAACTGCGTCAGTGTGAAACAAGCAAACGCCGAAGTATTTCTTGGCGCCACACTGTGCATTTTGTTTCCTAAATTTGACCAAAGGCATAAAGAAACTGTTACCTCCTCTATCCAGAAGATTATGTTTGGTCTGAATTCTCATTAACATCACTGTTCTTAAGAGAAGTCGCTTCATTTTTCTAATCAGACATAATTAATTAACTGACACACAGTTCCCATTAGTAGAATTTGAGTCAATACACACGTGCAACAACATGTACAATATATGTTTTACGTATTTTGTAGTTTGTGTTTGAGATGAGCAATAACTTTAAAGAAAACCTTTTGGAATAGCAATTTCAGGATCTTTTCTTCATCATACTGCATGAATGACACTTAACAACGTCTTTTATCTTCACAAAAGATCTCAAACTAACAGAAATGGCAAAGAAAAAACAGTTCAGATTTTACAGTTGAAACCACAGTGGAAAAAGTGTTTATCTGCAAATCTTTGTTCAAAGATGAAGTTACATGAAATACCACAAAGAACTGAAAAAAAAGCCCAAGGATGATGCAATAATTGTACGGGATGCTTGTGATAAATGTTTTTATTCTGTTGTTCCTCCGGCTGTAGGCTACAGCACCTATCTCAGAGTAATTGCTACAATTGTACTCTCAAGCTGGAATTATAAAAGGCCTGTGTGGATGTAAACAAAGTCTTTAGCAAACAGCAGAAGCACAGCAGAGAGAAATCACAGGCAGACATTTTTGACAAGTGCATGATGAGTGTCCACACACTTGTGTGCTCGTTTACAATTAGATAGGCTAACTCCTACCCAGAATCCCTTTCAGAGCCTGCCATCCTGACTTTCTGTCTGCCTGACTGCTCACATAATACTTCTTTTAATGTCAAGTTCTGAGCCCAGTTTTGCAAACTTTCTTCAGTTAAACAAAGAGAGACTACTACTGTATTCCATCTCTTTGCTTTCTCCACAGCAAGTGTTGAAATAGTTACAAGGACTTGGTGGTAGGTTCTGTAAAGATAGGGTGGAAAAAAAAAAAAAGAAAAGAAAGACTTTTGGATCTTGAAGAAATTATTCACGGCTGTAGTTCAGAGGAGCGCTCATATCATGGGCTGTGACAAGTATACGGCTCTAAGCACGTCCCTGCCAGCCTGGAACTATGCAGCATGCCTTCCACAGACACCATTAGGGCTCTGAATTGGGAGAACGGCTCGTCATCACACTCACAGAGGAACAGAGGAACCGTGGTAACATTTCTGAGATTTGGCGGCGGTGAAGTTTGTTTTGAAGGCTTGCCAAAGTGATCTGAAATTTGAGTTTTGCTTTTAGTCTGGGATATGGTGTCAAGATCCGCTCAGTATTATCCACCCATTTGTAGCTGAGGGAGCAAATAAATGCTTTTGATGTCTGTTGCTTATTTTTGTACCAAGATTTTCTTTAACAGTCACCTTAAAGTTAGATGTTTTGTTTTAATTTGTTATAAATGGGTTTTAGAAGTTATTTTGATAGTAGTTAATGTAAAAATAACAACCATCAATTCTTTGGTTCCATGAAGCAATTTAAACTCATTTTTGAGATATCTTTTAAAAAGGAAAATTCTTTCAAAAGGCAGCATGGCGTTTTGCATATAATTGCCCTGTCCTCTGTTTTGAGGTCCAGACAAGAAAGGTTTATGCATTCAGAGACGATAACAAAGGAGCTTTGCTTTAGGCCGAGCATGAGGACAATGACATGTCACCCTTGTACATACACATCAGAGAAAGTGATGGGACTGGGGCCATCTCAGACTACCATAACGACCCAGCACTTTCCTCCTCATGCATGTATTGAGCTATGTGTGCCTTTGTACCTTTGGTCTATTATCTGTCTCCGACTAGGCCTCCAGCTATCCAGATGAGCCGGGGAGCTGAAGTTGTGCACGACTGCAGACCTAGTGTTGTCTGATGGGGAGAAACAGGGTTCAAACAAACTGAGCCTGTGAATTATGGAGTAAAGCTTGCTCAGAGCGTTGTCTAAATTAGCCTGGTTTCATATGCACAGTCCTCCTCATGCCCAGAGGTCATACACCAACGTAAAGACAATGGTGACATCACTCAGACATTCTGTGCGTTTGTTCGGACAACAGAATTAACACAGAGACATACCCAAAAAGGCTGTTTTGATTTATTCATGATATTTTTTTTTTTTTATACCAATCTAGTGGAAAATTCTTCAACATTTTGTGTCCAAGTTTTTCTTCTCTTCTGCCATCTATCTACTGGCAACTTGTCAAACACAAACTCACCTTTATCACTAAATGAGAGGGAATGTCTGCCGCTTCCTGACAGGTTATTATTGATCCTTTTCTATGTGCTGTCAAAGCCAGATCTGGCAAATTGCAGGGTCGGTCTTAGCATGTTGTCCATCCATCCAGGAGCTGCGAGGCAGGTCGCCAGCTGACCAGTCAAACATCTGTCTTAAAGGGCATTTCAATTTTGACAGTGACAGCATTAGAGGAGAGCAGCTAGGGTCAAAAACAAACAAGTCTGTCTGTCAGGGCTGTAACAAGAGGCCAGAATCCTGTCTGCCCCTGATTGCTTCCTCAAAAACCCAGAGGTGTCAGTTTTTAAAGCAGTTACTCATGTAAGTTTGAATAGATATATGGTTTGGTTGGTGAGATCTATGAACACAGGAATCACAGACTGTTGCAGGTCTATAGGTCCTGATATACTAAACAAACATATGTTGTGTTAAAGGAATAATCTGACATTTTGAGAAATAGACTTATTTGCTTACTAAAATATAAATAATCAAAAGAGAAGATGAATACATTAGATAGAACGTTTTCATTTAAGAATATTCTACCTAAAAGCTGCAGTTGGAAACTGGCCAACAGGGCAGCACTGGTACAAAAACATAAATGTTGGTTAATTTTTAGAATAAAGCAAATTAAAGAAATGGAGCTGGATGAATGAAGAGACACTCAACTTAGTTTAGTAGAATGACTTGAATCAGGAACTTGTTATCTTGAGGGTGCTAAGAAACCAGAGGACACTGAAGGAAACCATTATGAATAGTGAATAAATAGTCCAGCAAATAACCTCTTGTAAAACTGATACTTGAACATTTTGTTTAGACAAAATAAACTTATAACCATATAATGTGTAATTAGTGCGCTTTAGAGGTGCTGGTGCTTTAACATGAAAGTAGTGTTGATCTTCACATCGAACTTCTTTGCAAGAAAGCAAACGTGTTATTGTTTTCACAAAATGTTTAAGGGGGTAGGCAGATGATGAAAAAACATGCCAGTAGCGGCTACTCAAAATCCCTCTCCATCACTCTTCATCCTGTTTTTTGACGTTCTTCCTATCCATAAAGACACTCTGTTCTCCTTCACTCTTTTTACTCTGTTTTCATTTTTTCATTCCTCTGCATGTACCCCAAACCTGCAATAACCTATCGTATGTTTCCACTAAATTTCAACCTTTAAAACTCTTTTATATTATGCCTATTATTACTTATTCAAAACATAATATGCATGAAGTCTAATTTATAGTATTTATAATTATTCTCACAAAAGTCATCAGTAAATAGGTTTGCATGTTCCTGATTAATATATATATATGGATAACTATCGCTATCGCCATAACAACCATAAAAAAATGCACTCTAGCATCACTAAAACAGCATTGCCATTATCTTCGGAGAAATTATTGCATGTGTAAAGAGTGTACTGCAAATAAGAAGCACCACATAGTTCAGTAAATAGCCTTAAATAAGGTGGCACGAATGTCCCTAAAGTTTTCTTTGTTGTTGCTGTGCATGTATGCATGACCTATTGTTTATTAGAGGGGATCATCAGAAGACGGATTTCAGACTAGCTGCCTGTGTTGTCTGCCCAAGCAGAACCTGGTGAACCTGTGAACCTGCAAACCTTGAAATGCAGATCTGAGGCCTGCTGAGGAGTGATGACAGCTGTCATAGCTCTGTGATAAAGTCAAACAAAAGAGAGGGAGGGAGAGCAGAGAGAGGAAGACAAGAAAAAGAGAAGAAGCAGCAACTTCAACACTTTTGTGCTGAAGACACAAGAGGATTTTTTTTTTTTTTTTTTTGGTGGGGTGGTGGGTGCTAAAGGGGGAGTAGTGCGCTGAATTCTGCTACTCAGCATAAAATGTGTTGGATTGAGAAATAAATAAAGGCAGTGAGTGACCACATGAAACACTGCTGCGCTGCAGGGGATTCTGCTTCCTTTGTTTAGATGCTAATATGCTGCTGTGATAGCAATATAGAATGAAGGGGTCCTCTTCTGCCTTTGATACACATTATCCCTCTGCATCTATTTTTTTTTATTATTATTTTTTTTTTTTACGAGCCTGGCACAACAAGAGTAGTATCCCTTGGAGAGTAAATGAGGTCCTTTTGTTGCCGGCTGACCTGCAGGCACTGAGCAGCCATTAACATAAGCATATGGGTAATATCTAACACTGCTGATTTCTTCTTTTGTGTCTAAGACATAATGATGCCCTAATAACAAGGCTTTGTTGTATGTGCAGTCTTGTGCCATAACAGTAGATGGACAGAGAATGTTTCCATTTCAGGTTTAAGTATCTTCATATATTCATATATAATGTTAAACCACGATGATTTCCAGAATATTATCTGCTACACAAACTCGTACTGTCTCGCAGGTGACCTGGTCATGTCCTCAGCTTTCTGTGTAAAACGAGCCGGCCTGCCACACACAGGGTCAGTGCATTGGATCACTTTGCGAGCTGCTATATGTTGAGGGTGTGTGGGCAAACCTGAGTGAGACCTAGAACAGGAAATGGACAGGAGGGGATCAGAATGAGTGATGGAGACAGAGTTTAGGTGGGGAAAAAAGGAAAAACACCAAAACTAAGAGCGAGGACCTTCTCAAGTTTCATTTTAATAGCACAGGGCCATTTTTCTCCCTTTACGCTAAGCACAGGCCCGGCTATTAGGGCCTCTCGGTAGAATGTGTAAACCTCGTGCTATTAAAACCACAATTTGCACTGTCAGCTCCTATGAGCCAAATCTATGGCTACACTACAACCACCCACCCCCCGCTCGACTCACAACCCCTTTCCCCTTTTGTAACAACTTTCTGGCCACAATAACCATCATCAGTTAAAGGCGGCGGGTCCATTACACTTCCCCTGTTCACACAGCCCTGCATTAAGCTAATATTATCTATTCCCAGAGTGGCCCAGCCCTTCACACACCCCATCAATTATTAATCTGCCTGCTCACAGCTAATGTTTGGTTTGAATTATTTAAACCTATCTTCATTTATCAATAAACATAAATGTTAAACAAAGAATGCTGATGAGCGTGAATTACACCGTAAAAAAGTTTATGAGATTATTTGGATGGGGGGTGATTTATGGATGTCATATTCACCGGTAATGTTTCAAAGAAAGGACGGAAGATTGTAAAGGCAGGCATTGGCAAAGAGGGAAAGCATTCTCACACCGAGGCTGGTCATTTTGTTTACAGTCAATACTGTCAGCACTAACGCACTCAAAGGGAATACACAGCGTTTCAAAATGTGGCTTGGTTTTCATCCTATTCTTTTTTTAATAAATGGATTCTTTCATGACATAAGCGAATCCAAATCTGCATCCCAGATATTTGCTCTTGTTGAAAGCTCTTACATATTAGTCCAGTCTTCCCTAGGGTGCCATTACAGTTCAATACCCCTGCAGTGAGAACAAAATGAACCCGTGCCTCTGAGATGTCCAACCTGTTAAAAGGAGAAATGAGCAGACGTGAACACAACCTCTCTGTTGGGTCTGGCTCTGAAAGAGAGGCCTATCCCGCCGCAGCCCTTTGACTAATGAGGGAAAATAGGCAAACGTCACAGTTCTCCCTAAGCAAACACATTTGGATATTATGGATGACCTATGGAGGCAGGAATAATACAAGACCTGAAGGGTGTGAAAGGGCTCAGCTCGGGGCGGGCTGCCTGGCAGACAGATGTCACCCAAGAAGTCCATGCCACATTCACTGTGGAATGCTGGGAATTTCTTGCCATCGTGCCCTGCAGCAGAGAGGATGGCTCAGAAGATAAGAATAATGAATGAATACATATTTTACATATATATCGGTATAGAATTTATGTTATACAAAGAAAGTCTGGGTGTTAGGGAGGATGTTGGTGGAGTGGGTGGGATTGGCCCACCTCCAGAATACCAAACACTCTCATCTTCAATCCACCTGCTATTATTCAAACTGCCTGAATCAACAGATTACATTTCTCCGAGCACAAAGAATGGCAGTCTGCAATCACGGAGATATGAGAAAGAGCAGCCACGCATTTATTGTGACACCCAGGGGTAGATTCCCACACAAGGTTTTAGATCACTCGCTGACATTTTACTTCCATCATCGCAGTCCAAATTTGATGCCCCTCTCGCCGTACCTCGTCGCACCACCTAAACCTCCACCCTCCCCACCGCCGCACCGCTGTCTCCTGTGTTGGGTAAACAAGGCGGAACCCTCGTCAGCGTGGTTAAGCTGGTGGCTCATGACGGAACGCTGAATGAGTGATTTAAGGTTTCAAGTGAGCAGCTTTCACAGTTAATTAACCTGCTGATGGCTATGCATGTGTGGAGAGAGGAGCAAGGGATTCATGGGAGGAAGCCCTCTTCAGTTGTTTCGCCATTTCAAGTCAAGACAGCCACGCGCATTACTGCGACGCTGGGGCTAAAGTCTTCCAGCGGAGCGATCGCTCATTTGTTTCCGTAGAAGCTGCTGGTTCTGCAGGTTTAGCCTTGTCTTCTCTCCTCACCTTCAAAAATAAGAAAAAGGGTTTGAGCAAAACATGGCTGTCTCTCAACGCCAAGCTTATAGAGTACAAATAGGAAAGGAGAAATGTATCAAATGTATATTGTGCACAGGATTCTTAGCCTAATGCAAGTTTGCAGTGCTGGAGTGATGGACAGCTTGCAAAAATAGAAGATATTTCAAGTTAGCGACCATGCTAAATACGCATTCAGTGCATATATTTGGATATGATCTCATTAATTTCACAGTAAAGTCTGACACTAAGGCCAAAAACAACTCCCAAGTTCTAAATCAGTAATTAGGGAAACTTTAGCCACCTTCTCAGGAATTCTTGCTTCTACTGGCAAGGCCTAAATACCCGCAACTACTTCACTGCTGTGAAATTTTCAGGAAGTTGGCGGGTAAGCTGCATTTAAATGGGAGCTAATCACTCCCCCTGTAAATTTCCAAAACACTTGCCTTTCACTCTGGGAGGTCAGGGACTTTGGGGCTAGATGTGTGCCGCTCGCGATCGGAGAAAAACACTCGCACTTTGAACGTAGAACATTAGCAGTCGTCAACAGTCCTCTCGCGCTCTCCCCAGGTTTCTTCAGAAACTTGATCTCAGGCGTGCTGAAAGCTGGGTCTTCACCTGTTAGCAGATCACCCACCGGTCTCTGGGGTCACTGTGTATTTTTCTCTGGTTTGCCACCCAGGCAGCAATGCATTTCAGTGGGAGGATAGTGTGTGTGATTCATGCCTTGATAATTACAGTGCATGTCCTCTCATTATTAGCAGCTGACTATTCAAACAGATGCTGTGGAGATGTGCCCTGACAGGGATTTGTGTGTTTCCTTCGACAGACTACGCAATCTAACCGCGGCATACATTTCTGAGAAAATTACTATGACGTTTGACTTGCATTTTATGAAACAATACTCAGAAAACTCATCTTTATTTCCATCAACAATTCATTTATAGTTTTGTGGGAAACCAATTAATCTAAGTGTAAATGGATACGGTGCTGACAATCTACATAAATGCTGTAATTGTCCTCCAAGATCGAGCTTTCGCATATTCATCTGTGTGGCAGTAATGTAAAAATCTCGGCTAATTTACATCCTCCTTGAGGCAGTGCAGCAAAACAATTTCCAAGTGAGGGCAAATGCTCTGACAAAACCAAATAAGAACATGTAAGTCATTATTGACTCTTAGCCTTTTTTAACTACTCTCCTAAGGACACAATAATTGTCTATCTGTGTTTATAGCTCCAGGTTGTTTCAGATTATGCTTTGATGAGTTCATGTATGTAGTCTCAGTAAATTGTGCAATCATATGTTGTATTGATAGGGATTGTAGGGTAATCAGAAGAGCATTTAATAACGGATTTATCTTTTGTATTTAATTGTTTTTTGTTAAGGTTAAGCAGTTCAAATCAATTGGAGAAGATTTTACATTAATAGGAGTATTACATTATCAACAAGCCACATAAAGCCCAATAATGTGTTTATTACAATTAAGTATCCAGGTATATAGAACAAATTGAGACCATTCTAAGTATTGACACTTAAGAAAAGTATTTGTTCATTAGCTTCACGTTATAAAAGTCTAAACTCTGAATAACTTAATTGTTAAATTGCTCAAATGTTTAGTGAATAGTATGCACACATGTCTTGTTTTTTCTCTAAAGGGAAATGAGAATGTACAATGTCGCATCACTGATCTATGGGACTCAATGATGCAGCCCTCTTCCAAGGCACTCTGGGATGCATTTAGGACATGCATGGAGAAAACAATGGCGAGTATATTACCAGGAAAGATAAATCTCTCTCATTAATCCCTTATTCTCCCAGGCTGGGAGGCACATTTAAGGGAACATGCAGAAGCAGTACTGTATGCTGGGATCTTTCACGCAGATGGGCAGAGAGGAGGAAAGGAAAGGGAGGAGGGGCTGTAGTGTCAATCTGTGCATCATTAGAAAGTGCAGTGACGGCAAGAGGAAGAGAGGGATTACCAAGATGTGGCTTTCACAACAAAATGATCAATGATCTCTTGTCATATAAAAGATGCTGTATCCTTTCGTCTTAGAAGGAATGCATTCAAATGAATTCACTTTTTTTCAACACATTATTGCAAAGTATGCAGAGGGTGTGGAATTGTAGCCCAAAAAAAATCTTACATTTTGTATTGGGTTTTTCAGTGATGTAGTTATTTTTAGCATCTTTGACATTTTTCTTTTACATAATTTAAAAATCTAGAGTTCAACTATAGTATTTATTGACTTTGTAGAAATCTCACTGTTAGTGGTCTTCTACACTACAAGTCCATTGCAACACACTTCTGCATGTTCACATTACCACCAGTAAATTCAATTGATTTCGGTCAAAAATGACATTGATTTTTACCCATCTGAAATGGCCAGGGAGTCCATAAAACAGATAAAGAGGTCATAACCATTTTACCAGCCTGTAGAATTCCACAGGAAGATTTAAGGGGTCGTGAAAGCCTGATGGTTAAAAATGAAGCCTGCAAAAGGCCAACAAAATGCTGCATTACAAAAAGCTCCATCTATAAACTAGTCGATAGCTGATGGCTTCGAAACTAGCTGTTCAGAAAAAAAAAAAAAATCATCTTTTTTGTAGATAGGTGTTGAGTTTATAGCAATCAAGACTTCTGCTACAAAATATTATATGAAGATAAACTTTTTTTTTTTTTTTTAATGGAACTATCAAGAACACATTTTATTATTGTCAAATTTCTTTGCTAATTTCAGGGGTTGCCTGATATATGATACGCCTGAAGCTGGGAGATTTTTCTGAAGATAAGGACACCAAATGAACATCCTTCAGTTTAAATGGCAATACATTGTTTGAATAGTACCACTACACCAAAAACAAATGCTTTAAGATGGTGTCTTTTGGATAGTATTGAAATAAGAGATTAGAGTCAAGATATGGGATATTTGCTAGTTATTCTCATTTAAAACAATCACTCTTACATTACTGCTGAATAATTTTGATGGTAGAGTTGTTTAGCAGATTGTGGGATGTATATTTTCTACTTTGCAGCCATTTGTTTCCATTCACTTCACCACACAAAAGACACTTGCTGACTTAAAACTTCAATAGCCAGTGGCTAACGAACGGCAAAGGCTGTTGATTAATTTCCTATTCAACCCTCTTGAGCGCATTGCTAACTTTTAGACTGTAGGTGAACACGTTTGAGTTCCACTCTGTGAACACACCGATGGGTCGACAGCCAGGAGTGCCTGTGTTGTTGTCGGATAAAGAACATTACTAATTTATCGCTCACCTTTCCCTAGTCTAGACTCGAGGCCGTGTCTGAGGGGGCCACGCTGGATTTCAGTCCTGTCAACCTTTTATTTCACCTGTCAGAACGGTAACGGACATACAAGTGCTCATTCCGTCCTCTTCAGCCGCATTGGCCGTGACAGGATGTGTAGAAGAAACAGACTGAGCGCAGATTGTAGGGACCCCCCACATCTTCATGGTATAACTACTGTGTGCTTCATGTGAGACTGTCGGATGTGATGAAGCAAGTAACCCTTCCTTGTATTCTTCCTCCTGAGACATAATTTACTCCTATAAACAAGAAGCAGAGAAAAAAGTGATGGGTGGAGGTGGATATGAGGGTCTAGGGTAGACCTGAAAACACCTGTCCATCTAAAGAAAGATGAAAAGTTTAATCCTAGCCAGGGAAATAGGAAACCAAACCCAAAAAATGTGTTCGACACCATTTTCATACAACCTAACTCCTTGTCAGTGAATAATAGTTATAATAATAATAATAGTTCATGTTCTGTTAAGTGAATTTTATCAACCCTCCAAATCACCCAGATCCTTTGGGAAGTACATTTTCACAAAATATGCGAAATCAAATCCTTGTACCACATTTATTCAATGATTATCACCCAAACATTACAGACTCTCACAGATATGTGGGCCTGAAAAAAACTTAGATGTCTTTCTTTTCTGTGCTGATTACAAAACTACAACCATTCCTTTCCGACGTAGATGTTCAGCGAAGCCAAATCCACATAATGACATCAGATTATACCTCTCAAAACCAGGAAAATAAATATGTCTTTCTGCAGCTTTGGCTTTGAGGTTGGTGAGGTTGGAGGGGCCGCAGCTTTTTGGACCTGCATGAAAGGATTTGTCTTTATTTCATTGATTTATCTGGAAGTAGTGAGACTTTCTGTGTGTAAACCACTGAAGTTTTAATGATAGATTTGTAGAACATGGAGAAGACAGCTCAGCGTAACCCATGTGGTGAGTTATGAAACACAGTTCTAATTTTAAGCTAAACGGACATCATCCTCCTTCCACAACATTTTAGTGGGAAATATTGTACTTTTAACCCTTATTCCTCGACATGAATACTTCAGTTTGTGATTACTCCGCAAGCTCAGATTTTACATGCAAAACATGCATTGTTGAACTTGTTAGCAGTTTGAGTTCCATTTGTGTCCACTTGTTTCGTGCAAGTCCAATCACTCTTCTTTTACCTTTGTCTTGGTCTCCACCAGTTCCTGACAGAATTATTTACATCTTTAGCTGCTAAATGCTCTTTTATATTCTTCAGCTTGTCAATAGCTTTTTCTGTTTTTCTATTTGATACTGATCAGGAAGTGTATGGATCCTTACTATTATCGACCCCTTTTCACAAACAGTAACGCAGTCGTGTGATTCAATTGCCAATATAAAATCCCTTTCAGAGTAGCTTTACGTACAGTTGCTGATAATATTTTTCAACATTGACTGAAGTTAAATTTCAAATGCAACAGAGTACGTTTACGATTATTTTTAAGAAGTGTAATTTAACAAAATTAGGTCAAAATCTTGTATGGCTGGATGGAGATTTAAACCCGAAAGAGCTTTTCATTTGAAAAGGATACAGGAAGTCACGACATTTGGCTGACCAATGGTGCAACTCTAGCACTCAATCAGTCACTCAGACAGTCAGTCAGTGAGTGAAAGACATTTTTGTTTATAGAGCAGCCCCCACTGTGACTGTCCAACCAAAAAAAAAATGGTCTCTTACCTGACCTTGAGAAACTATGAAATCATTCAGGAGGCACATGCATGCATACTTTGGAGCTGATGTTAAATACTCATTGTATGTAAAATATACAGATGAATCAAATAACAGGGGCTCATTTGTTGCCCGTAATGTGTCCACTGGTAGAAGCGAGCGCTGCCTGAGGGGTGGAGTCCATGTCTCTCCCTCTCTGTCAGATGGTAAGGAACCCCGCACAAGGGAACTTTAGAATGAGCCTTTGTTTTGGTCGACTCTCCTCCTCTACCTCTCCTGTCATCCTTTGATCATGTCAGGCTTCTTGCTCTCTTCCTCACTCTCTGTCTAGTCTCATGGGTTTGATGGGAGAGAAGACGCATTCAGGACTGCGCCAGGAGAGAGACAAAAGTATCCGACTCACATGCCGGCCCCCTCCCCCTTAAGACCCCCAGTCAGGTGACAGGAAAACTCTTCTGGTTTTTTCCCAGGTACAAGAAGAAACTATTCCAATAGGGGCCCATATTAGTCCCCCTCCATGCACAGTGATATTCATCTAACCAAGACTGGGTTCAGCACCTGTGGATATCACGCTATGCAGCTGTAGAGGGATGTCAAAACGTGCCAATCCCCTATCTAGACTTAGTCATTTAAAGAATGAAGAAAATGTTGAGAGTGTTATTGCTGCATTTACAAGTCCTTAGCCCATTACCACTGACAGCTCAACCACCCAGGTACTTGTCTTCTCGTTGAGAATGAAACAGCGGCCCAAATTAAAAAGGCACGGGTGAGTTTTAACCACTGCAAGCCTGCTTGTGAAGTCCCATTTTTATACATCAAAGTACACAGCCTTTCTCCATCTCTGTTTTATTTCTCTCTGTTTTTTTTATTTTTTATTTTAGGCGGTGTATTGATTTTTGTATTTACCCTGGTCGTGCTCATACATCTCTTCCACTCTTGTCTCTCTCCAGACTCGCTGTAATGCCTCGGCCCAAACACAGGAAGTGTCAGTCCCCTACTACGCATTTGCTGCTGCTGCCCAGCTTTCAAATGCCCCCAAACTCTGTCAATAATATTGATGTAATTCAGAGGCATTTCTGAATGATCCTGCTGTCACGGAGACATAATGACAGGCAGTGGAGGCCTGATTGGATCTGCACTACAGCGAGGTTGGCCGGCGCACAGCCAGGCATTGATAAAGTGTCACAGACTTCAGTGCTTTGATTAGCCCTTCGACTAATGCCATGCTAAGCAGAAACATTACTCTGCCCCCGCTAGCTATACAGCTAGAGGAGGGGAGGGCTGACTGAGGGAAAGGGAGAAAATATACTCTACAGGGAAATTAACCAATGCGGATGAAATGGTGTACCAAGGAAATTCTTGGATAAATTAACAACGCAATTACATTACATGACACACTGCAAGATGGATGAGGAAAACTTGGCTGGTATTATGTTCTGTTTTCCAAATTGCAATTTATTTGAGGGCTCTAATGGATGCCGTATTAAAACATCTTGGGCTGCGGTCAGATTTCATTGTGTGTCACCCAGATGTGATTGATGACCCTCTCTTCCACGCCCCTCGACCCCCCCCCCCCCCTCCTCCCGCCCCCCCTCATGCACCCACCCACGTCCTTTCTTGCAACCCTTTACTTCACCCTCCTAGGTTCTCCTCCTCGCTGCATTCTCTGCACATTTACTGGGAATTTTAGACATTAGCAACATTTATATGGATCCAGGAGTATTCAATTGATTTTCTTATCGCTTAATTTCCTTGCTTGCTCCTGCAAGGAGGCGATAAATTCTGTGCTACTTTCATACTGAGAGCTGTAGTCCGTCTCTTCTCTCGAGCTTTCCCTTTCTCTCAGCCACAGTAAAATTCTATCAGTAATGCCATTTTCCTGGAATCCCAACCTCTCATCATCCCTCTGATCTTCCTTTGCCTTTTCATGTGCTTTTGTTCCAGTTGCAATGATAGCTGCAGCTATTCTTGAAATGAAAATATAATCAAAAGTATTTTTATTGCTGTAGCAAATGCATTAGTGCGCAAGAGACATCTGGAAATCATCCACAGCGAGCTTGCTCAGTTATGGCAATATCATAGTGACTTTATTTTACCATTCATAATTACTCACAGGACAGTGAAAAACCACATGCTATCTGCTTTGAACTCGGAGGAAACAGGGTTTGCCCAGATTGACCCGAACAAAAGTGAAGCAACCCAATCCTTGATACACTTTTCCCCTCTCGATCATGCACCCCCTACCTTTCTCTCTCACTCTGGAGGTGAGGGGAGCCTTCCGGGGAGGGAAAGGTTAATAACATTCAGAATAAATCAGCAAGCTGCACATCCCCTGGATGACATCAGCGAGTGCTCCACCAACCCACAGGGCCATAAACAGCTTTGTTTTTTTTCAGGTTTGTTTCAGATGTGAGCAAACGGATAAATAATGAATGAGCCGCACTGACGGGACACATATTTCACTTAGCGGAAATGGCTTTAATGCAGTCGGCCTGTATTACACTACCAATCACTGAGAAGCATGAAAGCTGCATTGGGAAAAAGATGTTCAAACTAAATTCAAAGAGTGTTGAACTCGGTGTATCTACAATGCAAATGACCTAGTTTTCAACAAAACTCCTGAACCAGCTCCCCACCTGCTGTAGCCTATAAAATGATATGTTTCAAAGGGAGATCTGGCATTGAAATTAAAGGCGGAAATTTGTAAACATTAATTTGGGGGGATTGGTTGCGTTCTTGCAAGGTAATCTTGGAATAACAAAGAAATGCAAATAAAACTGAAGGAAATTCTGAAGAAAACCTTCTTGAAATTTTCTTCAATTTATCCTACTTCCTTGTCAAACCATTTCCCATACCACACAACTGTATCACCTTTACATAATAGCATGTAAATTAAATGATTATTTTTACTTTTTTGGAGGGATATAATAAGGAAACTACTTCATATGCAGCCCCATGAATTTACACTTTATGGGCTTTGATTTCTGGTATGCAAGACGTCTGAGACCTGACTGAGCAATCTTATTCTAATTCACTATTTATTTACGTATTCCCGGCTCTTTGTGGTTTTGGGGAAATTCAGCGTGACTTTCTCTTTTCCCAGGTCGCAATGGTTAAAAACAAAAGTGAGCCTAAAGTTTCTTTTGGCCATCACATGGCTTTTAGAGGGTTTGTCTAAACAAAGTTTGGAGGTTTGTAAATAGCTAAGGTTATCTGGCCATCGAGGCCTCCAGATGGCGGCTGAGCCAGACCACCTGCTATGGAAATGCCTTTACTGTGAGGGCTGAGTGGAAATATTCAGACCTCAATTCTCTTTCTCACTCTCTGCGTCGACACACACACACACACACACACACACACACGCACACACACGCACACACACACACACACACACACACACACACACACACACACACACACACACACACACACACACACACACACACAGATATTTATGGTTAACATGGTCAGAGCGAGGATGAGAAGAAGCCCTCTGCTCGTTTCCCCCTTTGAGTCGTGCTCTTGACTTGCCTCCTCCCCTCTCCCCCATATTGACCCCCCATCACTCTCCCCAGACTTTACCCGCAGAACCTAACAGCTGGACAGGGAGGGCTTTCCTGCAGGTCCAGATCTATCATGTAAAAAGATGACACGTCTTTTGAAGAAACTGGGCAAAAGGGAGAAGAGGCAGTTTCGGGAGAGAAAACATAAACAAAGGTGTTTTCATATGATGGCCGCCAGTGGCACACAAAGAAAAGGGGAAGAGGGCAAAAGCAAAATTGAAGAAAAATTGCTTACAATATAAACTCTTTGAATGACAGCCTGGAGACCTAAGGCGTGAAACATAAACCTTGTTTTTAGCGCCTGAATGCAGCAGAATGCCTTTTGTGTTTGTCTAATGGCTTCTCTACTTTGAGTCAAGATCCAAGTGAATGTATCTTTATTCTTGGTCTCTTTTATCTGGTGTGTTTTTTTTTTTTAACACTTTATAATCCCTTCGTTTCATAGCTGAGCATCTTCAGTAAATATTTGTATGGTGCGTCCGAGAGCAAAGCCAGAAGATCTTTAAGCTCCCTCTGTATCATTTTAAAGAGAAAACTCCTCTGATACCATATCATCCAATTGTCTGTTTTGACACTTGACTTTGATCGATAGAGTTTCAGCATTGTGGTTAAACACACGCCCCCTTCCCCACAACCCTTTAAGAGGTCATGAAAAGCACCACTGTACATCAAAACAACCAACACACTCCCCGCCACATCATCCAACATGACACGTGAGACAACACTGACCACAACAATGGTTCAGCCTCTTTGATGGTAAAATGCCTGAGTGTTTATTTACATCGGGCCAACTCCTCGCCTGCCTGTCAGTTGCGTGCGGCCCTCTGGGGTCTTTGAAGCTATCAGGGGGGCAACGGTGCTGCATCCCGCCCAGGGAGCGTGAAGAGAGGCGGCCCTATTGGCAGCACTTGTTGTTGGAGACACATGGGCAGAATCAGACACAGAGTGTTTGATCAGGAAGAGTTTTCAACCTTGATGGCAGGAGAGGTTGAGCATGCAGCTGCAGCTCTGTGGGTTTTTTGATTGGTCTGGCACAACGTGAGATATTTGAATTAAAAGTGTTTTGGATCAGAACCATCCTTTGTCTGTCATAAAGAGTTGAGATTATTTGCAGTCTTGGTGGCCATATTAGTGGAAATTAGCAGTGACAGGAAAGTGCATGAAATATGGAGAAAATGTCCCCAGATGCATGCTTATCGAAATAAATTTTTATCATGAACACAAGAGCACCAAAACACGATTACCACTCATGGACACAAATACACTTTTCCCATTGCTAACACTGTCACTGATCTGCATACTCCCCACCCTACCCACTCCCCATCCACCCCTACCTTATCCCCACACTGTTAATTAAACCTGAAAGGTTACAAAAGGTGGGAACCAATAACAAGGCCACATATTCCATTTAAGTTGCTTATTTTCTTTACACCCACTCAATAATTCATGCTATCACGGTGTCTACAAGGAAGAGAGGCTTCTCTTCCTCCCAGGAAGCCTCAGACAAGGATCGTCTGTCCTCTGGTCTCATTGTAAGTAAGGAGGTGTGGGCAACAATACATGCTAAGCCAGCCCCAGCCTCATAAATAAATATGGTGATTGTTAATGGGGTTTAAAATTACTCATCCTCTGCTACCCAGCCGACTAGTGTGACCACTGTGGCATATAAGCACATGGAGGCTACATGGCCCTCCAGATAGAATATCTGGCACCACTGATACCACAAAATGGCCACAAAGCCTCCACTTCCACTTCGTCCTTGTCATCTTTCTCATCTTCAGAGGCATCGTCTTCCTCACCCTTTCTCTTGTCTCAAGGTGGATATTTTCTCCACACCTTTTCTCTGGTTTCAAGGTGGTTGTTCTTCACCAGAGGATAGAACAATAGAGTATTTTCTTATTCCTCCGCTGTTTGTCTGTATCCAGGCCTGCTTTTCATTTGTATGCTCCTGAATGTTTACTGATTTCTATCAGTGTTTGAATGTCATTACACCTGCGGCCACCGCGGCTATCATTCTTGAGGTGCATTTTGTTTATCTTCTTTCTGAATTGATTTCACTCTGTTGAAGCATTTGCATTCAGCAGACTGATAGCCCTACTTGACTCATGTAAGGAAATACTGCTCCAGTATGTAAAAGATATAGCATTATGCTGCGTGCTGTCCTTTTTAAAAGTACCCCACTCCTGTAGATGCTGTTATGGCTTTTGTATTGAAATATAATACAAGTGTAGTGTTGCAATTCCACCCACTTGCACTTGAAAATATATTTTTCTTCTAATGCTGAGAGAGCCCAGAACATGTTCTCTAATAGAAATGTAAACTGTCCATGTTTATACTAGCATTGATAAACATCACGAATTCAGGCAACATATGGTCTTAAGGACAGTGTTTATTTTTCTGCTGTATAAGAGAGATGATCTATTTGCTTCAGATTCTTTTGGTTCTTTTGCAATATTTCTGCATGTAGATGGTTATTTCCCATTCTAATGGATCATTTGGAACATGTAGTTTAAACTTACTTTAACATGTTTGACACATTTTTTTTTTTTTATCAATATTATTATTATTATTATTATTATTATCCGCTACTTTCCTTTTTACAAGAATACACATGTATACCAATCATTTTACTGAGGCGTAGACCATATCTCTATTATTTTCTCCACCATAGTGTGGGTAGTGTTTCTTGGTGCTCCAGCTCGACTGCATGCCTGTATCTCCCCCTCCAGGACAACTTGCATTATGGTCCCAATCTCCCTCAGCACTGAGGCTTGAGAAGGCAGCAGTTGGATAGCCACATCTCCATCTTCATCTTCACATTCTGAAATCTGTCATTCAAATCACCCGAAGAAAAATATATATATATATACAAAATGAAATATCCATAGCCAAATGATGCTCTGTTCAGTGACAAAATAGTTCTAGGAGGGACCCGGGCAATTTGCCTGAATTCTGTTATTCCCAGCCGCCTTCTCATGAGCGTTCCCTGTACTCCCCAGCGCCAGCCTGAGCTGATAACAAGTGAGTGCACTCCCTAGAATGATGGATGGGCTTTAGCCATGGGCTTGTCAGGAGAGGGTGCAGGGCCATATGGAAGTGGCATATGGAAGCTCATAGTAGAAGATGGGGCAAAAGGAGGGGAGTGACAGAGATATACATTAAAAACACTGCTTTGCTCTTAAAAATGCAAGGTTCATCTGTTTTAGTGGGGAATATCAGTCAGTGGTGCTTCCTTCCGTGGGACTGGAGGCAGACAAACACAGGCAGATGCAGGAGGTTGTCCTTTTGTGTTTGTAGCAAGTTTTCGTTTTCCAATTCCTTTTTTTTAATTGTGGCCCAAGTTATTGTGTGCAGTCTTTACCAGAGGTGGAAAATGTGAACATTTCTACGAGGAAAGAAAGAATCTCAAAGAGCTTCTGCAGAATATAATGAATATTCTGTTTTATTCAAATAATCTGATGAATTCAATTTCTTCTGTGTTGTGTTGTTGTCAATCAGATTTAATTTCCAGTTTGAATCGGAGGAATTCCTGCACACAAGTTGCTGGTCCTTTGAACAAGTATTAATTATGTCTTCAGATCAAGTCATGATCAGTCTATTTTTACCTTTATATCTTTGTCTATGTGCAAGCGTGGGTGTCTGTGTGCATGTGTATTATCAGCCATGGAAATGTGTGTGTCTCTGTCTGTCTGTCTTTCTTAGTGCCCTGTGGAGTGTCTTTGGGCCCTGAGGAACTCTGTTTGATTGTTTAAAGCCCTTCTTAATTGGCGCTTTGTCTGTGCGCTCCTAAATGAGGCGGGACACCCACGGTGGGGGTTCCCGTGGAGACCGTGGGCCGTTTGACAGCCCCCACGGTGGGGCCTGTCCCACAACCCCTCAAACTGCCAGCCTCTTGACAGCGGCCCATGCTGCACCACCCTGGCCAATTAAAACTCAGCTGTCAGGACCAGACACTATACCAACACTGGGTGACTGAGTGTGACTGTGAGATAGCAGAGAGAGAGAGAGAGAGAGAGAGAGAGAGTGTGTGTGTGTGTGTGTGTGTGTGTGTGTGTGTGTGTGTGTGTGTGTGTGTGTGTGTGTGTGTGTGTGTGTGTGTGTGTTGGGTGTGTTCTTGCAATCATTAGCTGATGAATAAACCCCTTTCTCCTCTGTCCCTTGCATGTTTGTTTGTAAACTGCATACTGTATACTGAATGTATTTGTGTCATAAAGTGTACATGAGGCACTCATGTGCGCATATGCTTTAAACATCCACCCCAGGTTAGAGGGCTCAAATTGGGTGTTTATGTGTGTGTGGAAGGTGTGTGCAAGTGTTCTTTGTGAGCTGAAGTGCTTGGCAGACAGGCTGTATTGGGTTACATGCAGACAGATTTGTAATTCGGAGTAATCACTTAGGACAAGCCCTTACACCATTTTATCTGGTCATGACTCTAGGCCAAAGTCAATACTCGTAGTATAGTAATGAGTAGGGGCTAACTGAACTCGTTTTATTAAAGCTCTGAGGAGTGAATCTGATGCCAACCTGCTTCCCAATGAAAATATCTCATTCTCTTTCTTTTACACATTTTCTGTTCCTCTGTCTCGCTCTCCTTCTCTGTCTACCTGCCGCACTGCTTGGACCTTAGGCCTTCTGTTTATAGGTGGGAGCAGTTCCTCATCCCTTGCCTTTGTTGTCTAACAAACGTAAACAAATCCCTACGAAACAGGATAAGGGGAATTGTCAGGACTCCCACGAACCTAGCAGTTCTTTCACAAATCCCAAAACATTGAGGGAGACTCCAAAGCGTGTTTGGAACAAATTCATAGTTATGTTTAAGACAGAAAATTACTGCAAAACAGGTATTATGTGAGGAGATTATTCTGGAATGACAAAGATGAGATAAACAGCCCTTTGACAGGATCCAGATTTGTAATCCGAGATTCCAGTATTGGGAGAAGATTCAGTTTAATCCCCGCTGAAGGCAAAATACAGTTATTGGAAACTTCTCACCTCATCATAACCATGTTCAAGCATCACATAAAAGCTCACCTCAGCAATATAAAATCCTCGGCATTCTTTTCAACAAAGAGGATCATCTTACCTTATGGTCTCCTTATTGAATCCTCTGCCTCTGTGGTAGATACGCTATATGTAGTGAACAATGTAACATTGTTGTGAAGGTGCACTAGCACTCTACCCTTGGGCTAGTCTGTGAAGGAGCTTGATTTGATTGACAGACAGTTTCTATGGGGGTAAGTAATAAAGTCAGAGTCAGAAACAGTGCAGCAGCATATCTAGCTTTCACCTCCTGTACGGCTGAACCGAAATACAAGATATTATTTTTCAGTTTTGTATCCAAGGTGAAAAATGCACCTTCTTGATCAAAAAAAGTGATTGATATATAGCCTAAGCACAAGCAAAGTAGAGTAGCAATAAAAAAAATTTTTTTTAAAAGTCAGGGCTCTTTCCAAATTTCAGCAATAATGAATACAATATCTGAAATAGACAAGTAAAAATGAACCAATCATAATGTCCACCTGCTGAAAACCTCACCTTCTCTCTTGCTTCATTAGAGATATCGACGTAGATAGTGCCTGACTACAATGGGGTACAGTAATGACATACACATGGAAAAATAGACACACACACAGATGTACTCATCTCATCTTCTGTGTCCTGCATCTGGAAGTTGCTCCATGAAAAGTGCCTTCTTCCTGCTCTCACTGGAAACATTTTCCAACCAGTGGAAGACTTCTTCTGGGAGCTGGCCCACATCCAGGAGCACTCAGGCTTCACAGCTGTCTTACAGTGTTTAAATGCAGCATATGGTACCCAAGTACCATTGTTTCACCACTAAAGACCCTGTTTTTTCATCACGGAAGAAAGGCCATTTAATGTCAGTTTCACTTGGAGAGAAGTTTTGAAAATGATTAAATGAAAAACTGGGCTGAGAAAGTGATGCATTATTCTTAATTTTTTTTTCTTTTCTCAGACCATCACTAATTTTGGCAGTGATGACATTTTGATTCTCAGTCTGTGAGTTTGTGAAACAACACCATCTGTGTGCTTTCCTCTAATTAGGGTAATAGCCACAAATATTACTGCAACAGTTCCTCATGACAAGCTGTTACATGCCAATGTGTGAAGACTTTTGCTGGATTTGATAGGCACAAGTTAGCAATTACACTGATGCAACTGAACAGCAATGCTTTTTAATACCAAACAGGAGACCTAAAATTTGTCTCATTTGGCATTGTTTCCACAAAGTAAATCACATATGCAGTGTCATAGTTTACTTGTATTTTTTTTTTTTTATCTTACGCATTATCTATGTATTTTTAATTTTCTGTTCTTTCAGTGTGCAGATTTTTAAGGTCACATCTCGTGAAATGAAAAAAGACAGTATATATTATCATGTTTTCTAAAAACAATAAGACCTTTGTGCTACATGTGATGAGAGCATGACTGCAATTACCAAGCTTCACCTGGTGAGCAACACGCTTCACATTACCTCAAAAACAATATCATATTCATCATCAAAAACCGACAAAACATTTCATTTTCGGACACATGATACATCACATTATCTTCTCAATCTCCTTACTTCATTTTCTTTGGTACCATTTAAACCCCAAATCTGACATTAACAAATGGAAGTTAATTTGCCTCCCTCAGAACATGTTATAATCAGTCTAAAGGTTAATGTTTCTGCTAATTTATAAATGCAGGATTGCTGTCAGCATGAGGGGGAAATGGTTTTGAAAGGCCTGACATTGTAAATTAAGCCTGTCAGATCGTCTCTCTCTGCCGGCGGATCAGAAGATGCCGCAGTGTATGATGTCAGACAGGCAGGCAAACAGCCCTGGGGGACAGACCTTGCTCCCTCACTTCCAAACACTGGAACGCCGGGATATTGTGGCTTTGGAAAGGTAGCTGGGTGCACAGGCAGGAGTGCGGCGGGTTTCACCGTTAGGGGCTGCGTTGGATGGTCAAAACTGTGTGTGATGTCGATGGTTGATGAGATTTTAGCTAATTCGCTGAGACTCACAGGGGAGGATCATTTGAATGAAGATGTCATGCCTTGCCAATGCAATGCATTGTGGGAGCATGGCAGCCAGATTCTCAGACCATGTGTCTGTGATTAAATTTGCAGTGTATAGCTACAGTGTGTTTACCCATGTCCTTTTAAGCACAAGGATAATAAGCTCCATCTATTGACATTCTGGCTCTCCAGATTAACTGGATACTTCACGATAATAACAAATGGCATGTATGGAGTATAATTCTATTTCTGTCTTCTTCAGACATGGTCATTTATTCAGGACCAGATCGCACCAAATATTCAGGAATCCATTTCTAGGTTTGTATTTAAAGTGTTTCACTTTTCACCAACTTTCAAACTACTAAATCATGTGGTACCAATAAAACTTAAAAAATACTCCTGCAAGCATATTTTTTTTTTATGTAGTTAGGTTTGTTGGGAAATATTTGTTGCACCATCTAATCAAAAGCAATCAGTTAAATAAACAGGAAGCCACTAGCATCACAAGCTCTAACACAACTGCTAAAAGTAACAATTCTTATGATCCTGGAAATACGTATAATAAACGGAACTGTTAATTCTTTGAAATTATGCATATTACTTTGTTTATGTATACACAAAGTAGGTATGTCAGTAATATTCCTGCAGTTTAGAGTTGGAAATCTTGCTTATTTTAGTTATGCATTTTCAGATCGCTAAACTTGCCTGTAAGTAACAGAGCTCAGCAATAGCAAGTTGAACTCTCCTTTGGAAAGGCTCCATTTGTGCTAAGTGTTACAGAGCCTTGTGGGATGGAAAGAATTACTGCCCTATAGCAGAGCCTATAAGCCAATCAGACATTGGGGGGTTGTTACAGGGCTATGGGAAAACAGCCAAGCTCTGACAAGCACCGATCCCGTCCTGCTGGTGAGATGATGAGGCCAGGAAGTAAGATAAAGATTATGTCAAACCGGTGGTAAAATTCCCCCCCACAAAAAAAGATTCGATCCAAGCAAATTTCTTCCTCAGTGGGAGGAAATAGCAACCGACAGATTAGACATCTTCTACTGTAATCTGTGTAGAGCTTTGAAATACAGGTCGGCTGCAGGCCAGATTCTCTCTCTCTCTCTCTCTCTCTCTCTCTCTCTCTCTCTCTCTCTCTCTCTCTCGCTCTCTCTCTCTTACTGTCATCCCATCTCAACCACACACACACACACACACACACACACACACAGTGACCAGAGGAGTGAGCATAGCTGAGAGAGGCCTGAAACTAACCGACTCTTGTCTGTCAAACATCTGTGGCAGCTGCAAAAGTGTGTGTGCATGAGTGTGTGTGAGAGTGTCTGTGCTGGTCTTGTGCAGAAATCGTCTCCTCTACATTGGTCGTCATTACTGCAGCCTGTCAGGACCCAGTCTAATGGTGTCTCACCTGACAGACTCACAACCTTGCACCAAACAAGAAGTGTAGGAGGCGGAGGACGGCGAGAGCTGAGACACAAATCTCCCACTGGGAAATGAGAAAATACAATTAACAGAAATCCCATTCTATTTATCAATGAACTAAAAAAAAAAAAAAGTGTCAAATTAATTTGCGAGATGCTTTGAAACGAGTGGAATGTCTGCTGTAATTTGGAGGCCAGTGTAATAGCAGTGTTATGCAGCATGGATCACTGTTGCATTTTCAGGCAGTATGTCTAAAGGAGTAGCTGTTTTGGTTTGCAGGTCATTTTGCTGCATGAATTTTGGAGCAGTTTGCTTTATACATCCAGATCTGCTGGCAGCATTAAACTGCTGGACTCCCCCAAGACTAAAAAGTAGGAACAGAAGGTTCTTTTGATGCTGCGCTTTGTGAATAAGGTGCAATTCCCCGGGGTTTGTATTGTCCCTGTACCACACGGTATCTGTCCGGTCTGTACCTTCCCCACTCCTCTGCTCCTGTTCAGAGACAGATGAGTGGAAAAATGTGCAGGTGTGTTGAATTTTTTTGCCTCATCATCCATTTTCTTAGTTTTAGTCCAAGAAAAGGAGCATGCTTTTTTGGCAGAGTTATCCATAATGGTAATAAGTGCAGTCGTACTCATTTTAGCTAAGGTTTTGTATGATAGAATACACACATAATTTAACCCCCCTTTTTTGCCATCCTCAGTGGAGTTTTTGCTTTATTCTTGTCCTGGGACCTGAACATGTCTGGTTGTGTCTTTGAGCTGACATTCCACACGGCCTGTATGTCCCTGAGCTGTGATGACCCCATGCTGAGGCTCCCGGGCCCCACCAGAAGGGCCTGAGGTGCTTCGCAACGGTGACTTATAGCTGGTCTGATGACAGACACATTCATTCACACAGACACATGCGTACACTCTCATAATGACTTAGAAACATTGCACAAAAAGTGCATCATGTGGACACACTCGAGCATTAATGACACTTTTTTTCCGACACAGATTTTGTTAACCAATGAAGGGTAATTTAAAACAACTCAAAATATATTTTGTTACAGTAAGTGCCACTTTGTAAATAAATGGAAAAAGATTTTTATTTCAAAATGTAATCCTCACAACCTAAGAAAAGGAAGAGGGACATTCTCCCATAATAAATCACTCCGCACAATAGCAAGCACACACACACACACACACACCTGCGTACACACACCTGGCCACCCGTTTACTCCCTCTATTCTTGCTGGTCCATAGCCCCACCCAGTGTAGAACAAGAAGTGCATGACGATGCTCTCTTGGACATGAGGATTTAATAGGTGACCCTGGGCTGCATGCTGGGTCCCCCGCTGCCTGGGCTCATCCAGCCGTAAAATGAGGCACAGGCAGGACCCGGCTGGTAATGAGAACTGGCATTTTGCTCAGGATAACCTCGGGAAAATCGCTTCTATAAATACCTTCTATAAATAAAAGTGTACCTTGGCCCAAGACTGCGTAAGGGGCTTTCTCTGAAAAGGTCATCTATTGCCCCGACTCCACGGCGACTCACCACGCTCCTGTTTTCCTCCCCTCTGTCTGAGTCCTGCTCCTCTGCTTCTTTATTCTTTTTTCTTGGTGTTTTATAAGGTGTTTTCTTTTAACTGCAGAGAAAACAGTGCGTTATCATTCTTGTCACATGACCCTTGGAGGGCTCCTTCATCCTCCCCTCCTCTGTGTGTCCTTGACCTCAGTCAAGCGTCAGAGAAACAAAATGTATGAAGTAGAGAAATACACAAATTCAAGTGTAAAAAAAAAAAAAAAGTTAAACAAAGAAAAGTGACAAATAAAATCAGCAAATTTGTTACAACATGTTGGAGGAGGAACAGGTTTTGGGGTTAGATGCAGTAGCCCTGTGTTAATTACCCCCCTAAAGGCTTGTGTGTGTGTCTCTGTGTGTATCGACACCATGACCACTTCTCATTCATCAGTGCCACGTCTTATCTGTTAGTTTGAAATGCAGCCACTGTGTTAAACTTGGTTCTCAGTCTGCCATATTCAGGTTTTGTGCATATAATCTTCAAACTGGGAACTGTCCGAAAAACAGTCAGTTGTTCAGCAACGTTTGTTCTTTACATTCAAGGGACAAAGTCCAGGTTATGAAGTGGGTGGATGGGTCAGATCATAAAATGCTTCTATTTGTCTTATTGGCTAAATTATTATATTTTACAAATCGATACAAAATTCTTATTTCTGCTTTATAGTAAGTTGTGTTTTTTCGTGTTTGCTTATTCTAATTCTTTATGGTTAACTGAAAAATTATTGCGGGTGTAAGCGCAACAAACCATTTACTGTAAGACACCATTGGATTTCCTGAAAATTACATGGTCAGACAAATGAAAAAAAAAATTACTTTTTTGGTTCCTGAAAGCACTGTTTTAAATCAAATGTACAGTGTTAGCAGGACAGACACAATATGCAGTTATCTGTTTTGGTACAGGGGAGAGTTTAAGGGAAACTGGAGTGGGACTGTCTTGACTGTTGCATGAATCCATTAAATGACCTGGCATATTGAATAAAAGTCCCTTTATTCATTCCTCATCTTCTACCTTCTTCTCTGTGGGAGCTTCCATGACACAGAAGGAGCCCAGGACCCTCTCTGCAGGCCAGGTCACTACTTAAACTTCACTTAGCCCCCATTTTACTGCCTGCGGGCAACTTAAACTGATTAGCCTCGACCTTACGAGGACTGGCTGACCTCCCAACGCGTCCAATACCACTTATTGATCAATATTTCTATTGATCTCAGGCCCCCATGCTGGATCAAGGGCGAATGTTTCCATTGATTTGACCAGATTAGAGAAGACAAAAGGTTGCCAAATCAGTTTAGATGCAAGCTGCCAACAGGATATGACAGCGAGCTGCGTGGGGATTTCCAGCCAGGATTAGATTTGATGAGTGTTAACTGTGGAATTGATACAGCGGTAGGACTGTACCGATCGGTAGCTAATCAAGTAACAAAGTATGTTAATGCAGTCATGCTTGCCCTTTAAATGCATGAGGTTATACCAATTGATTTACCTGACTAAACCCAGCCTTAGATCAAATGCAGATAGTTTTATATATGAGTTACTGTCAGGTATTGATAATGGCAAATAGGAGGAACCCAGTGCAATAAAAAAAATTCAATCTGCTTCAAAAGCCTAACCCTAGATATAGATCTTCGGCTTACTCCTGTGCACATGTTGAAGTGTCCAAGACACCCCATTGCTCTTTTGTTAGGTTCAGTGCCTTGTGATGATGAGTATGTGTGTGAATGAGGACATTTTGGACATATTAGAAATTGCTTTGGATAAAGATGCTAAAAAATTACATCAATAGGTCAGTAATTTTAATTTGAAAATTAATAAATAAGTCTAATTTGAATGTATTTAGACAGTATAAAAGTTTATTTTTGAGATATTTTAAATGACTGTTGCTTTGGTGTTATGGCAACAAATTATTACTTCCAAATACCACATTCCTGTTTCCCTGTCTAAGGAACAGAAAAGAAAACCTATAATTCCACTCTATGACAAACCTAATGGATTACTTGGAAATTTAGCATTGGTGGCGAACAATAATATAAGCATAAGTTAGAAACTGCAAATTGCCCTAAATCTGATTTTTTTTTTTTACAATGTGTAATAATCCACATTTAATGGCAATTAGAATCACAAATTTGGATAAAATTTGTATTAGTTTCTATAGTTATCACTTGTGTTGCCTGCCTGCTGACTGATGGTGCGCCTCTGAAGAATAAACTGACAATTTGTTCTTCACCACAGCAAGATGGCAGAGAGCGAAGGCAGTTATACCACAGCACAAAACACACTCGCATATGCAGTCACATACTGTGTGTGTGTGTGTGTGTGTGTGTTTGTGTGTTTGTGTGTGTATTGTGCATGCACACCATATCTTTTATTAAGCCGAGGGAAAACTTGCTTCCACCCGGATTAAATATTGATGTCCTGAGTGGGACAAAATGAGTGAATAAGTCATGAAACACTGACAACACAACACTCAAAGAAACAGAGACCATGTGGACGTTTGCAATGTGTGATGTGTGAATGTTACCACAGAGTAAGAGTGCAAAGTAGAGAGAGATACAGAGAGAGGACGGCAGGAAGGGATCGCACAGTAACATCAGTGGTGGTCTAAATGAAGAAAAAGGTATTAAGGATGAAGATGTGGCCATTTCATTTAGGGCTTTGCGATATTGAATAAACTGCCTTTGTTCAATTTTCAGTGGTGTATAAGAACTAGTTTTGCTTGAATAGATTTATCCATAGTGTTGCTTTGGCTGGCCAGATGTATGAATTGGCAGCTCTGTGCTTTTCAATAATGCCGTGCCTTTTCTTCTTTGAAAGCCAAACGACAGTAATTGAAAGATCGAGGTTCATTGGCTGACATTGGCTCGAGCAGCTGTAGAAATGGCTACTTCTCTTCCGCTGTCCCCGGTGATCCCATTTTGCGGACATCACTTTTTTGGGTCAGTGAGTTAATCCCAAAAATATGTCCTGCCAGAACCTCGCCATTTATCTGGGTGGGTATTCTGTGTCAAGCTCAGCATGGCTAATTCTCTCTGGGACTCCCCTGTGTTATGGAAGACAGACCTGACTGGCAAACTCACACATTATCGCCACAGTCATCTGATCCGCCTCTCTTCCTCAACCCCCCCTCATTCTTCTACTGGAGAGATCTGTCCATGTAAAGGGCCAGAAAACAGCGGGTCCCTCAGAAATGGCAATGGAGACTTTATGTGTTACAACTACAAATATAACTTTGTAAAGATAGCTTTAATGTAATTATGGAGACGATTACACAAATCTTATTGTTGTCACGAGCTAGATATTTGATTTTTAGGGACCTTTAGGAGGTATGAACCTATTCCAGTCTTCACCAGTTGGATTCATTTTACAGTATGCCATAATGTTTCGGCAACCTCACACTCGCCCTCGCCAATATCAAATTTAACCATTTTTCAACTCTTTCTGACGTCCAAAAAAACCCTTGAAAACCATTTATGTTGCTCATACAAAGTCTAAAAGCACATACAGAATGCCCCCCCCCACTTCCCACCAAAAAAAAGGTAATGTGTATTTTTTCGCATCAGGCCTTTCAGCGGGGAAGAATTCATAGGCCTGTCAAGAGCCATACAGTGGTTGAATGTGGTCATTTATAAGAAGCCGACTGGAGCACAAAAAAAGCATGAGAAGCCATTTTGGTGCTGTCAGAGGGTTTTGTGGCTCTAAAAGGCTGCGGTGATGTGCTCTGACACTCGGGGTCTTGTATGGTGCTTTTAAGAGCTCTGCGTGGGCACTCTCTGCATCACACACTGCCGAGCAAGACAAAAACATACCTGTCACCGGCAAACACTACTGCTGCACTTAAAGAGAGCCCTACATGCCGGCAGAGGTCTCGGGGTGACTTTGTGACATTTTTGTTGGACAATAAAGATTTTTTTTTTTCTCTGCTGCTGAACATTGAGGCTATAGATCCGTCTGTACTGTAGAAGTTTGTTTTTGTTCTTCTGAAAGGAGAGGGAATATGCTGAGTTGGACTTTGAGAAGCCAGCCATTTTGGCCTTATTCTGAAAATAACTGCTGAACACTTTTCTTTTGGGCTCCAAATTAAAAAAAAAAAATTGTGAAGTTCACTTTCTTCTTGCTCTTCCCTTTTTTGAATCCCCTCCCTTACAGGAAGGTCACAGTGTGAAAAAACAACAAGATAGAGGACAAAGGAGAGACAATCCTCCATTATGCCCCCCTCATTTCCTTCCCTCTTGCTTTCTTTTTCCCCTCATCCTCTGCTACCTTTATGTGCTGCCCTATTAACAACTGTTACTGCAGCTTTAATTACGCCCCTGTGATCTCCAAGAGTGGCGGGCACGTGTCATCTCCTTCCCAGGGGAGCCTGGGTAATTACCAGCATCCATCCGAGGGCCGTTGCTCCTGTTCCTCGGTCGCCGTGGTGATAATCACACTGCCGCCGCTAACATCTGTTCCTTGGGCGAGTAGTCCAAGTGGCCTAAGCCTGTCACACCATGCCTTCCTGTGTCAGGCTTGACCTCTGACCCCACCCATGGCTCGACAGAGCTAATTTGTTTACTCTTCGAGACAGGAAGAGACAGACCAAAATCCCACCCGAATGCAAAATACTCGGGACTAGATAATGGACATTTTAAGCAAGTTGGTATATTGTACTCTATGTTTAGGTTAGGTAGTTACTTTATTAATCCCCGAGGGGAACTTTTATCGCTACAGCAGCATACAGGAAGCAATAAGATAATAATAGAATAATAGAAAAGCAATAAAATAGCAGTAAAAATAAATGTTTCTGATTATTGGTCTCATCTCTTTGGCTATTCTTACTGACTAGTCTTGCAAATGTCTCCGAGCATTTTATGCCGTGGGGGCAACAATGGTGTTAGCTGAAAAATTTGAATCCACTTCTGCCAGTTGTACATTGTGACCTCTGATGTTACAAAGTCCATTCGTGTCCATTCCTTCTGGCCATCTGACCACATGATGTTCACACACAGTTTTCTCTGCCTAACTATTGAAAGAAGGTCCTTATGATGTTCTGCTGTTCGTCATTGGTGATATGGTTCAGGTAAGAGATACTGAGTTGTTAGTGTATGCACTGTATCCCCCCCCCCCCCCCCCCCCCCCCCGCCCCACGTGTTTGGCAATCCTCTAAGAAGGATGCTTGAGATCCTGAAAGACTGCTCTTAATCAGGTACCATCCTCTCAGGATAAAACGCCGGAGCAGCTAAGATGCGGCTTGTTTGACAAGCTAGCAGTTTACAGCAAACATCACAGTGCTGGAAGACACTGACATGTTTAATCTTAAATCTTTCAAATTTGTGCTCTACAAGATACACTTCTTTCATCGTTAACTTCAGCTGCTCTGTTCTTTAAAGAAATACAAACTTCGAACATTTACATGCAAAGATTACGGGTTGGCAAATAGCCAATCAGATTGCAGTGAGTTAACAGGCATCATATATATATATATATATATATATATATATATATATATATATATATATATATATAAAAGTATACAACAATAAGAACAATATATATACGCTTTCACTGCCAAAATGGACATACTTATTGTATACTTTTATATATATATATGTATATGCTATCCACTTTCACTGCCAAACTGGATATACTTATTGTTCTTTTCCCACACTCAGGGCACTTGACATTCCTGGTATGAACCCAGAGAGGCCTCACAAAAAAGTAAAATGAAAAGGCCCATTAAAAACTTCTATCGAGCCACTGACTTAAATAGTCGAATAGTGATACATAATAGCACCAGCTGAGGACTTTTCCCTTTAGTTTTTAGTAGGTTGTAATGGTAATGGATCATCTTCCCCAAACAGTGATTCTCTCATCCAGGCCTTTTTTTTCTTCTTTTTTTTTTAGCCCTATAGAGGCTGTAAGTAAGTTTCCGTCTGAGGGGAATATTTGCTCAAACAGCAGAGCAGAGCCTTGTCCAGTTTCATTTACATCTCTTGAAAACTCTTCCCCTCATGTGCAGCACTTTGAAAATTCTTGGCCAAGTTTTCAGGGGAATAGAAAGACCCAGTTGTGGAGCAGGAGTCAGACTTAGGGAGCAATCAGTATACAAATCCTCAGAGACTATAAAGCCATTTCCCTCTTTCTCACTGATGAGAGCCAGCAGCAAGTTTTGCCCCTCTCGCAAACTTTTCCCATAATGAGAACACTTGGACGTCTCTGAACACACTTATCCACCAGAAAAAGGAGGATTAAATGCGGGTATGTTAGATGAAGGGATAGGTACCTACTCCGAATGAAGATATATTGCATATTTGCAGCAGATGAGGTGGAAAAATATAAACGAGCATAGAGGCTTAAATAATGAAAAGCTTTCTGATCAAAGGGACAGGAAAAGTGATGTATTTAAGCAGGTCAGAGTCTTTAAAAGCTGTTTTATTTATGCGCTTTTTAAAAGAAAGTCATAGTCAATATTTGGCAGCTGTGACATTAACGAGCAACGTATTATAAGGAAGGGGGATTCATAAATATGCATAAAGATATTAGTGGGGTGTTAACAGTAAGCACCTGTCTACTTAACCGTGACAGGAGCTCTGTGAGTGACTTTACAGAGACCCCCCCTCTCCCCCCCCCCCTCCTCACGGAGCCACATGTGTCCTTCTTTACTTAACGTCGCCTCTCCCTGCCAGTGACAGTGCTGCTGACAACCCGCACTTGGGAAAAAAAAGAACATGTTTTCAGAGATGTCAACCAGTGATGGTGAAAGCTCAAGGTTAGAGTTGCTCGTTCACTCCGTGGCTGGCACACACGCCAGCCTGCCTGTTCTTCTTTGGCACTCTATGAATATTGGCTATCCACATTGTGAAATTAATAATGCATTTTCATATTTTTTTTTTTTCCTCCATCTCAAGATGTGGGGAATAGCACAGCATCTGTCAAGTTGACTTCTAAATCCAAACTGTCGAAAGTCAAAGGGTTATGCATTTTATTTTTTTTATTTTTTTCTATTTTGTCAACGAGAACTGAGAAGCTGTCAGGGGTATTAACTTTGACAGCGGGTGTTTCTTTACAGTTGGCATGTGCATAATTATGTTAGAAGTTTTATTAGAGAGGGTTAATCATCATTCTTTGTCCCCTCTGATATGAAATGTACAGGGTGTTAGAAATCTCCTCTCCCAGTTACTAAATGCAAGGAAACAGTATGTTAAGTTTCTGCAATAACTACGAATCAATTATGGCAACCGTAACAAAAAGAAAGAAATGCAATGTTGCATATTGAGAAGACATGCTGAATTTCTTTTACGAGGTATTTTACCAGACCAGCCCAGTTTTTCTTTTTACTTATAATTTGACCCATTAATTACTTAAAATGACTGCACACCTATGCTTATTATTATCTTTGCATTGATTCAATTCATATTAACAGGCAAAATATCTAATTAGCTGACTGGATATGTGTTTTCCGATCGCTGAGTAGTGAACCCAATTGTTCATTCTCATTCTTCAAAGTCACACCTGAGCTTCTGTCCTTTGTTGACAGGAGGTGGTGAAAGCAACGCAGAGATAGGGAGTGAAAGAGAAACAAGGAGAGGGGAGGAGGAAGAAGTGATGGCCATCTGGGATGACTCAACATCCATGCCAGGGATTGTTGAGTGTACCACATGCATCTCGAACTGTCACACACTGTAGGATGCCGGGCTCAGACAGATGCAGGACAAAAGGTGCTGTTGTTTACCACTACGCTCCTTCTCTCCCGCCCTCCCTTTATCCTCCCATCCTCTGTTTGCCTCAGCGGGAGACAGGCCCCCCTCCTGAGTCAGGCAGGCAGGGGCTGTGTGGCTGATCTGATTGTGATGGCAGGGAGAGAGGAGTGTGGGTGGGTTTGTGGCGATTGAGGGTTGTGGTGGGTCAGAACCCAACAAGCTGTGCTGGGTGGCTGCGCTCTCATCTCACCTCACCCTTTTTATTTATTTTTTTCTTCCAGGTGGTGCTTCCACCTGCTCACCTGAAATGCCATTCTGCCTCCCTTGGACAATCATCATGTGTGATGTAGATTACTTACTAAGGCAAGACAAAGAGGCAGACAAGTGGATGACAAGTAAACATGCATCTTGACCTTGTCTCAGTTGATTTGAGCGTCCAGTGTGCCTTTAAAAAACTTTGAAGACTTTAAATGTAATTGCAGACACCTAAGTGACAGTAAATTTACAGTACAGCTTTTTCTTTTTAAATGTTGGTTAAATTTCATTCTTAATTTAGTGATGTCTTTTATGTACTTTTTCTAACAATGACTCTTCCTCATGTGGTTTATCAAAACAAACACCCTCAGACTTACTGAGACTTGTTCTCCCCTTCCTCTCACCCATCCGCTGTATTTGTTCTTTCCTGTGTTTTGTGCTCTTAAAGACGGAGAGATTTGGGCCTCTCGCGCCACGTGGGACCGCTGAGAGCCAACCTTCTCAGACTTCTGGCTAACCTTCATGTTCGATCAATACGTCTCCATAGAGGCTCCATCTTTTGGAGTTTGTTTGTTTCTGTTCTCCTGCTTGCCTTGCTGCTTACATCACAGCTAAGATGATGAAATTGATCAAACTTGATGTTTTTAACCCAATACGAGCAATTCAGAAATGGGCAACAGGAAGTATTATGTTGGTTTCAAACACATGAAAAAAAAAAAATATGCAAACAGGAAAGAAATGTGAATGTATATTTGTCACAAACTGCAACCATAATTTTCCATCTCATAAAAGTCACGAATAATGTCTGTATAGCCTGAGGTTCCAATTAGCTCTTTATGCAAGCGGGATGGTTTCCCCCTCACCGCCAGCTATTTGATACCCAACAAAAAAATACCTGGAGCTGGAAGATGGATGGACCCTGGCTGGCCTGACAGAGGTCAACGATTTCCCTTCCCATGTCAGCTGAGAAGTAAACACCAGGACACAGGCAGCTATTTCAGCTCGATGTCTGGACCCATGAGCTCTGCTGTGAAGCTCAAGATCCCTATCTTCGAGCAAAAAAGGAGCGCCCGCCGTCCTCTCTCCCCTCCCCTCCATCCCCACCCCGCACCACCCTGTCCTCTGTCCCCTTACTTTCATTACGCATTTTTTTGTTTATGCTTGGGCGCAACTGTGGCTGCTCCTGATGGTTTGAGGTCAGGCGTGACTGGCCATGGGTTACTCTAAATAAATACACACGGACTAGCCAGGAAGGAGCGGGTAGGCTGCGCTTGCTGCCGAATCGCCCTTGATTAATCAGCAGGCAGATTCAGGGTGACTTTTTGTGTACACTCCCCACCACCACTGCCGTTCCTTCCCCTGATCGACCCCCCCCCCCCCCCCCCCCCCCCGCCTCCGACACACACACACACACACACACACACACACACAACCCATGGATGGTGATGGAATCGGGGCGGCACAGACGGGGCAATCCAGGCAGCCAAGCAGATGGAGCGTTGCAGTGGAGTCACGCCTCTGCAATACACACACATACCTAACAAACACATGCTTAAAGATATGCACAAACGCGCAAATATGAATGCACACGAAACCCTCCCATAGTTCTTCTGACCAAATAATTCAGCCTGTGGTCTTTTATACCAAAGTGGCATTCATTCCTTTTTTCAGTGGAGGCAGACACATGGCCTGTTGTCACACACTGTGGAGCCAGCTAAGCGAGTAAAAACAGCATTATCTCTGTGTGGATAGGGAAAAGTGACAAAATGTGAACCACTTGACTTTCAACATTTACTTTAAATGTGCTTCAAATGCATTTTTGTAAAGCTGAAATCAAGATGGATAATTACATGGTGCTCCAGCACAATAGTTCCACATCAGAAACAGCTTGTTTGAGGCCTCCAGCTGATCTGATTTGAAACATCAGTACAAACAAAAGCTTTCCACACAGCAGGCTATAAGCTATAAAGCAGCACTCTCCACAGTTCTGTGTCCACCGCTCATTTCCCCTCTTTTCACCTCATCCCTCCACCACCCCATCAAAGTCACCTCACAGTAGACTTCACACCAACCGGCGCCAACATCGCCCACTAACCTCTACCTTGGCTGCCATCATTAGGGGTAGTGCTGTTCTCTCACCTGTCAGCTCCACTCGACCATGGATCAGTAGAGCCTCAGCTGGACCGTGCAGACCCCTGTCACTAACGCTGATCCTTTCCTCTCGTCCTGGCTCCAGAGCTCGACCCCTCACCCATCTCCGCACTCCCCTCCACCTCCGCTGGCCTTCCGGCTCATGCAGCTGCCGTCCAAGCATCCGGACCGCTTTCTACCCCATGCTCTTGCTGCAGTTCAAGCTCTCAGCCCTGACTCCAGACCTAGCCCCCGGCCTCAGCACCCCCCGGCCCCTGTGCCTCTGTTGCCCCCAGCATGGATGGACCTATCCTCGGGCAAGGTGTGGCCCCATGTGGCCCACCTGTCCAGAATACAGGTTATCAGCTCTGATCGCCGCAATAGACTTCCACCCAAACCTGCTGCCCTGAGGGGATGGAGAGAAGGAGAAACAGAGAAGAAGAGAGAGAGGGAGAGTAGATTGAGCAAAAAGAGGGAGCTGATGAGTGACGGTAGGAGGAGAATAGCAGAATAGAAAAGACAGAGGAGGTAGGGATGGGGACGAAGGTTTGCCTGGAGGCAGGGATGAGGCAATGAGTACCCCTCAAAAACTAGCAGGCAGTTGGAGACCACCACAGGCACTTCTACAGAGGGAGAACATGGGGGCTTTCAGGTGTGTGTCAAACATTAAGCAGCATGCTCTCTGTTCTCTGGTTCCTCTCCATAGCGACAAGCTTTAACCAGCCTGCAGACATCCTGCAGAAAATTTGAGCCAGGCAGCTGAGCTGTTGTTTTGATGAGCGTCTGTTTCTGTGGTTATTATTGTTTCTTTTCTTGTAATTTCTCTTCTTTTCATTTATTTTTTTCTGGAAATCACTAATCGCGTTGTCTTTTTGTTCATCTTTGTTCAGCTGTTTTGTTTATTTATCCAGTTACTCCAAATTTACTTGAATGGATCTGATTATGTGGTGCCATAGCATTCCCAGTCCAACAGATTTAATATCTGTTGCTGGACATCAAGTGTAAAATCAAACCATATGCCACCAATTGCTGCAAATTACCCTGGACCCAGATTATCAGCACTAAAAAACCTGTCCGAGTTTGAAGCATCATTAATTCTCCAGCCGTTTTGTTTTGCAATGAGATTGCCAAGCACTCAGTGAGGGTTGGTTTGTTATCGTGGTTGCAGACATTGTAATCAGGCCTCAATAATCACACTTCCAGAAGCGGAATGCGCCTGGGGCCCACGCCAACAGGCTCTAATGTGGGGCACCACGGGCCGCTAGCCTGCAGACACATAGGGCTGGCAGATGGAGGCTGCCATTAAACACGGACAATCAGAGAACACAATCATTGAGCAATACGTTGTGCACAGAGAGAAAACCAGTAGAGGATGTACAGGCTTACTATCAATTTAGTTTCCCTGTAGGATTCTTGATGATGGTGATTGGCTTACATAAGATCTAACAGATGGAGTTTGGTAATAAAAAGACTTATTCATACAAATAAGTTTTTTAAGAAGTGGTTTTAAAGTAGTGATCCAACCAGTCTCAACTACTCATGCAGAGAATTAAGGGGTCAAAGGCTGCTCTCGCCAAAAAGTCAATAAAACAATGTCTTCTCTGATGTTGCAGGATGACATAATGAATGTCGATGACTGCAGACAGGTTTATTTTTTTCCTTACTAAAGGAATCATGAGTATGATCAGTGTTAATGAGCACAAGGTACTATACTTTAAGGAACCTGTTTACGATCCTGTTCCTATCTGACAAGTGCACTGTGTAATCTTAGAACCTCCCCCCCCCCCCCCATCTTCCCCCCCATCCACCAAAGCTTTGCCCGCCACACCAATTTCCACATCTAAATGCATCACATTCTGGTTCATGTGCAAATATTACACTGACAGATATGCCAAGATATCATATTCATAGTGATGGAAGGCAATACTATGTTGGCAGACATTTACTACTTAATTACATTTATCGTAACAATTAGTGTTTGCAGTAATGGAAGAGATTTGTTTCATAGAACTCTTTCTCCTTTACTCTTTTTTTTTACTCTTTTTTTTTTTTCGTCATCTCTGTATCCTTTTGTCATTTTCTCTTTTTTTCCCCTTCACCTCAGTCTCTCCCCATTATGAAGCCTGATATCCTTTGTCTGTGTTTCAGGAACTTCAGGTTCCTGGAGTCTTGGAACATAACTAAAAGTGTTTCCTGTTTCACTTCCTGAGTGGAGAAACAAGCATAGGGAATATGGAGGTAGTGTTCTCTGTATGAAGCAAGCTCTGCCATTATGCCACACACTATCTCTCACTGTGACGCATTTATTACATCTGCTTATGTTAATGAAAAATACAACAAACAAAAAGAACATGTCAGTTGCAACACTGGACCCCAGACCAGGAGAGGATGTAATGAGGCCACCTGTTAAGTAACAACTAAGTGAACCTGACATTGTACGCGCAACAGAGTCCTCTACTACAACAGACCATCAGCACTTTCTAATCAGACTTTCAATTTCAAAAATAGCATCTCTGTAACCGTAAATCTTGCTTTGGCGAGCTCGAGTCTTTTGTGTTTCCCTTTCTCTAATTGTCCCGTGTCTCTGGATCATAAATCTCTCAGGGAAGAGCCATTAGGAAAAATGGCTGGCAGGGACTTTGCCACAGGGACATAGCTGGTGTATTCCCACTGAGAGGATGTCCAGATACTGACTAAAGACACCAGCGTATGCCATCGCAGTCCATTCACCGGGGTCAGATGACAGCATGTCTGACTTGGCAGCCCTGCGTTTCATGTCAGCAACAAGCCAGCTGGTATTTGGGATTTCTGTGGTTAGAATGGTTTCCTTCCCAAAATCTCAGGAGAATTGAATTTTCATATAATATCCCTGAATGTCATTGTGTTTGGTGCTGTACTGTAACTGCTGTAAATAGTTTACAATGGGGTCTGTTTCCTGATCTCATTTGCTTGATGCAATGTGTCTCAGCACAGAAGATACAACACAGGACTGAATCGGTACATTGTTGACAAAAACAATGGCATCAAAGTTTGACCCAACCAGTGCTGTCTCCAATGACTCGCAGGTCAATCTTTATTTATTTTTTTGCTATGTGCTGTGGGTTGTGTGTTTCAAGTGTTTATGTGTTAACCCATAGTGACGGCCAGCTCTGGTAAACAGCACGGAAAAGACTTCTCACAATTAAATATCCTGTCTTAAGTGTTTTGGGGGAGCCTGTGTAAATAGGATTCAGTCAGTGCAGCGGTAAAATGATTTCCTGTAACAAGCAGAGTGGTTTGCTGATGAACATCAAGAGGAACATGACACAAACTGGCATCATGTGGCAGACATGGAAGCAACATGGAAGAAATTGCTTGGCATTTTTGCCACGTGATAAATATGCATTATTTAATTTATTTAATTAATTATAAGTGTTATTTTCTTATCAATAAAAGATTATATTAATGTCTTTTTCCAAATGTCCCCATGCCTTTAAATAGATAACTCGATAGTTAATTCTCTGGCATCTTTGAAGTGGGCAGTAATATTATCTTTACATTGGTAATCCCCGCAGAAAACACATCTTTGTGGTTTGATTTTAAGGCTGCAGAACAAGAGGGGAAGATTGATGACTAATCTATACAAGTGTATCTTATTATTACTATAAATTATCTAAGAGCCAAGGAACAGAGGTATAAAAGACCTTAACCATTTCATTAAATATAATTAAATTGAATTGATATTAAAAGTCATCATTTCTGGGTCTTTTTTTTTTTTTTTCATAAGTGCTGATTAGATATGAGCCATACTGGATCTCCTCAGTGTTAAACACATACTGCGTACAGTATTACAGAGTTAATGGGACAGATAATTGACAATGAACCATAGGAGGTTAATAATAGATGCTTAATTGACTCCTATCAATTTGTTACACTGAACATCACTGTCAAATGTCCCATTCATACAGAGAGCAGACATATTCACTGCAATGACCATATTTCTTCTTTTGTGATCAGTACTTTTGGGATTCACAAAGACAATAAAGTGATGTATTAACTAGTAAAATGCAACATACGATGACCAAAGTAATTCTATGCTGTGTAGCCTAGAGTTTGTCTCACTTTATAACAATTACAAGTAAAGAGAGTTTTAGATGCGAAACAAATCCTCCTACTTTATTTAAATGTATGAACCATGCAGAGTCTACAACTTGTACCATGTATTTGAGCCTTTTTTAAACATAAAAAAATGTAAAATACACAAAGACTTTCTTTTAAACCAACCAAAGTTCTTTTAACTTTGACAAAAAATTACCAGTTCCAAAAATTTTATTCTCATAACATAGAAGAAATAACTTTGAATATTTAGCAAAATACAAATCCTAATATATTATTTTGTACTGTTTTATCTGCTCTATCACTGTATATACGCTACATAGATATTCTCTGGACAGCCTGTCGTGTTCAAAGCCAGTGTGTATGGTACATGTTTCCCAGCTGAGTATGATTTTGTCCATCAACAATGAGGAAGCAAGAGTTTATTTTTTTCTGACGCCATCAGACAGACTTTGGCAGACCTGACTCCTCAGTATAAATGGTGAATATCCCAGGTCAGCTACTGTCCCAGGCCCTCTAGGCCTCTCCCGACTCTCTGGAAGACCTCCGCTGTTTATACATATCTGTTTCACCTTTTTCCTCCTAAACAATTAAGCAAGCCGGCCAAGAGGAAATCCGTCCTGTGAGAGTTCCACACACACACGTTCCTGCTGGTGCAGCCAGCTGTAAGATGTTACCCAGTACACCGACAAGATAAATGTAAATAAAAACTTTTCCATCGATCAAGTTCATGTGTATTCGTCTAAAAAAAACTGAGTGGAAATATGACAGACTCGGGAAAAGAATACCTTTCAACTGACGAAGAGGGGAATTCCTCCTTTGTTGCACAATTACGTTGAAACGATTAAATAGTAAATACTCTGGTATTCCCCTTCTTTCTACCTCTTCAAGTCGTGGCAATTTTATGCACCAGAAGCTCATCGACTCATAATCTGAATGACTGTAAATGGAGTGCATTGGAACACAGAGTTTTCAGTGTGCCATGCATCACTCAGAGGACTTAAACAGATTGAGTGCAGACTGATAGATGAACCTCGTGGAGATGTGTGGCTGGATGGAGAAGGGAAGGTGTTGGAAGGTGTAGAATATTAATCATAGCAATTATTGAAAGTGTTTTTCGCTGACATCATCATGTGGACTCATATATCAGCCGGGAGCAGTCGGCTTATGACTTAGTGACACAGGAGTGGAGGACATTGAGCAGTAAAAATTAGCAAGTTATACTGAGTGAAAAATTAAGCCATCAGAGAGCCATAATCAGCTGACATTTGTTATTCCAAAGATTTAATTTCAGGAAGGGCTGTGTGGATGTTATTGTTTATACCGTCATCCTCTTTACTGTAAAATGCATTCCTTAACAGATTTACATCTATTATGTGAGTCCAGTGTGCAATCAGAGTTGCTTAGGAAATAAGTGGACTAAAACAACAGCTGAACTGTATTTCATATCCGCAGGAAACCAAAGAAGTGCAGATATAGATTGATGATGTCAAAGATTCACACCCACGTCATGCCAAAAGTGTTGGACGAGTGTGTGCGCACGTATTTGTGTCCTCTTTATTCTGGAGCAAAGAGAAACAGACACCAGGTTCTTAAATTTACAGCATTCAAGGCCAGAGGAGACATCCTTAAGTGAAGTAAGTGTGGCACATTCACAGGCTTCCATGGTTTTAGCTCGGTACTCAAATTCACACAAAGAAACATACACCGACTTAGGTGCTTTTTGTAAACAGTTTTTTTTTCTCTGTTTTGCCCTATCTGTTTAGTTATTTTTGTATTTAACTGGCCAAAAAGTATCTAAAAAAAAAAGTCACGACTGTGTTTACAATGTGTGTTCATCTCCTCGTGTTGAAGATGAACAAAGTGACACTGAAATGAAAGTGCATGCAGAAAATAACCTTTGCTGTGAACTACATCAAAGAAAGCATTACGCAGTGTGTCATTCTTCTTTCTGCCTTCATTAAGCTGTTTGACTGCAGTGAAACACTTACATACTTCTTTTTACGTGACACTTATTTATACACCACGCCGCTCTTTCGTCATGCTCTGTGTAAGTCTGCGTCACACTCCTTCCCTCCCTAAATTTCCTCCCTAAATTTAAGATGTTGTAAACAAATTGCAGCCTCTCCCTCTTTGGAAAGTCTCAGGAACCTCAGAGGGGTCCTGGGTCTCTTACGTCTCTCCTGCTGCTCACGGCTGCATCGGCTCCTCTGGGCAACCGCCCAATTGGCTGGGAGTCTGCTGCCCTAACCCTGAACCCTGAAGATGAGAGGTGAGCCAAGGGCCAGCGCAGAGG
Source organism: Embiotoca jacksoni (assembly GCF_022577435.1). Lineage (NCBI taxonomy): Eukaryota > Metazoa > Chordata > Actinopteri > Embiotocidae > Embiotoca > Embiotoca jacksoni. The sequence goes on from NW_027185318.1 coordinate 7,871,085, forward strand.
CTGAGGGTGGGTGTGGTGGCGGAGGTCAGGATGGGGGAGGAGGGGGAGAGAGACTGCTATTAAACACAACAGGGGAAGGCCCATCAGGATGTGTCTTTTATAGCTGGCTGGTACTTGAAGGCATCAAACGTCACTCCCATTGATGAGAGCCAGGCAGTCCAGCCGGCAGATGAATCCTGTAAGGGTGGAAATGATGGGGTCAGGGTTTTTACAAGGTCAGAATGAGGTTAGTGACGGGTCAGGGACTCGGTAATCCCTCCCATTCAGTCTAGGACACTGCAATTGTGTTAAACCTATTGCACCAGTACACACATACAGTGTCTCTTAACATGTTAAGGCCTGCGACACAAAGGAATACGCAGACATTTTTATACAGTTATTCACTTTCTTGCCAAGAGAAGATTGATGCCACTTTCTTGTCTGTAATGTAAAGCCTCACCCAGACACAGTTAGGTTAGCTTTGTATGGAGCCTGGAAACAGGGTGACAGCTAACCTTGCTGTGTCCAAATGTAATAAAATACCTACAGTCTTTGTAAATATGACACAAATGAGAAATGATCTGTTAATTGTTATTATTAATATGCTAAGCAAACTTGCTGATGGCTACTGTGCCATCGATAGCACAGAGTCAGGAATGTGTTTTCCAAAATGTCAAACGTATTTCTTCAAAGGTCTATTTTGGTTGTACATATTTTAAAATCTACCGTTATCTGATTCACTTTATTGCATTTTTCAATTCCAAAGCACATATAGGATTTTGAAAAATATAAATATATTTTTGACTTCATCATTTGCAGAGACTTCAAACATTCTTAAGATCATTCTTATTTTTCTTTAATCAGTGTTACAAATTAGCTGCATGCTAAAACATTTTCAAAAATGCTAATTTGTCATTGGCTTCTGCCAAAAAAAAGTATTTAATTTAGTAGAGTAGTTGCCGGAAAATCAAACCCATAAGAAAGCATTTGTTGACAAAAGAAACTTGCCATTTGGTCATATTTTTAAAACTTTACTGTCTTCAAACAGTCCCTCTTCCCATATCATATGATGATAATAGGCTACATATGAAAACTGTTGATGTTTGTACCACAGTAAAATAGACAGAGGTTAATGGCTCACACTAAGTTAGGGCATCATTCTAAAAACGTACTTTACTGCTGTAAAAAGTGTTGGTCTTCATGTAAACTTTGCACCTAACAAAAAGTTAATCAAGTTAACCAACATACACAAATATGTTTTCTTATACAGCAGAAACTACGCATCACCATCACCATCACCACCACCATCATCATCATCACCCTCCAGATGACCCCACGTCTCCTAACGACACCTCCACTAACCCTTTAACCCTACAGCCGTCCAACCTCTCCTCTCTAACATTGTTTTGTTCCTTGTTTCATTTCCATTACAACTCTCCTGCGGGGACTTGAACTTGTTGCCCCGTCTGAACTGGGGTGACAGCTCACTAAATCACTGCCTTTTAGTGGTGCTGCCCCCTTTTTTATACACTTTAATCACCAGACTCCAGTAACCAGGAATATTGGGCCCAGTGTATGGAATTCTACTCGTAAAAGAAAAGGCGCAGGCCACTGATGTTCTTCTCATGGCTGAATCGCTGCTAGAATTCATCTTGTTCTTGCTGAGACGGTGGTTGATGGAGGCGGGGGCTCTTTCTTATGGGTAACAATCAATCGCTCAGGATCAACAGGTTTTAGGCTGTAAACTTGAGGTCATCTCCTATCTAGCCGACAGTTTCTCATCTGGTGATGTCGGTGTTAATGCTGGTGGGAGGCCTTGGATTTTGTTTGTTATTTATGGTTAGTCACAGGTTTAGAAATGGTTCTGAATGATCGGAGGCTATCTTTTACACACAGCCTGTCACAGCTTTAAAACGGTAAACCCCCTGTGTGTGCACACTGTGGTTGGGAAGTGTGGAAATACAGAGGAAATGCAAGCTAGCGAACATTGAAAGAAACAGGATTTGTTTCGACAAACCTTTTTATACAGAAACAATTTTTATATCGATCCCTTACTGGATAAGATCACCACACAAATCCAATGGTTCTTTGTTCTAGTCCTCTTCTTGCCATCTCCATATACTACCTACCTTGATCATTGCATTTTCACAGTGCTCATCCCCCTCTGTTCTCTTTCCTCCTCCTCTCCTCCCCCTATTTCATCTCCAACCAAACATTAATCCTTATCCTCCCTAAGGAAGCCCACTTCGTGCAGCAGTGAGGGTATTTAGAGCCAGTGTTGACATTGGACAGCACGTTAGACAAATATCCCTGACTCAAAACCACAAGACAAATGGCAGACCCGAGCTTGCTGTGTTCTGGCAGTGAGTTTGCCGGTCTGGCTTAGCTGTGGCCAGATATTCAACACAGGTGACGTCTTACTGGGAGAGGAAAAAAAACCTGACCACTAAGGAGGGTAGGTGGGTAGATGAAATAAAACGTGGGAGTAAAGTAAAGAAGAAGAAAAAAAACAAAAGAGCGATGGATGAAAATAGAAGGACAGAAGTGAATCATTTAATTTCTTTTAGAATAATAGAAAAACAAAATGCAAGCAGAACCACAGCGGTAGTCTCAAATTACAGAAGTATTAAGTAAAGTATATTTTGTCTGTGGCAATTGTTTTGGTGATGATGACGTTTGATCTTCAAATATAAGAACAAAAAGCACAAAATCATTTTGTCTTCAAAGATTATTTGTGGAGGGTTTTAGAAAACCCGCTCCTCCCACTGACAGCCAGGTGGTGGCTTTGATTATGGGTGCACATGACATCATTTCAAGGTGGAAACAAACACGTATACCCACACACAGACAGCACTCACACGCTGTGACTGTGACAAGCTATCTACACACATTCAACACATAACCACACGCATACACGCAGACAGCATACCACCCCACACACACACACACACACACACACACACACACACACACACACTCTTCAGAGATATGGGGCCCGATTTGACAACCAGCAAGTTGACTTGGCATTGCTCGGACTGGAGTGATCCAAGAAAAGCAAAGCAGGCCCGCGAGAGGGCTGGGGCTTTTGTGTTTGTGCAGTGTCACACTTCATCACGAGGGAAACCCATAACAGGCCCAGGAAGACCTTTGAAGCTATGGGAGGGGTGTGTGGGAATCGCCTCTGTGGCTACCTCTGATGTCAACTCCAATATTCTGATTGCAGGCTATTTCCTGGATTAGGATTGTGTTTGTCGGCTGAGAGGGAAACTGTCCGAGGATTGTATATCAGAGAGCAGACGAGCTAATTACAGCATCCCACAAGACAATTTGCAGATTATAACTGTTTCGCTAACACTGGCCATTTTAATACTTAGTCAGCTTTGTATTTTCAGTCACTATCAGCAAAGACAGAATTTTTGTTTTCAGAATACATTAACACAGAAGATGAGAAGAACGACAAAGAATAATATATGTTTGTTTATATGTAGAGTACATGCACATGTTATGCATTAAGGTTTGTAATTATGGACTGGCCAGACAGACCAGTCTATGTGTCGTTTTCGTTTAAGGACGTATTCAATAGTGGATTTGGATGGCACATCAACTAGGCTAAAGTGGTTTGGATTTCTAAGAAGAGAATGTCTCTGTAAACCATTAGGCTAAAGATCCCGTATGTGGAACAGTGTCAGGCAGCAGGGTCAGGTGATAGGAGTGCATGCAGTTTGCTTTGGCTGCCTCGTAATTAGGGGAATGGTGGCGTACTTTAATGGACCACATCCTTTTGGCTGGAGCTTCACAAGCCTCAACCACTGAAGCCATAATTTGAATCTAGAATGTTTGAAGCAGGGCAAGACAATTTCAAATCAAGGAGAAATATTCAGGAAATTACATTTGTACTTTTGGGGATGGTTGGCTGGCTTGGTTGTTGGAAAGTTCTCTTTTCTGCAGTGCTCCATTGGCCAGAAAGTAATTCTTTTCATTCATTTTAAAAGGCCCAATTTGTGCAAAAATCCTCTCGCAGAATGTACTATTTCTTAGTCGTTAACCATGATAGCATTTGCTCTACCTTGTGTTTAGTAGGTAGCAGTTGTTGGCCATCTAGCAAGCTCAACTAACATGGTGAGCACGGTAAGTATAAAACATCAGCATGTTAGCATTGTCACTGTGAGCATGCTAGCCTGCTGATATTAGCATTTAGCTCAAGCAACACCATGAAACACCACCATCTGAAGGCTAAATCAGCTCCAGATGGCAGGGCTGGTGCGTCTTCTTCATTCATAATAATAATAATATATAATAATTAAATTTCTGAAATTGGTCTTTGCTTAGATTCTCCATGTACCAATTGGCCACTGTACCATAATTGTTGCTTTTAAATTATTCAAAATTAAAACAACAAAGAGCAAGTCCCCTTACGGGTAAGCCACATGGTTCATGGAGAGCGAGTCCCCCTAAGGGTAAGCCACATGGTTCATGGAGAGCGAGTCCCCCTAAGGGTAAGCCACATGGTTCATGGAGAGCAAGTCCCCCTAAGGGTAAGCCACAAGGTTTCGGGTTTGCGCTGTAAATGCAGTCATACTAATACCAAACCAAAGGTCAACAACAATACAAAACAAAAACTCAAATAACAACAAATAAAGGGTGTGTCTAATTCTTCTTGGATGTATCCCCCAAAATCCAATTAATACATTTTAAAGGATGACTTTTTTTTAATCATATTTCGGACAACATGCCTTTTTTTTTGGCGGCTTTAACATCTTCAAAAACTCATGCCGCATGTGCAAAGTTTCGTGAGGTTTGGAGTATTGTTTGACCTTAAACATCAACTTCCTGTGTCATGGCGAAACATTAAACTCACCAAACTTTGCACCCGCATCAGGCACCAACTTTCATGAGTTTTTGAAGATGTTAAAGCTGGGAAAAAAAAAAAGGCAATTTTTTTCTTTCAAGAAGAATAAGGAACGAGATTGAGAAAAAAATTAAAACTGCCAGTGGGAATATACGGACCCTCGCGTGCTGCACGTCGGGGAGCCGGCGTGTGAAACAATGGAAAAACCTTTATCAAATGGCTGCCAAATATATTCAGGCTGAATCAAAATATTAGATAAATAAAAGCATTGATTCAGCACCACTAAAATGTCTCTGCAAGGCACCTTTGTAAGCAAAGATATTTATTATTTTGAAGACCAAATAATAGTTATTGTCAAAATGATCTTAGGGCTCTCACAAAAGAGCAGCAGCTTATGAGGCAAAACATTTTTCATCCATTTTAATGCTTTATATAGTTTAGAAGCCAAATGGAAGGAGGGTAAAAGCCAGCTTTTCATTGGGGGATTTGGAGAAAAAAACAACCTCAATTACTGTTTGCAGACTGGGGCTGTTGTTAAGGACGATGTCATGATCAAACACAATTTGGATCAAACCATGACTTTATTTCACATTCTCTCACATTTCCAATCAAGGACCGATTAGCCTCAGACATTAATGAGCCTACTAATCCATTTGGGCCCCTCGTGATAACAGTTAATTGTCTGTAAAAATGTGTACAGATCCCCATTTGGGTTGTTTACTAACTGATTTGGATGTGGTTAGGCCCTAAAGAGGTATCATTATGTTGATAGTTCTTTGGAAAATGAGCCCCTGATGGAGGCAACACCACAGTGGAGTAGAGTTAAGAATACACAGGACTGCTTTCAACCGTTGCTCACTTGAGTGCAAATTTATCACTATTTTAAAATAACATTTGGCTGTCATCAGTGCTCATGGAACTTCATATATAATTAGCATGAGATTTCTGTTTTTCCTGCTACACTGTAGTGAAGGAGGTACAATTTTTGACTTAAACTTCTGACATTTGGACTGTTGTTGATTCACAATAAAAAGTCGAGGAGAAATGTCAGAAAACTGGACTTCCAGATGTTCCATGCAAATGGCTTAGCTTGGCACTTCATCTTCCGTGTCCCCTGCTTCGTGTTTGTGGCTTAGTTGAAACTTAACATTGAATTATAGCAACATCCAAATCTAATTTGTGTTCTGTAGTGAATTTTATGACATTCAAGGTGTCTTGACAAAAGTGCCCCTAATGTGCCACAAAAGATAGACTGTAAATCTGCAGAATTTTCTGTAAAATGTCTGTCAACTTGGTTATTTCTTGTCGAGACGTTATCCTTTTTCTTTGGATTTTTTTTTCCTCAGCGTGTACATACTTTCTTTGTCATTTTGTTGAAGGGACTCCAATTGTGTATGTGTGTTTGTATTCTGGCCACTCAGCCTGCAACCTTGGCTGGCCTGTTCTGACACTCAATTTATTGTCTTGTGATTTGAGGCTTTAGTTTCTCATTACAGCCAAAGTTTTTGTGTCCTTGTGCGACAAAAATTTGTTTGTGTGTCTGTGTAAATCACCTGTCATATGCACATGTTCCTTTAAGAAAAGGCCAAGGGTGTCATTTGATTCCTGCTGCCTTCCTTTCATATTTATGCGTCTCATATTCACGTCCATTGGTTGTGTCTCAGTTGGGCTATCCATCAACACTTTTTATCCCCATCGCCCCAACAATACGGACATAAAACGTTCTTTTACGTCAGCAAAATGACGCCACAAATAAAACTTGAACAACACGCCTCTTTATTTGTCTGGGTAATATACTACATAAATTAAAACTGATAAGTGACAACATTTGCATTAGTCACATCTTATGGGCCTGGGCTTTGGTGGAAATTACCTGAGGCAGAGAAACTATATAAAGTATAACCCACAAAATTGGAAAACAGGTGATATATTAATGAGTTTACAAAACTGAAGGACAGCCAGTTTCCTGCTGTGTGCAGGACAAGACCATTTTTCACACTCGTCAAAGGAACATTTTGGAAACTATATCACTCATCCTGTCAAATGTAATTTCCAATATTCATGTCAATGAATATGACTGTTACCTTTACAATTAAACTGTATCTCAAAAGAAAAATGAATAAAACTTAATGTAACTTGAGATTTTTTTTTTTTTATTATTATTTTAGCCATGTTAAATAGAAACAGAAAAAGCTGTTTTAAATAAACTATAAATACTTTTAATGAAGTAAGAAAGAATAATGAAATATAGGACAAGGAAAAAATTTAAATGTACAGAGTTGAAATATTATTGTACATATTTGATTTATCCACTTTGGTCTAAAACTAGGGAATAAAAAAAAAAAAATCAATCATACCATATCACAGATGTAATTCCAGCGCATTTATGCATTAAAAGGGCGATCTCTGTATTCAGTCTGTACTGCCTGTACCACGACACAAATAATGCTCATCTGCAGGTTGTAGATTTTGCCATTTATTCAGGATGAATAAAACAGAAACAAAACAAAAACAAAAAAGGGAACCTAGTTAAAAGCGATGGGATGAAGAGACGTCTATCTCAATTTTGTACTCTCAGACAGAATCAGTTGCCTTTGGCCTGCTTAGGGGTAGAAGGTGAGGGAAGCACACAAAAGCAGTGCAATTATTCTGCTCTGGCACAACAACAGAGAGCAAAAGGAGCATCAAAGGCTTTCCTCTGAGCAAAATAGGGCTCCCTCAGAGGAAAAGCAGCAACCTGTGTGTGAATACCAGTGCATGGACTTTTGGTCCTCTCTCTCGAGACACACCAGGCAAAGGATGTGTGTCAATAGAGCTGCAGTGCCTATCCACTTTCATTATGTTACAATACTGTATGCATTGGCTGAAGTATAATATGCAGCTTTCAAAGTTTGCTTCAAATATGGTAAGTTTTTGTAAAAGTGTTTATGTGAAATACATTTTTTTCCACATGTGAAATGTATCATTTCACATAGCCTATGCCAACATAACCTTTTTTAAATTCATCCCATGCAAGTGAGTGAGAATAAAATGCTCTCACAATGGCACGTTTTTACATTTCCTTCACATTTAACATGTGAAACGTGTTTCATTTTTGAAACTGGGTTTGCTTGCATAGTAATTTGTGTGTGCTGTTGTGTGAGTCAATTAGAATGATCAATATTTGCATTTATTATCTCACTCATAGCTAATTTGAATTTAGATCATTTTTTTGGCATTATTATTTAGTTACTTATTTTAATGTAAAATTTGTTTTGCCTTCACAACTTTGTTTCTTTAATTATATATAGCTATTATATATTCAATACCGTAGTATATATATGTATATAGCCTACATAGTATGTCCATAGCCGATTTATGTTTTTAAAAATTATAAATATAAATATATATAATTTGTTAACATACTGCTTTAACACTGCATTTAATAATGGCCCTTGGCGTTAAGCAACACTTGCATTTGAATTTGTTAGAGAAAAAAAAAAAAAAAAAAAAAAAAAAAAAAAAAGGGGGGTTTTCTATCAGGCACTTAAGAGGACAGCTTGATTGACAAAAAGGGTCCTTCAACAACCCGGAAGCATAGCTCCCACATGTAGTTGTATACATTCACCGGTTGCTTATCGCCGTTATCACATTGCGTACCATTATAACGACTACCTTTCGCGCCATTGCATATTTATTTTTTATTTATTTTTTTAATCAAAATATAAGAAGATGAAAGTGGTTGCGTTGATAAGGTAATCGCACGTCATTGCTTCAACGGTCTCGCAGCTCTTGTCACCGGTGTTTCGCGCGAGCAAGAGCGCCGACGGTCGCAGCTGCCGCGGAGACTCTCGCGCTGAGAGCGGCGTCCCCGCGTCCCCAAAAACGAGCGCGCCGCTGCGCGTCTCCCGCATTCGTTGCGCGCGTTTTTTGTTGTTGTTGTTGTTGTTTTTTGCGTTACAACGACTCCGCGCCTCATGTTTGCGATGTTGTTTGTGTTCCAGCGGGGGCAAAGACAGCTGCTACAACATGATGCAGTGCGCAGCTGCTGGGCACCGGATCGTAGCTCTGGCCAACCTGCGTCCCGCTCACACAGGTGAAGGGGAGGGGAGGGGGAGAGGAGGGGAGGGGGAGGCTGTGCTTTACGGGCCAGCCAGCTGCACTTCTGCGGACCAGGAAAAGGAAGGAAATGTGCATCAACAAATTACTGCAGAACTGCTTGTTGAATGTCACGCAAAACACGTATGCAAGACACGTTACTTCTGTTGGGTATAAAAAAAAAAAAAAAAAAATTAAATCCAGAAATATGCAAAAAAAATAACAAAAAAATGCGTGTTTTTCTAATACAAATATTAAAACGATCCTCCAGCATCTCCAGGATTTGAGAATATGTAAATTCATTGTGAACTGTGTTTCCAAAAAAACAAAAAGTTTTATATTTGATTGTATCCCCCATTTATATGCTAAAAGATCTCAAAATAACACTTAGATAGCGTTTGACTACTTTAGAGGGTTGTTGTTTTTTTTTTTTAGAGATGACATGTCTTTTACAATAAACTCTCTCTCAGACGGAGTGTCTGCCTGACGGAAGGAGTCACACCGCTCCAAAATTCATGCTCGTGCAGTCGAATACGTTCACACCTGGATGCTGCCCGGACAATCCTGACCCAGCGGTTCGGGGTTACACCGGCTGCTGAGCCGCTTCGTTGGAGCTGTTGGCGTTTAAAGGCCTTTGTCGAGTGCATCTCGGCGGTGTGACAAAAGGGGGCCCGGCGCTGCTCCCATCACTTTACCCATCCAGATTTACTCCCGTCTGGGGGACCGGACCTTTCAGTCACTGGTCGGAGGCCTCGTTAATGCAAACATAATGAAACCTACAAAACGTGACACGCGTGAAACAATTAAATACGTTTTTTTAGAAACATTTAACTTTGCAAGCATGACACTCTTGAGGCTTTTATCACTGGAGTCTTCGCAGTGGCTGAGGTTTATTGGACATTTTCTTTTGTTCGCTGTTTCGTATCTTGAATATACAACGAATCAATTAATAATAAAAGTAATCCCAGATCATTTTAATGATTTCATTGTCAGATGACACGGGCTGTATCACATTTTCCTTCATGTCACAGATGAGTTGGACAGCTACATGTACCAGACGGTGGGCCACCAGGCAATAGAGCTGTATGCTGACGCCATGGACCTGCCTCTGTACAGACGCACCATCCAGGGCTCCAGCCTGGACACCAGCAGGAACTACAGTGAGACGGAGGGGGACGAGGTGGAGGACCTGTATCAGCTGCTGTACCACGTCAAGGTAGGCCTCTCTGTAAAAAAACCACTTTATTTTTTGGTTTTTTTTCAGTTTTTTAGAGCATTTGGCTACAATCGCTGTCCTCTGGCCTCAATACTCAGAGAATCCAATTCTTATTTTATTTACATAGTTGATCGGCTTTCATCACTGGTGCTTTATAAAGCATCAAAAAACTAAAGGATGCTGGCCCACAGTGCTGTAGGTATCTGTAACATTTATCAAATTAGAAATACAAACCAGGACAAGCTGCTTTTTATTGAGTATGATTTACAGAAGAATAAGTGTTCTTGAGCTCACCTCAACTTTTTATATCGCAGACAGTTGACTAACTTTATTTATACACACAAAAGAAGCACAACAGCATGGACATCACACTGCTGTCCCCATTCTTCACGTGGTAAACGTCTTCAGAAAAATGTCCTGGTCTTTTCATCTCGCTGGTAGTAAAGGTTTGTTCACCCACCATTTCTCTACGTTACTCTTTGCTGTTTTGTCCTGGGAACGTAGAGTACAATAAGGTTGTATCACAGCAAAATTCAGTTTCAACAAGAAATACATGCAGGTTATGAATAAAAATGCAATATACTATTTAAAGTGCCGTATTGAGAGTTTAAATAGGATACTTTAAAACAAGATTTTAGTATCCTAATCTACTAAAACACTTATTTCAGCGATGTTACATGCTACTAATGTAACTGACACATTTTGCTATGACATCACTACACTTAGGAGCGACACACATTTACTGTTATTGGTCATCATACATATATTTAAAAAAGCCGATATTTTATGTATAATTTTGACATTCACGTGCATACAAACCTACATTTACACAAATATACATGTTGGTAAAGAAGCTCCTAAAGCACCACTGTATTAAATTTGTCATCTTATCGAAGGTTCATGACATGTCACACTATTGAGATGTTTTACAAGTCTCTCTCTGTGGATTCAGTCACTTGTTAGCCCATCATACTGGCTCAAAGAGACCCTGCTTGTCTGGCTCCAGCTGACCTACTGCACACTAACACTTCGTAGCACCTATTGTAAAGTGTCTTAATTTCACTTTCAAAGGGGAGCGACTTTTCTTTTTATCTTACTCTGGATAAATAGTGTGCCTGTTCCATCAGTTAATCAAAGTTTCATGTGCAAAGTTGGAGAGAGGTGCCCTTGAACAATGGCTTCACAGGAAAAACTCCCTTCTTTTTTTTTTTTATCTCACCTGACAGAAGATCAGATGCAAAAATTAAACACCAAATTAATATTTCATCAAATATCACTTTTGCCAGGACGCTGAGAAAATATTCATTTGATGCCAAATTATGTATGAGACCTCGGTGGTCCAGTGTGGCGCGGGGTGGCTGACTGACAGGTTTGAGAAAAGTGCGCGTGCGTTTACACACCGCTGGCGCTGCCTGCCGACCTGACCGCCTGCAGCCATGAGGAAGCTACCTGGACACACACTTCAACAGCAGCAAAACCTCTCCCTGCTGTCAACGCAAACAGGGTGTTGGATTGATCCTGTGTAGCACGTTCTCCCCCTGCACCACCACACAGCCTCTTACTTTAGCTGGAAGCGTCACGATTTCCCCGCTCCTCCTGGGATGGGGGATTGGAGTTTGTTGTTGAGATCGGAGGTGGCTTGATGTGGTGTAAATGAGAGGGGTGGGGGGGGGGGTATGCACCGCTCTTCCTGTAGGTCCGTGTGTAGACATGTTCATCTGGAGCTCAGGACTGCTCCAGGGCCCCTGCATGTCCACACACCGCCTCGGTGGCGAGGGGCAAGTCAGCCTGCCTCGGGGCATTTCGCGCCCTCTGCCTGACTTTCTTTGCCGTCTTCTGTACAAATCGGTGGCTTTATACATGCAGCTACACGACAAAGCTCTTGATGTCGTGCTTTCTTGTGGGCACGCTTGTTTTTTTGGCCTCTTGTGAGCATTCGCAAGTCCAAATAGTGGACATCTCTGTGGTATGTGATGCAATATACCACTGCTGCCTGTGGTCAGGGCTCTAATTGCAAAAGGCTGCTAATTTCCCATTTCCAGGGCTTCTCTGGTCTGACCTCACCAGTCAGGAAGGCCATAGATCAGGGCAGTGGGACTCCCGTGGGGCCCTTGCAGGCTAGCAGACCTCCAGTCGTCTCCCCGTTTACCCCGTTTACCGTCATCAGCAGACCTGCACCATAAACAACAGGCTTCCTCTCTTGCCCACTGAGTGACGGCAACCATAAGAATACAGCTTTTTAGCTCGGATTTCAACTTACCGTTTTTTTTTTGCATCCTCACGAATCGATAGGTTAACTAACTTGTCATTTTGTTCCACATTACGTATGGCAGTAAACTCAGGTAAATGATATAACTCCCTGAATTTAGAAACTTACTCCATTTTGTCACACTTTATAAAAAAACGTCTTGAAAAGTCAGATTATTCGTATTCAGTCAATTTCAGTGCAGTTAAATATATTTCTAAAAAATAAGCACGTTTTCTTTTTTCATCATAAAGTTTCTGGTGTTGTTGATTAGTGAAGGAAATGATAGGGGGGGGGAAGAGGGAAAAAAATAAATTCTTTTGATAATGAGCTGTTAAATCACTATTGCTGGAAAAGAACAGTTTTAGCCTGAAAAAATGTGCTCTGTTTAGAAAGTGTGATGTTTTGAAAGATTCTTTCTACCAGTTTGAATTAATTAGAAGTTACAAGATTATATTTGGCAAATGACACTTGAGCATACATGAAAGCTTTTTTTTTTTTTTCCCTCAGATCCAAAGTTGATGAGTTTTAAGTGGATATTCCTTCCTCCTCCTTTTTGCAGTGCTGCTAACACACTCTAAGCATGAGCCAACAGTGCCATCTATGGATCATTCCCGTTGGCTGACAAACCAAACATGCTCACACACTTTGGCCTCCGAGAATGTTTGGAGCCATTGAAAAGATTCAAAGGAGGAGATCATATTCTTCAGAACCATTGTTGATAGAGGGGGGAAAAAAGCCCAATTATGATAGAAAAAAAATGAGCTATCCATTCCCTGGCAGCCGTCATAATGGCAGAGTGACAATGTGGCCCTATCCTTGGCCCCTTTGCTCTCATCGCTGGCTGTGTATGGCAGTGTTCCTTTGAAGTGTGTAACCTGATAGACATGCAAGACACACCGTCCCCTGTCCCATCCTGCTAGGTGCTGATCTTTGAACCCGCTCTTTGAGGGAGAGAAATAACAGTTTTGACTGGGCACATCTTCAGCTTAAGGCTATATTTTCATAGAACACCTGAAATCTTTGTGTCCTCTGCCTGGCTTTAAAGCTAAAATGCAAGCATTACCTAAAGGATAAATAACTGCAAAAGATCATTTGTGGTTTAGATTTGAAATACTCTTCCTTCATGTCCTTGTTTGTTTCGACTTTTGTAATTAGATTTTCTAGGTAGTGTGTCCATACTGCATTGTGTGGTCGATCTGCTCTGCTGTGATCCGCTCTGATGTGTGATACAGATCAACAGTGTCAGTCACCCCCGGCTGTAACGCCAGTCCCCCCAAAGGCCCGCAAAACCCCTCATATTAGTCATATCACATCCCTCAAGTCCTTTATCCTTCCCTCTGTGCTCTGTGACCTGACACAGTGGCTCTTTATGCCCCGTGACCCTGCTTGTGTGTGTGTGTGTGTGTGTGTGTGTGTGTGTGTGTGTGTGTGTGCGTGCGCACACGCATGCACGCTTGTGTGTTCAAGGTCAGGTCAAACCGGGGCCTCTGTTACACGATAACAGGTCTAGCTCTGTTCTCCTCGCACACCTCTGCCTCTCCTTCAGCACTCCGGGGGAGACAGAAAGCGCTCTCACTCCGCTCATCCATGTGCACTCTTTTCATTCACTCAGCTGCAAACTAATTGTAGTCGATGTTATGAATTATTAGTTATGAATTCCGTTTTCCTGAAACATTTATATTTTACAATGCTGCAAAACTTACATGGCAGTGAGTTTTGGAAGGGTGCAGTTGTAGCTTCAATCGCTTGATGTAGTAATAGATAACATAAAAAGAAAGAAAGAAAGACTAATGCAGAACTCTACAACCTTTGAGCTGATGAATAAAGACAAAGACATTTGAGCTCATTAGAGTGATGAGGAACAATAGATGATATCTATGCACATGTTCTATTCTGCCAGCTCTAATTAGCAACGCTGTAACATCTCTGTCACACTAAGACCCAGCTTTGAGAACGATGGAAATGTTACTTTCAAATCTAATTTACTATCCTGTAACGCATTTGACTTTTCAGAAACTATGTGGGTTTTTTGTAAGTTTTTTTTTTTTTTTTTTTGAGAAATGATGTCTGAGGTCAGTTGACAACCAAATTTGTCCCTTTTTAAAAAAATTTTTTTTTTAAAAGAAGTCAGTGATTTCTTTTCCAGAGAAAAGTCCTGGAGATTCACACCGAGACCTTTGAGGCCTTTGTAGATGAAACGTTGCCTTCCACTGGTGTGTGTTAAAACACCTTGTGTTTAGTGAGATAATCTTTCTCTTCAACTCACACACACTCTTTACCCCCCATTCCCCGTTTCTCCTGACCTTTATAACACACACACACACTCCCCCCTCATCCTCAGCCACTACCGCCGCTCCATTATCGACATCAGCAGACAAGACTGGGGCCCTCTGAGATCGCAGAGGCAGTCTGTCCACAAGTCCAAACAGTCTTTTTCATTCCTCCCCCTCCCTCACTCCCTCTTTCTTTCTTCTACTGGCATCTTTGTCTCCATTGTATTGTCGTCGCACTTTCATCCGGACCCTTCAGAAGCCTGGCACAGCCTTGTTGCGAGTGCCCTGATGGAGGCGTATCCTGCTGAGGAAAGAAGGGAGAAGGACCAAGGGAGAGGAGAAAGAAAGGAGCAGAGAGGAAGAAGAGGAGGAAGAGGCGGAGGAGGGTTGGCTGGCCGACCGGCTGGCTGGCTGGCTGGCTGGCTGGCTGGCTGGCAGGCAGGCAGGCGGAGGAATCTCCAGTTGAACCAAGAGCTCTGTAGTATTGATTAAGCAGTTGAGGTGTTGTGAGACAAGATGTTGAGGAGGGTGTGAACTATGGAAGGAGGGGTGGGTGGGTCAAAATCAAACACGCAGCCCTTCTCTGATTACCGGCATGGTGCCGCATTAGACGTACATCGGGGGCTCAACAGAAAATGGATTTCTTTAAAAAGCTGCTTAATACATAAATCATGACCTCTGGGGTCACAGCGAGGGTTTAGGAGATCAGATCAATAACAAAGCTAATGCAAGCTTGTAGCTGGTTTGTGGTGCACGGAGACCTCTAAATGGTGTTATTGGAAGTAGCTTACAAGCAGTCTAAGGGCAACGGATAATCACTCTGTGGAAAGTTTGTTTTATGACATTTCAGCAAAGTTAAACGTGCCTCACTTAAGGATATATCACAGCGTGACAGCTGCCTTCAAACAGCTGTCTCTCTGTGCTGCCTCCCTTTGTGATAGCCATTGTTATCTTTTCCTCAGGTCTGAGATGCTTGTATTTATATTGGTCGACGCGGCGGCAGCGGGGTTGAGATTGCAGGCTTGTTTTGCACATGAGGAAGGATAGCATTAGCGCTGAGATAATGGCACTGTGCATTGTTCGCTGGCCGTGTGGAAGTGGTGGGACAGGATCTATTAGACGCAGGCCCATTTCCCACCAACTGACGCTAGCAGTCCCCACAAACATTAGATAAAGAGTTGAGCCCCGAGCCTTTGTAATTTGTTTGTATTTTTCTGCTTAATGTACTTTGCTCAATCTTGTTTAGCGATGATGGAAGCTGATAGCCTTATCTCGCCTTGCCAAGGGCATGAACCTCAACAAACTGCCTGGTTGAGCATCGTGCCAGTGAAGAACTTGTGCGTTTGTGGTCGTTTTTCCTGGTTTTATTTTGATGAATTGTAGATGCATCTGGAGGTTCTTTGTGTTTGAGCGATTGGCTAATATGTTCTGAAGTAAACACACCATTATGGTATTGCTGTAATTTCACTGGTTTGTTTGACTGTTTATTTTAAAATTAAGGGAAATCTGTGATAATTTTTTAGTCCTGGCTAAACAAATTAGGTTTTTTTAAAAAAAATCCTTTCTTTCATTGTGTGTGGTTTGGCATGTTTTCTTCAAAATGCCTTTTGGATGTCTGCTGCTAACAACTGCTACATTTGATCATCTTAGATCTATTCCAGCCTCAATGCTTTCTTCTCTTCTTTCAGCTTTATCTGCAAAATATGTTCGAATTACATACATACGTGCATACATTACCTACAAAGTATTGCTCAAGCCAGTTGTTTTTACTCTCCAGCCTTCAAAAAGCATGAAGAATTTAGAAAAAGACAGAAGTAATGAAGGAGATTGGACGTGTAATAAAACCTTTTAAAACTCACCGGTATCAACAGCTAGTCAGACCCAATCCTGTCTGCCGGAGAACAAGCAGCTAAGGAGTAGTGTTAAGTCTTTCAACTCTCTGCCATTCATCTACTCAAAAATTAAGAGGGCTTTTATGTTTTGTTTTGTGAACCATTCCCCTCAAGAAATATTTGTGGCAGGCCCCATCACCTCCCGCAGCTAAAGTCATAACCAGCCGTAGAAAAACACTGTCTGGAGTCTGGAGAGTGGGTTAAACCAGCATAACTGCTATATTTTTCTCCAGTCTCTCTCTGGGGAGTGTGTGTGTGTGTGTGTGTGGGGGGGTATGATGTCTGTTGGAGGATGGAGGACAGGAGTTACCAGGATGCCAAGAGCGTGGAACCTGACCTCACCAGAAAAACATTTACATTTTGGAGTGTGTGTGTGTGAGTGTCAGTGAGTGTGTGTGTGTGCGTGCGCGCACAAGGACCAACGCGTGCTATGTGTATATATACGCGGACATCAGTAAATGTGCGTGCGCACACCCTGTGGACTAGGTGCTTGTTCTGGACCATGAAAAGCAACTGACATAGTTTACCTCTCTGTGACTCGAAAACTTGCTCTTTGATTCCGTCCCTCTCGCTTTTCTGGAAGCAACTTCCTGTCTGAGATGCTCAAACACTCCCCTCGGCCAAGTGGGAACGTCGCTATGACAGAGATGGGATTATGACTTTGTTTTATGCCCTACAGAAAACTATTGCTGATGCTTATTTGTTGGAACATGTTCTCCTTTTTTAATGGTGAGAGGCGAGACCTTGAATATGTGGAGGAAGTTACAGGATTTCTTGAACACCAGAAACCGTTGATCGACTGAAAGTAAAGGTAGACAGAAACACTTTCAATATTGTGGAAAAAAACATTAAAATATTGCATTTTTAAGAATCAATAATAAATGAATAAACTTGTTTGCTTGAATACTGATTATTCATGGTCATACAGCACATCGATAAACAACCTAATGTCTCTGCTGCTTCCTCTACATGTAGTTTTCCATGTGTGCTGATATGGAAAGCCTCCTTGTCCTTGGCCTTCTGAAACCAGGGCTTTGTGCTTGCTTTGGCTAAGGCCCTCTGCCTCCCTGTCTGACGACTGGCTGGGCCTGTGTTTACGTAACCATATATATCTGAGAGGAAACTCGTGAAACGTTAATCTTGCTACTTTTTAACCCTGATGAATTTCTACATTTTCCAGCTGTGCAGCATGGCATATTTATGCTCAGGCTCTATTGCTGAAAACAGCTCTGTCATTGTAAATGAATCACTATCCGGGACTAAAGTAAGTGTGTGTGTGTGTGTGTGTGTGTGTGTGTGTGTGTGTGTGTGTGTATATTTTTGTGTGTGTGTGTGCGCGTGCATGCGTGCGTGTGTGTAAACTTCAGGCTAGCAAACTGTACAAATAACAGCTCAGTCATGAAAATCTGCAGTAGTACCTCCGTGGATAAAATCTGCAGCTTCTTTTTCATTCTTCTCTGAACACTAATCGGAGCACACTGGCCTGTCACTCGTCACTTTTCTGTGGGTCGATAAGCGTCCTTCACTCATCGCGTTGAAGAGTCAATGTCTCATGTCATATCCTGTGTTGGCTGGTCACACCTGCACCGTGGCCTCAGCGGAGGATAATACTCTCCCCTCGTCTCCTTCCTCTCTCCCCTTCTTGTAACTCGGACCTGCATCATCTCAGGAACCAGTCAGGGGCATTTGGGTTTATGAGGCAGCTGGCTTTGGGAGAATTTTGTTTTTCTTATTCCACCACTCTGTATGGTTGAGGACTGACACGTGTTGAGTCATCTCGCCAGCCACGTCCACAAGCACAAAGGAAGAGCCCCGTCTTTCAGCAGCTGCTTCAAACACACAACCCTACCAATTTACCAGAGGGAATGTCTCTAAAAGCCTTTTAGGACAATACTTTGGCTGATGTTTGTTTTACAAAGACATTCGTTAAGCCTGCTCGTCCACTTGTAGCTTTGTTTTGATGAATCAGACACAATACCGAAGGCTTTAGCTGCAATATATGCTGTATAAGCAGAATACATTTAGAAAATACTGGGTGTAACTTAATGTTTCATTTGACCAAACTATATCCTGTACCTTGTGCACACCTCTCCACATCCTATCACTCCTTTACCAACTCTGGGAGTCACCTTGGAGTAAAACTGCCTATACAGAATGATAATGAGGAAGCTGATTTACAACAAATAAGCAGCGTGTCCTCCTACTAAGTTCACTTACTTCCTGTCAGTTTGGCATGTCTGTGTTGTCAGAACAGCCCAACACGCCCCGGGTCTACGTCCGCATTACATTAAACACAATCGCTTGACCCCAACAGGCCCTATCCCCTGTACCACATCTACCTGAGCTGCTACAACAAGGTCCACCCCCCCCCACCCCACCCCACCCGTGTTTCCACCATGTACTGGAGAGAACAATCCCATTACATTACAACAGGCCCAGAGCTGATCTAATGCGGAGAACATTAAAACCGTGTCGCATCCACTCACTTACTTGATGGATCCAGGAGGAGAGATGGAGAAGAGAGGGAATCTTGAAGAGGGGGGACGGGATCGCAGGCTCGCGGGGGTCAGACACGGTGACGATGTGACAATGTGATTGCTGCAATGGAGAGTACGTGACGGTGCCCCGGTGCCCCGGTGCCCTTGAGCAAACTGTCATTCAAACCACTTTAATTAATTTCCCCACCTTGTCCTCTTCCCCACCTCGGCGCGATCACAGCCAAACACACTACCTACAGGAGGCAGTAATTTAATGCAGCGTGCATGTCAACAACTTTGGACTTGATAAAAAAGGGATTTTTGTGATGGAACTGTGCGGTGTTGTGTGTGTAATGGTTAAGATCTGCCGGCTCTGGACTCGTAGTTGTCAGAACAGACTGAAGCGGGCATTTTGGATATCTACCATTTCACAAAATGGAGCTTTGTATTGTTAGGGTGTATAATTAAGACCTCATTGTGACAGCCATTGAGAGAGAGTTAATGAGGGTTCTGATGTGCTCCATATGAATATGAATATTGAATTTTTAATATTTTATAGCTTTCTAATTGCCTTGGTTGCTGCTAATGGCTCTGACTGTTGAATATTACCCTGACTGAATACGTGGCATGGGTAAGAACCTTTAAAGCAGAGCTCTGATAAAACAGCCGCATTCTCAAGTTGAATTCTTGGCTGTATGATGTTCTTGTCTTTGGGGCAGATACATATCTTGACTGAAGGCATGTCTGTGACTGTGAATACATTTGAAGCAGTCTTTTACTCCCTTACTAAGATGAATGTATATATAATTACAAAGTATATCACGCACACTACCTTGATATAGAGTTTAATGGCCGTATCGTTTCTTTGTGGAGCATGTCTGCTGGCCTTAATCTTCTCCACAGCTGACATCTTAATAACTCAGCCCTCTCCATCCATTTCCACGGGAGACATCCGGATGTGGGGGAAGGATTAGTTTAATGAATTTGACAATTAGTAACAGAAGTTAATGACTGCATGGGGCTAAGTACCCTGATGGACATGACTGGGGGGACTAAGGACTTCCATTGCTCTGGGCCATAGATCCTCATTAATAGCTTTTTTCTGCCTGCCGCAGAGGACAGGGGAGGCCAGGCCGGGCCTTTGTTTAGTCTGCCTGTGACGGAGCTGCTGGGGGGTTGCACTGTTGCACAATGCCATGCCAGAATTAGTCCCGCTCTGGGCATGAGTTAATGCAGGCCCTCGGGTCCTGGATCAGGTGAGGCTTCCTTTAATGAACAAGGGTCATTAAATGTTGAAAAAAAAGACGTGGAATCAGCGCAGGGAGGAAGCGCTTTCTTCAGGTCTTGTGCCAACACTCATGAAGAAAGAAAAGTGGTTTGTGGGTCACAGGTCTCCTGATGACCTACGCCTTGATTTATCATTATGCTACCCGGATCCCACTTCTAATGCAGTCAAAACATCGTTTAGCCAGATAGCTCTCATAAAGATTTTATTATTATTTATTATTACACTGTGCTCCATGATCTACCTAGTCGCTTTGTCAAATATTTCCACCATAAACCATTTTGATAAATTTTTTAGCTACTATAAAATCAAAGTTTGTATTTTTTTTATGGCGTCATGAATACGCATAGAAAAATTCCCATAATAACCATCAATTCAGATTTATATGCACGTACACTCCTTCTTCACAATAATTTATCCTACCTTCTCCCACAGAGGATGAGAAAGTATGGCTAGAATTTGTAAAATCACATCCCCAGCAGCATTAGCTGCCCCCTCATTCCTGCCTGTCTCCTGGTGATAGCTATAATAGCAACAAAAACACAGCCACATCCAAAAATAATCACTTCCCAAAGCTGTTGCCAAACGGCCCAGCATCAAGAGTCTCCATTGAAAATAAAGGGATGTATGACAAAAAAAACCATTATGTTATTGTTTGTGGTAAGTTTGCCCGGGTCTAAGGCTGTATGATCTGATGTAATAAGAGCAAGCGAAAAGAGAAGGCATTTCATTTTTGGAGGCAGAGTTGATCCTCAGAGGTCCCAGCACCAACGACAGTGTGCATCCTGAGACAGAGGAGATCGAGGAGATAGAGGGAGACAGAGACGGAGAAGCTCCTGTTTGTTGTTGCTCTGACGCTCTGATATTCTGTCAGGCCCTGCCAAGTTTAAAGCCAAGTGAACAAATTGGTGTTGATGTAGCGCACTCCTTCAACACTCTCATTTGTATATCTTCTCCTCTTCCTCTCCGTCTCTCCTCATCCTCCTCTTTTACCTCCTAATTTGCCTCTTTAGGGAGTGACAGTTGCATTTAGGGAAAAGGTTATCATTGCATTAGAATAGAGTGCTGGCCTTGAGGCTTACCTAGAATTACATGACACTGCCTGCAGCCCCCTTCGCTCTGTGCTGGGGCTGAAATGTTATCAGTCTGACTTAATTACTGTCACTGGGCCACCGAATTGACTATAACGCACATTCCCGCGTTGGACACATTGGAGAGATATTAAAACTTGAGAGCAGAATCCCTCCTCTAGATCTCTTAGTGTTTAACTTCGGGTCAAAGAGTTAAATTCTAGCTGCGTAGTAGTCTGTATGTGTTTATACCTCACATCCTTTTCTGCACCAGGAACACCACACGCACACAGAGCACATCCTTTATCTGATTAGCTGGCACGCCTATGTGGAGCTGTGTGTGTGTGTGTGTGTGTGTGTGTGTGTGTGTGTGTGTGTGTGTGTGTGTGTGTGTGTGTGTGTTTGCGTGTGTGTGTGTGAGGCTCAGTGCGTTTCAGCTGAGCATCAGGCCCCAGGCAGGGCATGGATTTCATTTAGGAAAGTATCAAAGGTTTACACGCTGTTCGCTTTAATCAGCATGTTTATCAGGCAGAGAAAAATTGCAGGAAGGGACCACAGGGAGAGGGAGGGGTGGGAGGGTTATCTTAAGGACCAGTAGCCAGGGAAATTGATAATGGCTACAAGGTAATTTACTGGAGACTTGTGCATCCCTCCACTGCTTCTACCCTTGCCTCTCATTCTAATTACAGCCCATGTAATGTTCTAATGAATCTGCAGGTGTGTGTGTGTGTGTGTGTGTGGGAGGGGGGGGGGGTGCTTTTGTGCCTCTGCATGCATGTGCGTCAGCGTGCGTGCTCTCGCCTGACACGTGTGTGTTTGTTTGTGTGTGTCACTCTGGATCAAGCCTGTTTTCGTGTAAGAAGATTGAACGCATCTCAAGGCTGTGTCAGTATCTCTCGAGTGCACAGTTGTCTCACTGTTTCTGAAGTATGAATATGATATGAAAAGCAATTAGGTTAGCCCTCAGCAATATTAAAGATACATGCCACTCACAGACGCAAAGTTTCGCTGATACTTCAAGTTGTCACTGCGGCTCCATCTTTTCCGGCTGGACGCGTAGGGGATGGAAGCCGCGGCCAGCCGCTCGTCCCCTGCTCACAAGGTCCAGCCGCTGCCGTTGGTGGTGCGGCTGGTGCCTGACACACACACACATATACACACTCACGTGTGTGCATAAACACACACTCGCAGAGCCATGTACGCAAACCTCCAGGGGATATGGGCTGGACCTTGAAGGCCGTGATCGGACCAGAGTGTAAACATCCCCACAGGATCGCAGTCCAATGAAAGGAATGAGCTGTCAGGAATCTGCTTTCTTTGTCTTTCTCCCTCTCGGTGTGTGTCTGTGTTTACATGTGTTTGTGTGGTTTTTGTTCAGATAACACTTTGGGATACCATTGTAGGTCGAGAAAGGAGTATTTGGCCTTGAGAGACTATGACATCATGTTGCCGTCTGAATGCACGTCGCACTGTACTGTATAATGGGGGGGGGATACATCTTTGTAGTCAAGTTTCCTCCATCTTTGCCTCCCAACAGGAAAAGGAGGGTGTTGAGGCAGTGTCTGTAGGGGCCATTCTCTCCGATTACCAGAGGGTCCGTGTGGAAAATGTGTAAGTCAAACACACACACTTTTTATCTAAAGTGCGCGCGCACACACACACACACACACACACACACACTGCGTTCAGGCCCCTGAACTCCAATGACGCACAGTCTGTGGTCCACCGAAGGAAAAGAGTACATCCTCTGTAGTCTGCACTTCACAGTGTGTTCCAAACTTTGGAATGAGTTTTTGTTTAAACACACACATATACACACTTTGGGTTTTGTTTATGCGCTTTTATTTAGACAAGCTTTGATTTTATGGTGTGGTTCTGTTTTTATGGAGCAGTGATTTGAAGAAAAGGAATGAAACTGCTTGTTTCATTACAGTCACATGATTTTTGTTAATATAAAAAAACGCACTTTCCAATTTTTGAGTGAAACACAACTTTTATTCACAGAAAGATGATAGACTTTCCGTGTGACACAGATACTCATGTTTTTCTTGGTCTTTTTTTCTTTCTTTCAGCTTTCTCTCTTTGTTCTCTCTTGTTCTAAACTTTCAGAGACTGGACACATTGCAGCACAAAAGCTCTCTTTATATTAACAAATCCTGCTGTCAGTCAAATTGCTGTTTCCCCATATACACACACGATAGAGACACACATTTACACATAAACATTAAGCATTTTTTTGGAGGAGTGAACACTTGTGTGCAGACAGTTTGGCTCCAGTTACCTGCTGTGGATGTGTGTGTTCCTCAGGAGTTCACGGGACAGACAAACCACAGCTTAAGATGGAGTTTTTTGTTTTTTTTGCGTGTGTGTGTGTGTTTGTCTTCTCCTTGAATTAAGCCGCTGGCTGTGGTGGCAGGTGGGAGCATGTGCTGTGTGCCTATCAGGGTGGCAGCCTTTCCCGCAAATGGAAAAGGTGCCCGGCCAAGTTGGCTTTGAAGTTGTTGTGAAGCTGGCAAATATTCAATATTAAAAGCGCTTTGCATCCCTTTCACCTGTTCCCCAGATGTTTCCGGCTCGGTTTGCAGCCCTTGGCCTACCTGTGGCGCCGAGACCAAGAGTCCCTGCTCGCCGAGATGATATCGTCTGACCTCCATGCTATCCTCATCAAAGTCGCCGCCTTGGGTGAGTTTGTGTCTTTTGTGTCTTAGCCAGCTAGTGAGCAGTCTTATGTCCCCTCACTCCTGGTCACCCTTTTCTTTCTCCTTTTACTTCCTCTCAAGGTGCCATGTTGGTTAAGTAAGGACAGAATTTGAATGAGTTGCAGATAGGAGGGAAAGGAGGTGTAACCAGAGAGAAAAAGGGAGACAAGAGTAATGCCTTAATCATTAATCTGGGGCTTAGCAGTGGTGTTGAGACTTGTGCCAGCGGCAAAGGTATTGAAGCAGAGAACAATATGAAAAGATAAGAAGCACAGGGGGAGGAGGAGTGAGGGAAGTGCGCAGTGCTATTGGGAGGAGGAGGGAGGGGGGGGGGGGGGTGGCATTCGAGAAATAATCGCAGGTGATTGCCCTGCACATTAATGCAACCTGTCAATAAGCGGCGCATGTCGCCATTGTGTGCGAGAAACACTGCTTTCGCATAGCTCGAAATAAGTGGTCCGTGAAGCGAAGATTAAAATCTGGTGTCTCTCATTTATGTTTTTCAACTGAGGGAAGAGGTTAATGTGGTGTCACCTGCTCTCTACCTGCCTGTTTTGCAGCCCGAGGACAGGAAGATCAGATTACTGAATAACAGGAGAGAAAGAAAAAAAAGTTTTCTCTTTCTTTTCTCCGGTACACGATGTTAAGATCCCTACCTGTATCTACTTGACAGTGCAGCCGGATCCCCTTTTACGGTGCCAGTGATAAATGATAATTATGGCTACAAATGGTTCTTTTTACTCTCAAACTACTCATGGCGATAGATCATCATGTAGACACTGTTTACGTGCTGTTAAGTGCTTGTTGTCACCTTTGGTAGCAATCAGTCGAAAAGGGGTCGCCGGCTGACTGATGACCCGCAGAGCCGAGCAGGATATTCTGCATATCTTTCAACGCTGCTCAAATAACCTCTCGTGGAATGTAGTTGTCAAGCCATTTATCTTTGGTACTTTATTTGCTGGAGCCATTTCTCATTTGTAATGGCTTTGATCAAGGACATTTTGGTCATAAATAATGAAACTTGTCAGATGCCCGTCAGAGGAGAGGTCACAATCCATATTTTTTTTACCTATTTTTATGCGTGATTTTAATTATTGTTTATTAGTCAAATTTTTTTTTTTTTTTTTTTTTTTTTTTTTTTAAATTTTTGTAATATGATCTAAATCTGTATTTAATGTTAATTGGTCAACCATAATGCTAAATTACTCTTCACCCCACCTTAACGATCTCACTGTCACCCTCTAACCCTGCAACCTCCGCCGAGCTTTCTACGCCGAACACAACTTCGTCTAAAAGCAAATTCTCAAAATGTTTTTGAAGATTATAATTAGAAAGGAAAATCACCTCGGGTGCCTTTGAGTGTGTGTCTTGGCCTCCCACTGGAGGTGAGTGTGTGTGCGTGTGTGTTTTGGCTACAGGTAAAAAGAAAAGATCTTATCAGACATGACTTCTCACCTGTCCTAAGGCAGCGGTAATTAGAAAGCAGAGAATTGAATGGGGGTGCAAGCGCCCAAGGCGTTTCAGGCAGCGCTCATGTAATTGCAGCTTTGGTGGAAGCAGGTTTGAGCAGTGAGGTGTGCTGTTTAGGGGAGATTGGGTGACAGAAGGGCGTACCTGGTGGCCTTTGGTGTTTATGTTTGTGTGTCTGTGAGAGGGAGAGCAAGAGAAAGAGATTTGGAGGGATTTACTTGAGCAGACCCCATGAGGAGAAAAAAACAAAAAAACAACTTTCACAGAGCAAAGGTTAAGTCTGCATCTGACCTGACAGCCACAGCAGCTCAGGATATACTGGGCTGTGTCATACACCCTTGCACAAAGCGACGGCAAGTGCAATGTACGAGTCTTTGCTCGACACAGTTTTGCATCCAGCGCCCACATCTTTAAAATAGCACTTGTGCCCATCTTAGCACACACGGGTGTGTTGGTGTTAAAATGAGATGTGCTAAGGTACATTGTACATGACACACAAGCATGCAAAAGATAATACAAATAAAAAAAAGATTACAATTATTATTGTGTTCATCAGTCTTTTCAATCTGTGCATGAGCAGATTTGTTTCCTGTGCGGAGAAGGATTATTTTTTACTACTTGGAACGTCCGGCTTTATAAGAGCAATCCGAAACCTGTCTTTTAAAAATATTGAGAGATGACAATCTGATCGGTTCATTTTATTTTAAGACATTACATTTCATTTAGCTGACGCTTTTATCCAAAGCGACTTACAATAGCGACTTACAATAGAGACAAAAGACAGCTGTGATTAATTCAGGCACACATTTCTTTCTCTCTTTCTTTCTTTCTTTCTTTCTTTCTTTCTTTCTTTCTCTCTTTCTTTCTTCCTTCCTTCCTTCCTTCCTTCCTTCCTTCCTTCCTTCCTTCCTTCCTTCCTTCCTTCCTTCCTTCCTTCCTTCTTTTCTTCTTCTTGTTGGTAACACATCCCTGTAGTGAAAACACAGCTGTCCAAATTCAGGATGAGCCTCTAACTGATTTCTCCAGAAGTGTTCATTTGTGTGCTGATGGCAGCGTAACCCCACCAAAGAGGGAAAAGAAGATTTTTAGTCTTTGAAGATGCCAAATTGCATGCAGGGAAGTAAGTTCAACTACCTGAGTCGAAGCCTATGAATGTCAGAAAATGCCGCTAATTAGCAAAGAAGCATTCCTCAAAGGAAGATGCATAGTTTTGTTGGGAAACAATCTCTTTATAATGCAATATCTCTTGAGCTAATTGGCAATTCCAAAAGCTTGTATTAAATATTAATGTAATTAGTTAATTGATTGATTAGTGCAGGTGAGTATCAGGCCACCGGTTCAACAGTTAATTGGTCCTCAGCTCCAGAGATAATTGGCATGTCTGAAATCAGGGTCTATGTGCCGCAAAACCTTTTATCTCTGCATGATCTTTTACCCTTCACACGAGCACAGCCTGTGTGCTGTGAGGGGAATTTATGTCACATATTTGCTTCCGCTGATCACCTCACCACTTAAGGACGTTTATTATAGTTTAATATATATTTAAAGGACAATTAATGGTCAAAGACATTAAAAAGAATTTACTAAAACCTGTTCAGTGTGGAAGACTGAGCAATTCAGAGATTTTTTTTTTCTTGTTATTGAAAAACAAAACAGAAGATATTTTTATGCTATAAGACATTATACGTATTATCAATCCCTGCAAAAAGACATGATGCAATTTGTTCCAGGATTTAAGTGGTCTGTCCTCCAACCCAGACCAATTTAGCTTTTAATCATTTCAGTCAATCAATTCGTTTATGTAACACAGTAAAGCACCAAAGAACGACTATAAATTATTAACTTGTTAAAGTAATGACGTTATGCACAGCATAGCAGTATAATAGACGTTACATACGTAGCTTATGCACATCAACAACAAGCACTGCTGAAAGCTTTTATATTTTATATATAATCGAAGTCTCACTGAGTTATTGTTGTTTACAAACAACTCGACTTGCTGTCGAGTGTTTACTGAATATTTGAAGGCAAATTTTCATACGTTTATGATATTATATAAAGCTATAACAACTTGAATTTGATCATTTTTCAGTATCTTGTCATGTTATCTATAATATTCATATCGCAGATATACCCTGAAATGTGGTGACATTGTTTAGGGCCAACGAGCCCACTGCTACTTGCCTATTGAAAGGGGTTTTTTAGGCTGTTAATAAACATGTGATTTCTGACTTTAGAGTTTAGTTTGTGGTCATACTGTAAGTTTAGCCTACAGTCAGGTTCAACTGCTTTCTGCTCAGTCAGTTCTGAACACTCATAGAGGACAATCAAAATTACAGTGAGTGAATATTTGCTTTATAAACTTTATGGTCAAAATGTTCTATAGCCAAAGGTCAGATCTTCAGATTACTCATCCAAATATATTTAGTTTACAAAGGAGGAAGAGAAGCAGAAGATGTTACTAAAATTAAAAAAAATTAAAATAAAAATAAAAAATAAAAAAAAACATGAACTACTTATCAAAATAGCTGTGGATTCATTTGTTTGTCTATTGTTGAATTAATGGTTTAAGCTATAATGTCAATAGACCATTCATTAAGTAAGAATTCTCTTGGTCTGATTTTGATTAGTACCGTTACTAATACGACTCCATTTTTGGGCATTTTTAGGCTTCCATGCAAGAGAAAGATGAAAACAGGTGATTGCGTGAGGTGCCGACCATGGATTTGCAATAATCCCTCACTGTTCTTAACTCTTGCTTTTTAACGCAAATTAATTGCATCCACATAACAAAACATGTACTAACACAAAATGATTTGCAAAAAGTTGCATACCTAGATAATTCTTCAATCTCCCTGCTCGTGACTTTTTTCTTTATCATGTTGATTGTTGATGTTTTTTTGAACAGTTTGTACTGTAGAGTGGTCAATGTGTACCTGAAGCTTTAGATAGTTTAAGAATGATGGGCAGTGATTGTTTTTCTTATTTAAACCACTTGCCACACATTGAACTGTAGTTGCAGTTCCCTCTCAAACAGAAAAATGTATTTATTAATTTCCACAAGTTAATTTTGGCCACTTCTCTGTGGTTTTAAATTTTCCCACTTGCTCCTCTTTTGATTTTTTTGAGACTGAAAAGATTTCATCTTGCTGCGATTGCTGCACAATTCATGCTGCCTATTATTCTGCTCATAGACACTGAATTTCAGATAAGAGCCTGACAAATTTCACATATAAC
This sequence comes from Embiotoca jacksoni, assembly GCF_022577435.1. Classification (NCBI taxonomy): domain Eukaryota; kingdom Metazoa; phylum Chordata; class Actinopteri; family Embiotocidae; genus Embiotoca; species Embiotoca jacksoni. The sequence goes on from NW_027185318.1 coordinate 7,899,857, forward strand.
CTTAATCTTATCATCCTTTGTAGCGTGCCACTTCCCTCCCCTTCTTTCTTCCTCTCCGTTCTGTATTCCTCTGTCTGCCTTACAAAGATTAGGTGATAGTGAACCAGCTATTGTTTTGGCGCAGGTCTTTGAGCGCGTTGTTTAAAGGCTGATGCAGCTCACCTACTAGGGAGGAGATGCTTATTTCATCCATTTAAAGGCTAAAATGTTACACATCATGAATCCAATTTTCTCTGCCTTTTCTCTCTGAAGGCAGGGATTAAAGCCGAGCTGTCAGCTGGCACGCCAGATCTTAAGACATCCCGCGGATGTCTGCGATACTGCGCTCAGCTCAGCTCAGACAGTATCTCGAATCTCCCGGCTTTTAATTTGGCATTAGGCTCAGTAAGCAAAATCGCAAGCCGTTTCAATTAAATAGGTAACTCAGTGCTGTGGGTTTACACGAATCAACCTCAAGGTGGGAAAAGGCCGATCATGATTATTGAAGAGAATTAGTGCAAAATTATACTCTGGAAATAATTGCCATTGACGTCTTGAAGGGTAGAAGTGAGAGCAGCACTTTCTGTAGAGGTCAGATTCAATCCAGTTGTATTTATATAGCACCAAATCAAAGAAGGAAAATGTAGTTTTACTTGATCTGAGAACATTTGGTTCAAGAATTGACTGTGGTGAATGTTTAAGCACATTCAAAGGATTCTCCAGTATTTTTCTATAATGATAACTTCTATTATGTCTTATAATGTGCACAAAATAATTTAAAAAATAAGAAGTTTTTACTGTTTTTCACACCAATATAAAGACTAACTCAGTTGTCTAAATGGCTCTCGGCTTCCTGGTAAACTTTTTCTTCCTCCTTAATTTCAACCCCCTAAATGTCGACAGTGTTTTTAAAAAATGCTCTCCCTCATTACTGGACTCCCTGGTTTTAAAGTTCACCGAATCTAATTGGAGTTTTATAGGATAATACGTAGTAAAAAGCCCCTTTTAAAGGCGAGCCATTCCTCTCCGTCTCTCTTAGGGAAGCTCCTCTCTCTCCAAAGTGCGGTCTCGCTGTCTCTGGCGGCAGACTAATGGCAGCTTCTAGTGGGCTTATTTGGGTTTAATGTGGCATAATGAGGTTAGGTAATTGGGTTTAGGTCAAGTTGTAAAACAGGTTCAGAGGAGACAGAGATGTGAAGATCATGTAAATGAGTGGTGTTGGATCGCTGAAGGCTCACACTGCTGGCTACTCAAAAGACTTCGCAAAAGCATGTATCGTACAAGTGCGAGTTCACTCCACCTCTGCTTGTCTCCAAATGGTTTGAGTAACCTGAAGTCAGCCAGGAACTTCAATTAAGAAAACACTCATACAAGTGCTAAGTAGTCTTGGGAGAAATGCCTCCACATTAATGCCACCGCTGTATCATTTTATCACTCGCTCCCGTCTCACCAGGTTTCCGTCATCCTCTTCCCTCCTTGTAAATATCAAATCACGTGTCATATATTATTTAAGAGCAGTGAAGTTAATGAACATATTAAAAAACGCGGCATCCCCTCAGCAATTTGGAGCCAATTATTAAAATTTGTTAAAAGGCATGAGTAATTAAAGAGGATATTTAAATTGGATTGAATTTTAATGCTTTTTTTTTTTCTCCCTCCTTATTACCTTTGTGGCAGGGTTAAGATGAGAGGATGTTGAGATTAGATATTCTCACACTAATTAAGACCACAGATCCCCTGGGAAGAGAATAAGGGCCCGCTCGTTCTCCCTCTCCACGCTCTCTCCTACCCTCCTTGTCTGCCTCCCTCCCGCTGCCGTGGCCCTCCGTCTCTCTCTCCCCCGTAGTCCTGGACCACCGAGGGCCCGGAGGAGAGGCACAGCTGGGATTAAGATGAACCCGGGATGGGATGCGACGTCCTCCCTTCACATCTCCTCTCCTCTCTCTCCCCTCTCCCATCCGTTGCTCCCCATGGGGCCCACAGATGACACATTAACCTTTGAGGTTGTCAGGCCATGAGAAGAAGAGAGATTCTCACATTACGATTAACTTTGTTCCTTTAATTAAACACATGAGCATGCCGATGAACAGGACCACGTGATGTCTCGGGAATAGAAGAGCTATATTGGATTTTTCAGAGAAATTATTAGGCCAATTCAGCAACTTTTTTTTTTTTTATTGCGATGGCATCACTGTCACAACTGCACATCACTCTGAATAGGTCATCAGTTACTTGTTAATGATTATGTCAATCAATTAATAGGCAGTCACAGAAAGAGCAAATGGAAAATGTCAAAGAATGAGTCTAGCCTTAACAAGTAACCATCCAGATGTGTTTGGCTGCAGTAATTTTACTTATATTTGTAGATAACAATCTGGTGTTTGCTGTAAGTGCGGTGGCGGCGGCATACAACTAGTTGGTTTGGAATTTCCTAAAATGTAGCATTTTACATTCATGTCCTGTTATGTTTTTATTGTTCTATTCTTTGTAGAAAGCACCTGGTGCTCGGGGCTTTTGTTTTCCATCAGAACAGCGAAGAATGTGCAGTAGGAAAACGTAGGCAGCACTTTCTGCATGAAAGGCGCGACATGGGTGAGATGGAGTTCAGCTCTGTGCCCTCAGAAACCGGTGACTACAAGACAAAACCGGGACTAAGTGTCACAAAGGAGTAAAAATCCTCTCAGCCTCATCAAGATGAAGAAAGTGTTGTTTTTTTTACCGTTTTATTGCTGCAAATATGTACATAATCCCAAAATGAGACTGATCAAAGTGCTCATCTCGTTGAGGCCAGGGTCTAGATTTGGATATCTTTATTTTTTTTTTTTAATTTTCTCGACGGCTACTTGGTTGGTTGACTTCACTTGTTTTGGTTTTTTTTGTCTGGGGGAGTGAAGGCCAGTGAGCCTGTATGTTAGGAGTGTGGCACCACTGCGTATGCATACAAAACTCTCCACCACCCTTCTCTTCCCCTTTCTTCTTTTCTCTCCCATGCCTGTGAGTCACTTCCATGCACCATTTCAGGGGAAGGGGAGGGAAAAGGCAAATAAACAAGATCTCTTTCCAGAGTTTATATTCTCAAAGGGAACTCGATGGGGGTGGTGGGCGAGGAGGTATGGGGTGTGTGTGTGTGTGTGTGTGTGTGTGTGTGTGTGTGTGTGTGTGTGTGTGTGTGTGTGTGTGTGTGTGTGTGCGTGTGTGTGTTGGGGGGGGGTGGGGGGGGGGGTGTCTGTGGCCAGCAATTGAAAACTGTTGCCCTTACCCGGAGAGATCTGTGTACACTACTTGCAAAGTCAAACAAATAGATCCAGGGTGCAGGTTTACGTGTGTGTTTGTGCGACTGCCCATAAACCTCCTTGCCTGTCATCTTCAATCACTGTTCTCTGTTCCTGATCAGGCCTCTCTCTCTCTCTCTATCTCTGTGCAACTCTGTTTGTGTGTGTCTTTCTGTCTCTGTATGTATTCATATGTGTGTTTTCCACGTGGGTGCCAGGCCTGGATCCAGAGAAGCACTTAGGAAACCCTCTGGCTGACATGGAGCCCTATTTGAAACAGGTCAGAGGCTCGTAGATTCTCTGTCACCCTGTTAAACTCTTGACTTCAGTACTTTCAGCACTTCCAATGTGTGCCTGATTTTCATGTTCGACATGGATGACGGTCCTAAAACGGTTTAAAATTATTCATCTAAATTCAAAGTTTGATACTACAATGAAATATGTTATATATGTATATATTGTCTTTTACCTTTTCTTTCACAACGATTGTGTTCTCACTGCTCTGCTTTTGGTGATTTATTGTGAAAAAATATCCCAGTCATCCAATTCACATTCTTGTACGATCCACTGTGTTGCAATCGGTCTGGGTATTTTTCCCTGGAGCTGGCAAGACGTTTTAACCCTTTCCACGCCTGTGGTCGTGGCTGTGTCTGTTATTAAAGAATATATTAAAATTTTACATCTTTGCCTTGCAGTTGTAGAGCCATTACTAATTTAATTACAGTATGTTGTTTCAGACTGCAGTTTATAAACTTTTAAACTAAACATTGTGTTGAAAATTGGCATCAAAATGACTTAAAATAAATGAAAAATGACAGAAAGAAAAGAAGACTTGTTTTTGAATGAAATACATGAATCTCTAAGTGTGTGAATGAGGTGTTTTGTTTTCCCTGAATAGCTCTCCCAGAAGTATGGAGTCCATATTTGTGGAGAAGGAGGTGAATATGAAACCTTCACCCTCGATTGTCCTCTCTTCAAAAAGAAGATAGTTATGTAAGTGAAGTATTTTAACCTTGTTGCCTTAACATTTTTTTTCTGTATTTAACTCCTGTCTGTTTGGAAAGTGTTGCTTTTTTTCCCCCCAAGAATAAATGGATGTTTTTTGTGCATTTGTGCAGTGATACAGCAGAGACAGTGATCCACTCAGCAGATGCCTTTGCTCCAGTTGGCTACCTGCGCTTGACCGAAATGCACACGGAGAACAAAGACGACGTGAGTCAAACTTCCACGAGTATAACGTTTAAGATCAATGCCGTTCGATGCTCAATCGATCATTTTTACAAGCAAAAGTTTGTGTCGCTTTGGGGTTGATTACTTTAGAACTCCTCTCAGGGCAAAACAAATACAAGAACAAAACCCTTTGGTGTCTGATAACTTTGTGGAGGAGAAGAGAAAACACAGCACTGCGAGGCAGGGTTCAGATCTACCTCCAGAGGGCCTCTCTCTCCCTCTCTCTCTCTCTCTCTCTTACACACTCCGCTCTCGGTCTTCCCCTTCATCCCTCGCCCTCTCTCCTCTAGCCCCACATGGCCTACTTTGACGTCTGCAATATTCACTGCAGCCGGAAACTAGGCCCAGCTTAATAAACATGTCTGCTCACATTAAGGCGCTTCGCATTCAGGTAGCTGGCTAAGCGGACACAAGCAAGGGTTGCAGGGACGGAGTAAGAATTGGCTTTTGGTAAATTAGAAGCTGAATGGGGCTTCACAGGCCAAACGAGTGGAAAACATTTGAGTTTCCCTGCAAGAACAGACGTCTTAAGAATCCTTAAATCAATGTTAGAAAGCTGCGACGGAAACATTGACCTTATTTAGGTGTCATTTTAATTACTCTGTTTCAAATTGTCTGGTTTAATAAGCAGCCCACTCGATAATTAGTGTTCCTTCCAACAGTAAAGTGCTCCTTTGATACTGGTGTATTAGTTGCTGTGCGTTACGAGTGTAGGGTTGCACAGAGGGATCAACACATCTCCGGGGCAGAGTGTGCAAATTGCAAGTGTGTTTCTTTGCACATCACGCAATAATGTGCTTTTGTGTTTGTTTGTGTGCGAAAGAGAGAGTGCGTTCCTGCTTGTAGCCCTCATGTATGTATATCTTCACGCTGGATGGGGGATGGGATGGTTATGGACAGAAAACATACCCCCATCCCACAACCTCCGTGACCCTGCAGCCTCGCTCCCTACAGCTATGTATTTTTATTTTTTTTTACTCCCCACACTGCCGCTCCCACCCCCATCACACAAACACTCACACAACACACACACACACACACACACACACACACACATGCTCGCACGCTCCCACATCCCCTCTAGCCCCCCGCTAGGTTGCTGGGGGAAGAGCAGGGAAAAATCAGGGCCTGCAAGAGCAGGAGGAGGAGGTGGAGGGAGGGAGGGCGGGGGGGGACAACCAGGGGAGAACCTGCCCTGGTTCAGCCTTCTGAAGCTCTTCTCGTCAGGGTGACAGATCCGCGGTGACACCAGCACTAGACGAAACTGCACCGAGCTCAGGGGGTGGGGATGGACCACCATCATTTGCCCTCCGTTAATGCTAGTCAAGCTATTTTTCATGCTGGCCAGGAGAGAGGGGCTGAAGTATAATTAATTTGATTATCATATGGCCTAATGCGGTTGACAGCAGATGAGGGGGGTGAATGAGTGTTGGGCAGGCTGAAGGGGGGGGGAGGCGCAAGTTGAAGAAATATGAAATATGTATTTAAATGTGTGACACCCCAGCAGGGTTTGGCAGGTAATATGTATGCCTCAGAGAATGGTAATGATTTGTTATTTAAAGGAAGTAGCAGAGAGGCAAAGTATAAGTAAACAGAGGAAAAAAAACAGGTGAAATCCAAAACATGTCTCCCCAATTCAGTCATGAGCTTTGACTGACAGCCAGCATGATTGAATCTACAGTATCAGAAAACACCACTCCCTACTCGCCTGAGCCACGAATATGTTAGCATGTTGTTTCATATTCATTCACCTTGAAGTTATGTGCGTCTGGGTCCTTGTCATGAAAGACTGACACCCACACACACACACACACACACACACACACACACACACAGCCCACTTGATGGGACATTGGAAAAGGTTGGCTAATTATACAGCGTTTTGTCTGTCTTTGCGAAAGGCCTGGCGCTCTTTGGTGGGCATTTGGCCTGATGTATTCCCTGTGGTGCTTTATTGCAGGATGTGGTGGCGAGCGCTTTGCCCCATGGTAGTTGTCCTTGCCAGAACGCCATTGACAAGATGACTGAGGAGGTGGAATATGCTGATCAAGCTGAAGACAACCAGCAAGAATTTACATCAAATTGTGACCTTAGTTGTCAGCGGGGCCACGGTGAGATTAATTTATTTTGAGACACGAGCGTCCTGACATGCATGCATGAGTGTGTATTTATGTCTGTATGTGTCAGATGATATCTTTGTGTGGCGTGTGCTCCCTGGATCTGTGTCATGCGGCCAGCATCATGATGCTAGTATTTTTGAATGACTATTTGACATGAGCTGTCACTTAGGCCGGGTATTTGTGACAGTCCCTGAATGAATTTCTCTTCTGACATAAACCACCTATGCATGAAATACCTCTTAAACAGCACGTCATGGTTATAAATGAAGAAGAAAAAAAACACAATGCATACTTATTTTAAATGTTTTATTTGAATCAAGCATTACAAACATAGGATGACTAACTGTTTCTGGAGCTGAGTACTTGTGGAAATCCCAACTGGTCAACCCTTCTTTGTGGTATTGTGTCTCCTGCAGACCTCCGTCCATCCTGCTCATCGCGGAGCTCCAGAGGCTATCAGTGGATCTCCGGCATAAATGGCCTTCAGAGCCAAGACGCCGGGATCCAGGGCCAGACATCGGCAGCTTTTGCACAGCTGCAAAGTAAGGGAAAAGAGTGAAGAGGGGAATGTTCGTAGCACTTTGAGAAAACATGGCGTGCCAGAGCTGTGGACACACTTTTAAATATCCCTACAAGAAAAACCACATGGGTCTACTAGAAAATTCTTTTTTTTGCCTCTCTGGTATACAGAACAACACACACAAGTAAACTAACCTTTAATAAGTCATGTTTTCTTCAATCAAATAAGAATTCCATCTTTGATATGATCAAGGGGAGATGATACGTAATTCTTTTTTTTCCAGGGGTGATTTAAGCAGCAGTAAAACAAATTCTACAGGGCTTACTTTACTACACTCCATTCTTCAGCCCTGAAAAACAATGAAGAGAACCACATGGGGAAAACTTCTTTGTCCCTTGGGTGTCTTTCTTTCTCCTTGCTGTGTAGGCTAAAACACACACTCTGAGAAGTAGCAGAGCTTGAGAAGTCGTTCCTTACTCAGAAGTGCTTGTCAGCTCAGCAGGCAAACCCAGTGTGTCAAAGACTCAGTCTGTCACAGGAACGGTACAGCGAGCTGGCCACCAAACAAGGACAAGACTTCAAATTAAGCCAAACACACACACACACACACACACATGCGCGCACACACACACACACACACACACACACACACACATACACACACACACACACACACACACACACATATTACAGGCATGCTGGGTGGGTTATCGTTTTTGCCCTGCAGAAGTTTAATGGTGCACGCTTTTACAGTGTATCTTTTTTCTCTTTCTCTCTTTTTTTTTTTGATGGAGATAGAGGAGCGAAAGATGAAAAGCATATTTAATGTTTATCGTGGTGCTTGGCTGAACAGCCTTCACAGCGCAGAGACAATATTAAACAAGTTAATATTTAATGAACAACCTCTTTGTATGAGGGCGAAGTAGTCTGAGACGCTAGTGTTGGCAAAGGAAAAACAAACTTGAAGCTCTTTCAAATGATTGTAGGGAGAAAGGCTTTGCTTTGAGCCCTTGTGCCTGCGTTTGCATCCAAAGGCTACGATGTACGCACATGCAGCGTTAGACTGTACAGAAGGGGGACCACCATTACCACTTTAAAGCAATAGATTTCAAAGTCAGACAAAAGTTCTAAACTATCCACCTTTTAAAAGCAGCGGTGACTGCATTTAGATGACTGTTTGAACAGGTGAGTGACTATATACTAGGTGCAGCACACCTGCTAGTTTAAGCTGAAGTGAAACAACACAGTCCCGATCTGCTGTTGAAAGCAGTCCTAAAAGTAAATGCCTGGATTTTGACTTTCTTTTGTGGCAATCACGTGAGTTGCAGTGGGAGTCGATGCAACTCATTTCATCAAAAACAGAACAACCAGGACTAACTAAGCTTGTAGATGTAAACCAAACAACTAGTCTTAAAGAGCCAGTTGCATGAAATTGCTGACAATGCCGACCATGTACAACCAGAGATATAGTACAGCCAATGTAGCACTTCTATTTGGTCACAACCCTGAGCTATTTTACCTTCATAAATATGCATTTATTTAGAGTAAACTGTTTTCTGTCAGTTTAGATAAGCTTTTACTAAATCTGCATACTTTGCTAAGCTGAGGTGAGGTTATGTTACTGTAATAACATAATGTGTTACCGTCACTTATTGTGAGCTGCTTGTCTCCAGGTGAGTTGAACAGCAGAGCCTGGGAGATGAAGAACATTGTCCTGGTTCACCTGTATGTGAGGAACATGGAAGACTTTTCATCACTCAATACAGTCTATAAGAAACACTTTGACAGAAACCCACCAGCCAGGTAAAGGTGCACACACGCATGCAGATTTTCACCCTTGTTTCTCTTTTATCTCAGGGAACACCTTTACAAAGTTTCATGTTCATTTTTATTCTCCTGTTAAGTTGTAATGATCTCTGCATTCATTCAAAAAAACCTCGTTTTCATGCAGGGTGTGCGTCCAGGCGCCTCTACCCGCCGCTCAGCTCCTGCAGATGGACTGTCTGCTCCATGACTGGACTGAGCCCCTGGAGGAAGGCTGTTTCCGCCAGAGAGAAGCCCTGCACGTCCAGAGCTTGTCCCACTGGGCCCCAGCCAACATCGGGCCCTACAGCCAGGCCCTCAGGGTAAGACCCTGAAAGCCCCACCAGGGAAACGGTGCTGCTGGTGTGCAGGGCAGCCATAAAGTAAAGTGTATGATTAAGTGAGGCTAATATTTCATGTAGGGCTGCAGCTAGCTGTAACTGTCATTCTCACTGTCTTCAAATTAATTGCTCTGCGACCAACAGTCAGAAGCAAAATATTTGTTTTAAAAATTGAGGAAAACTCAGTGATAAATTTGGCATTACCGTCTTGTCTAAGGATGGGGCACCCTGTTAGTTATGTTTTCTTTTGGTTTTTTTTTTATAATTTTTTGCGGGGGATGGGATCAGGTGCCTCTTCATGTGTGCACATGTATGAGAGGTCAAATCAGACCACCTTTTTAATCTGATGAGGGGGCACTTTTATGGGAAGGGGATAGACGGCAGCGAGGGTAATTATGTTCCCTCCAGCCCTATTCTCCCAGGACATTTATTATTTTTGTATTCATATTTCAGATCTATTATTCTCATGAATAGTTTGGTTCTTGATTAAAAACTAATTTGAAAATGATATAGCTACTTTCTGGTTGGAACCGAGCCAAAAACAAACAAAAACATGGTCGGTAATGGATTACAGGATAATCGAGGATTAATTTGCTGAATGATGAACTCGTGTGATGATTCTTATGATCTTTGTTATGCTTCACTCATACAAGCCAATTGAAATGTCTGGGTTTACATGCAGTGCTTGGTTGTGGATCTCTTTTGTCTTTTGTTTACGTATAGATGCATGCGAGCAGATGCATGTGATTGTTGTTTTGTGTGATAGTTTGTTCTCATCACTACTTTTGTGTATACATGTAAATATCTATCCCTTTCATAGCGGGCATTTTGTAACCACTTTTGCACTTGTTTGTAAAGCTACAAGTCAAACTTCTTTCATATTGTTTCAAACCCAGTAAGAATGTGGAATTCAAAGGCAGAGCAGAGGAAGTGTGGGCCGTGGTTGCACGGTTGGCTTGGTGTTGTGTTTACCCAGTGTGTATTATATAGGATTACACTTGTCAAGGTACTGTCAACAAGGATAGTGTCCATCTCCTCCACACTGTCCTTGATCCTGCAGCCAAATCCGTCTATGAGTGAGAACATGTGTGGATTAGCCATTCACTCAGACCTTGACGGCATATCTCACCAGTGTGTCACTGAAGTTCAGTTTGGATTCCTGAGATGTAACCTACAGTCAGATTTGCTTTTAACATGCCAGCAGTGTTTGATTTCCTCAATGGAGTCTCACTGAGACATGAAATGGAAGTCAGCTGTGTGCGTGTGCTGTCGCCTCTGGAAAGCCATCGAATCTCTCATTCCTCTAATGATCATTCATATCCAAAGCAATTTGAGAAAACAATGAGAGTTTTGCTCGCTCTGAGCTGTTCATGGCGCTTCATACGACCCCTGCATGGTCTCTCAATGTGCCTCCTCCTCCTCCTCCTCATTTTCCTCCTCCTCCTCCTCCTCTTCCTCCTCGCTACAATGACTTAATTTGATCAAAAATGTATTAACAACTCTTCAGTACAGCCACAGAGTTTTACATATTAATACAATTAGCCCCTTGCTGTGAGCAAGCGTGCAGTCCCCACCCCTCCTCTCACCAGGACCACGTTGACTCCCATCTTAATGACAGTTTTCCTTGGTGACTGTTGCCGTGTGACACCATGACGACAGGGCTCTGGCAACAGAGACAGAAAAGCTGTTGTCTGAGGCCGAATAACCTGGAGCCCTAAACATTCAAGAATTAGTAAATAAAAGAAGGACCCAGTTGTACCAGAGGGTTGGAAGGGGGGGCTGAACTTGAGAAGCCTCAAGGATGAATTTGTGATCTTCATTGTGTCCAAGGAGTGCAGTCAGTTTTGTGCAGCAGAGGTGTTTTTGTGACACGATTAGTTGAGCCTGATTGGGGAAATAAAAGTGAAAATCAGTCACCTTTGTCAAACAATTCAAACAAAAGTTAGTTGTTTACTTTATTGTTCATGAATCTGACAGAACTTTATAATGCTACCTGCATTAATGCAGTGTAGTCAAAAGGGCTATGGACTGATCAATGTCCAGCTATATTTGGACCACTTCACTCTGTTGACAAGTGTCCACTAGTTTGAGGGACAGCACATGGCGACTGACAGAACATGGCACTCCGGCCCTGCAGGACTTAACTACAGTAGGTCTCCGCGTTGAGGGCTGGTACGGAGGACCGGCGTTACGGATTGGCATGTGATGGATGCTGGACCTTCAAACTCCCTCCATCTATTCATCTGTCTGCTCGGCCTGTCACGTCTCCCAGCTTCAGCTCTCGGAAATGGCAAGCTGACTTAATGTCGACTCGGCCGGGCAAGCTGACAGATTCAGATCTGACTTGATTTAGAGAATTAGTTAACCTTTATAATGTCAAAGCTGCGGGCCTCTTGGTGTATTGTATGTTGATATGTAATATAACGTCAGTTTAGGTTAAAGCCGCGAGCCATAAAGACGAAGACAGTAATTTAATTTATGGTTTGTTTTTACATTGTTTCATATTGTTCTGCGCTTGATTGACGTGTTTAGAGGTTGCAGTCACCGTGGTCTAATCATATCAAATCATTTGTGAGTGAGTGGTAGTATCAAAGTTCTTGTCACTAATTGTTCTGTTTGGCTGCCTTATTTATCAGAGATCTAATGCAAATGTAGCTGTTGTTTGTTTTAGGCACAATTTGCATAATCTAATTAAGATACAAGAAATGTCACTCTTTTATTACAGCAATCAATTTATTGAAAAACAAAGGACGTTCTCAGACATCCATTTTTTTTGTAGTAAAATATCAAAACAGATTCTCTCATTACAACAGAAGCCAAGTAATGGCATGCTTTTAAAAGAAGTGAAAGATATTGCTGCATTTTCTCTCAGTTGTTTCTTAGAAGGAGCTTTTAAACAATTTAGTCCATTAACATAATGGCAGGAAAAAAGGGCATCAGTCGTTTTTTTTAATCCAGCAATGTTCCACATTTGTACACAGACATACATTTGTACTAATAACAAAAGATTAGTAGCTGCCAGATGGATGAAATTGGTCAATCATTTACTGAAGTCAGAGTTAGCGGGAGGAGAGGAGTTTTAAAGTGCAGGATTTTCTCCACATCTATTTGAATTATTGCTGCCGGTTCGGTCACATTCCCTTTGGAGCTGCATTTACAGAAGCAAACACAATAGCCAAACCAGGTCTGAATGGAAAGACTATCAGTTGAATGGTTGTTAAACATCTCCTCTTTCCTGTTAAAGGTAAGTGGCTCACCCCTGGGATATTTGCTGGGAAATTATACTCACTGATCAGATTCTGTGGGGTGCGTTTGGGGAGCTGACTGCGCTAGCCTCAGGTTGCTGGTGAGCACTAACCTCTTGCCTCATTCCCCTAATTGTGAGTGACAGTCAATATTGTAGAAGATTGTCTTGCATGAGGCCGTGATAGGATTTGCATTGGATTTTGAAAATTGTCAAACTGGACTGTGAGGCTCGAGGAGGGAAGTGGCGCTGACGTTGCCAATTAGCATCAAAGGGAGGTGTGGAGTGAGGCGGGCGGTAGAATTTGAATAATCTTCTTACGGGAGTCCAAATGTCTAAAAACAACGGGCTGAACTTTGTCTGGCTCTTTTGATGAAGAGTTAGGAGGTCAACTTGAGTCACGGTGAGGTTGGGCCACTCACGTTGGAACCAGAGAGAGAACGACTGCATGGACAGAATAGGTAGAAATGTATTTTCCCTGCTTGTTTGAAGTCTCAGTTAGATTTTGTTTATCTCAAATGGTATACAGGGTATATTAGCAAGCATCATTTTTACAGTAAAAAGTGACAGCAAGCACAAGATGAGAGATGTGGGAATGAAATGTGCTAAAAATTTCCAAACTAAATTGAACATACACTTTGTGGTTACACAGTAAAAGCAGCTGAGTCTGCTCGTTCGCGAGCACACCAAAGAAAATACGTTTAACCTTTCATTCTCCATCTGTGTTTTAAAAGAGAGATGCAGATATATTACAGCATTTTTCATTAGGAATTTAAGCGAAAAAAATGTGTGATGAATGGCAGAAATTAAGGTTAGTGCTTTAGTTTTATCACATCACGTGCAAAGTCCAGCTACGCCCCCTTCACCACATCAAATATCCTCCCACCTCCCCAAACTTCCTCAGCCTACATCTAGAGACTGCATCCACCTCAATTATCACAGAAGAGTAATTAGCCAAAAGCCAGTGTGTGTGCATGCATCTGCGTTCAGGGAGGTATTCATGCAGCACGAACAGATTAATTAGGACATTTAACTTCATTTCTAATACAACAAAATTAATCCCATAAAATATGAGGGATCTCGGAGGAAGTGCCTGTCAGCATCTGACGCCTCTCCCCTGTTTGCCATAATCTATTAAAACCTTGCTTTTATCTCACCTCTCTCCTGTCATACTTTATGGATTTTTTCATAAACATGGCCCATACTTCATAAATGTCTACATTTTCTAGTCTATTAACATTACTTCAAAAGTGCTTGATAAAAGAGGAGGGCATGTGTGAAATAATGCACCAATAATACGAAACGCTGGAGGCTAGAACAGTAGGGGCGGCTCTCCGGCGTGCACGCTCAGACAATGCAAGGGATGTTATCAACTTTAATAAAAGAACAAATGATCGCTTCCCAACTAAGGAGGAGGAGGGAGGGGTGGGGCCAGGAGGGGAACAGTTGTCGAGTAATTGAGTCGATGAAAAATGAGGTCTTGAAGGCTCAGCGGTTTGAGACTGAAGGCTACTCAAAGCTGCGGTGTTCTTTAGCACGTGTTGTTACTTGCTCCGAGTTGCAGCAGAGGATGTTAACACAGATTTGTTTTTTTCTTTTCATTTCACTGAAGGCACTAGCAGAGCAGGCTGGTTGTTTCCTTTTTCTGAATGCCTGAATTGTGTGGAATGAGGCGAGCCTTTTGTCTGGAGTCAGAAAAGGTTTTGACTGACAGTAAAGCTTCACCTCAGAGCCTCTGTCCCCCGAGCGCGCATTGATTCACTTCCTGTCTGCGTGCTTCACCTGACTCCGTCTCTGTAGGCTTTACTCATCCTATCCAAACACCAGGGTCAACTGTCTTCACTTGAATCGGACACACACGAAACACACTGATCAAACCCAGTAAGACCTTTCCGCAGTGGCATGTCGGCTGTATGCCCCGAGGCCAAGTCTTACAAGGACACACACACACACAGACATGCACACATACACCTGTGTGCTCTCTGTGATCGGCTCTGGCTGTGTGACAAGCTAAACTGATTTGGCCATTAAAAGGAGTCACAGGTGACTCACTGTAATGCACTCACGGCTGACGTTCGTGGCATTCAAACCAATACGCAGTCAGATGCAAATAGATAAAGATGTATGCAAAGACAAGCAAAATAGGCAATTCAGTGTGCACATATTAACTCAAACGATCAGTACCTTAATATTGGTTGACAAATGCTGTTAAATATTTGCTCGTACTCCCACAACATGTATGTACACTGTCTTGTATGCAGGAATGAAATCAGGACTTCCTTCCCCCTCCACTAACACGTCCCCACATCCCGATCTATCTGCTCTGACACATGGCCGTAGCTTCGTCTCAGGACAGTGCTGCGGCTACTGGACGGGGGGGATGGGATCGGGTGCCTCTTCATGTGTGCACATGTATGAGAGGTCAAATCAGACCACCTTTTTAATCTGATGAGGGGGCAGTTTTATGGGAAGGAGATAGACGGCAGCGAGGGTAATTATGTTCCCTCCAGCCCTATTCTCCCAGGTCCCCCTCCCTCCCTTTTTCTCCCCTGCTGCGACCACGTGGAGGCTGACCTGCCATGGCAGTAGTCATTTTCAGAAGGCAGCGCACTCTTTGCCACATTATCCTGTGTTGTTGTTGCTGCTGCTGCTGCTGCAGCACCACGTGGGCGCAGGCTGGTATCAGCTTGTACCAGGCGAGGACAGGGGAAGGACTGGATCTGTCAGAGTGCATCGACTCTCAGGCGGTCGCGTTCGCCGGCGCTGCGCCTCTGCCTCGGCCCCTGCCACACTCCCACTCATTAATGGGCCCGGCCCTGACAACTGATCCTAATTGCCTTTGAACAGCTCTTCATGTATTATTGGTGCCTGACTGCCTTGGTTCATGTCAACAAGCCAAGGGAAGCAGGGACAGGATAGCCACAGCGATCATCCCTCTTCCTCTTCCATGCACAAAGGATACAGACAAACATGTGGAGGTACACATATAACTATTTAAACAGTGTGTGTGTGTGTGTGTGTGTGTGTGTGTGTTGAACAAACAGGTACATATGTAGCACCGAGGTGATCTTTGCAGGACCTGAGATCCCTCAATAAACTGGAGGGGAGGTCTCTGGTGGTTTTGGTGAATGGAAACCTTTGCAGATTTACAAATAGCTGTACTACACCTTTTATGACAAATAATTCTTATTTTGGCATCTATATGAAGGGAATGTACCAGAATATTTAATGGTATGTAGATTAATATAATCGATTATGGTGCACGACTATGATTTCATTTGATAAATGGTAGACTCGGCTTTTTAATTTGAGCGAACCGCAGGCTACATGGGTATGTGTGTGTGTGTATGTGTGTGTGTGTGTGCGTGTGTGTGCGTGTGTGTCTCTGTCTGTTTATGTGAGTGGATCCTTGTTTGTTTCTCACTTTGTCACAGCTGATGAGCAGTGGAGGGGTGAACGGTTCAGAGACATCAAGAAGGCATCTGAAAAGCGTCATGCAAAGATCCCACCACCGCAGACATCTGCCAAGACACTCGCACTATTACAATTGCAATCACAAACACTCAGTCAAAACACATCAATTATTTGTAGTCCCATGTGTGAATTATTACCCCATATCCAACTATTTACTTCCCATTTCACCCCTCTATTTGAATACAGAAAGAGGAGAGGTGGGATGGCTCGACTTTTTATTTGTGGAATGAAATAACTGAATAGCAAATGCATAGATAAAAAGCATAGCGGCGTGTCCTGTCCACTCCCATCACTGTCTGAGAGGGGAGAGACGTATGACCATCCCATTACTATGGTAACTAGCCACTATATTCAGAACTGCCCGGGTGTGTTTCTTCCCCCTGTAGTGACGAGAGGGCATAGCTGACAGGGCCTACACACACACACACACACTCTCACTCACACACACACAATAGACACAAACATACAGATAGGGAGAGTCTGGAAGAGGTTTCTTGTGAAATCTACACGTGTGGCAAATATAGAGTGAACAATACAGGGAGCAACACCCACACATGCTGCTGTGGTGACATACAGACACTAATAGGGAACGGCATTAGGAAATGTAACCCCCTTACCTTGTCAACATTTTACTCTTACACAGAATCTCTTATCCAAAACAATAGATACAGATACAGTAAAGTAATTAAACTAGGTTTGAACAAAATTGTGTCCGATTTTATAAAATGTTTTGCTAGCATATCATAAATGTAGAAAAGAAAGCTTGATGGGTGTTACCAACCAGCACTGTAACCGACCCAGGCTGAGAGTTATTAATGACTCCGTGCAGAAGGTTCGCCTACATACACCTCTGTACAGCACTTCGCTGCAGTTGGGGCATCTAAGGAAGCTACTATTATAATGTAGATTATATATTTAATTATTTCTCCTGTGTTTCTGCGATTCCACAAGTTGCACACATTAAAAGTGGCAGGTTAGAATTGATTATTACATCCACATGAAACAGTGTGGTAGCATTGGCACTCTGTTTTTATCTATTTAAGTATATATATTTTTTTTTTAGCAGTACCGCAGATAAGAGGTTCATTTAGTTCTTCTTCTCACTTCATTCTAAATTTCCCATGGAACAGTAACTTTCCATTCATTTGTTCAAACGCTATCAAAGCAGGCTTTGCTGAGGTAAAAACTGCTGCTGATGAATGATACACAGCCTCCTGTTTTTTCCCCCTTTGGTCATGTCAGCATGTTCACTTTTAATATATATTTATTATTGATACTATAGATTTATTATGTAAGGGGATGTCAGGCCCTGCAAGTATAGGTATTATAGGTAATATAATGAAGTTGAGATGTTCAGGGAAAAAGTCCATTCAATATAATCTAGACTACACAATATTTTCTACTTGTCAAAATGTATTAAGTTGAATTTGATGCACTCACATAAAAAAATATTTGCTATATTTTTTACCAGGGACATTTTAAGTACATTGTGTTTTATGAGTTGTCTCTAGGAGGAATATTATCATGCTCTTTAGTGCATATTTTTTAGGAAAAAATATATATCTATATATATATATATTTATTAATTCCAGGATCCATTTAAGCAAATATTTCTAAACTGTCTAATCTTTACCTTTTTGATTTTTAGTTTTTACTGTTTATTGTTTTTACTGACATTTTTCAGTATTTATTCATAAAATAAACATAGAAAAACACTTTTGCAAACACTATTGCAATGGAATGTCCAAATACTTAGTTGTACGATTTTAATCTTATTTTCCCTGACTTTCCTTCATCCATTGCTATATTTCACTGGAGGAATTTGTGGCTTATTTATGTGAATATTTTGACTTTGCCAAAAAACTAAAAACAAAGAAGGTAATCCAAGGAGACTGTCCAGCTACCCTGTCCATGGTTTGAGCGGACTTTATACTGTTTATACTGTATGTACAACAGTCCAGCTGCCTTTTTTAATGCAGCCATACTGCCATCTGTTGAGATGAAGCGGGACTACATTTCATTTACGTCCCTCTGTGTGTTCTGCGCTGTCTCTCTGTGTCATTCTGTCGTGTATTATTTTGTTTTGTTTGTCTGCTATTCATCTTTTATTCGTGAATACTGAACTACATGTTGTGTCCATTGCAAGCAAAATAGTGTCAACAGGGCTTTGGAGACTGTGTGGGATGTGTCTGGATGTGGACACAGTAGATGTTTCTTTCTGGACCAGCAGCTTCATGTTGCTGGGGCACAGGATGATTTGTTATGAACATTCACACTGTCTCATTGAGAATAGACATTTTCTGCATATACACACACACACACACACACACACACACACAGAGACTCACTCACAAACTTACTTAACCTGGGCACAAATGAATCACGTCAAAAAAAAACAAAAAAAAAAGCTGAGGCACGACCATTAAAGTAAAACCGTCAGTCGTGGTGAAGTTAAGTTGCTGTTCTATTACCAGCCAGACTAAGAAATGTAGCGTCACAAAGAGGTCAAATATGAAAAGACAGAAGAGATGAGGTGGTCACAGCTGGAAAAGGAGAAATAACGGGGGATGAGGGTTGCAGTTTCAGCATCATTCAATCAGACAACATGCCCCTCAGCCGAAACAGCGAGACCCTCCCCGATTCTCTCGAATTAGGGAGATTAGCGGGAAAGCGCATAATGCAGGATGATGGAATTTGTCATAATTTGCATTGTCCTGGAAAGATTCGGCTTGATAGAGCGATGCATGGAGGGTCTTGTCATGTCCCACGGGCAGGTCATAGAGGAAGCTTGGCAGAAATGATTTTTGCGATATGTGCATCAGTCGTAAAAGCCTCACAACCAATTTGTCAAAAAATGTGAGGTCGGGACAGTTGAAGGCAGCAGGGCATTTTGCCTAACGCAATGAAAAAGCATGCCCCTCCATCACTCTGCATTCACAGCCCAGCTCTTGTGTGGCACAGTACTCCCCAGCAGCAGACAATTTTTTTTTTTATTTTATTTTATTTTTTTTATCAGTTTTGGGTATTTGTTTGGTTTTGTTTGAACCCATTTCTTTATTTTAACATCATTAAAGAAACAGTAGATTTACACCCGAAAACACAAAACCATTTAAAACTGCTTTTATTTTATTGATTTTTTTTTTTCTTTTTTTATGATGGTGGAAATATTCCTTTATTTGTTTATTCATGCCTGTTGACACTCAGATGTCTCTCCCTGAGCATCCAGCAGTCAGACTTCCTCCGACCTTGGTCATTGTACTGAGTGGCAGCTCCTGACCAGCATAAAGTTGAGCAGAGCTGACACGGCAGTGCTACTCTTCCACACGGTTCAATCTCTGTGCAGTGGGCACGTCGAGGGCAGACATAACAGGCATAAAAGAAAAACACACATAAGCTTATAGAAGGTGGGGGTTGGGCAAAGGCCACTGTCCCTCAGACTGACCACACGTTGCCTCAATAATGGCTCTTTATAGTTGTGTAATGTTGAGTATTTTTCCAAATTTGTCAGCGTAATAACCACTTGTTTTGAACATATGTTTATGGTTTGTTTTCTGAATAAATGTGCAGTTTTAGACCTGAGAGCATGCATTCAGAAAGGCCTAATACTTGTCTTTCTTTGTGCACTTCATACTGCTATTTATGTCGCTGTTTAAGTAACACTGATGTTGTGTGACAGTTGAGCATACAGGGGTTAGGCTCAAACTGGAGCACAAACAGGAAGAAAAAAATTTAGATAGAGGAAAAAAAAAAAGGGGGATGGAATAAAAAAAAAAAGGGAAATATCTTTTTCCTTCTTTCCCATGAAGTCTTAAATGAGAAGACTAACATGCTGAAAGATTCTGTAGAAGGGAGAGATGTTGTGGTTCTCCTGAAAGGTTTGTATTTGTAGAAATGAGGTGTCAGAAGAGGCAGGATTTCCTCAGGGCGCGGCACAACATGAGCCCATTTCTTATCATTTCCCACTCCCAGACGTGATCTGCTTTGAATTCACTAATGCTGAAAGAACCCCACAGACTTGAAGCCAGTTCAAGATGAAATCACAGCACACATCCCTGACAAACTGCCATCCACCACACAAGGATTAAACGGTCGTTGCATATCAAATCCAAGCCAAAAAAAGCAGGAATAATATATGCACTTAAATACATTCAACAAAACTTCAACCTCAGTTTTTTGATCCCCACATTTTGAACTATTTTCAGCTATTTGCCAACCCTAAAATATTCAAAATAGAGGAAAATTACTCTAGAGAAAATAGTTAAAACAGAAATTTTGAAACTGGTCAAATATAGTAAGAATGTTCCATAAGGGATTAAAAGTAAACCAAAGAGTTTGTCATTTAAAGTAAATTACAGCTTTGTCAAATTGAGTTTTAGATTGCACATTCTATGTAAGTACAACGTCCTGGGATTGAATCTGGTGACACATCCTTTAACATTTTATCTTTCCAAAATCATCTTTTTACCCGCAATGGAAATACTTGGCCTGGGGCTTATATACTTACCCGAACTCTATGGTTAGGCTGTAAACAACACTTAAAAGATGTTGGACCATCTCAGTGAATGAACATATCACAAATATTAATTACATTTTGCATTAATCGCCCACATTGTAATCGATACTGCGCTGCCATTACCCCTTTAGCCTGGCCACATGTGTCCTTGCATAAGGGAAAAGTTACACCATATTAATTTAACCTATTTTACACATTTTGTATTATCATTTTCCTGGTTAAATTATGCATGAGGTCTCAATGGGGAGAAATGTGACCATTAGCATATCTGATAGGAGTTTTCCACCTCTCTCTGTCCTTGGAACCAGGCAGAAAAACCTGACTGTTCGTCAATACCAGGTCATTTTATCCAGGCCAGCCCAGTTCATCTATACCATTCCAAAGCTCCGCTAATGACACTTGGAGACGTCCTCAACACGATGGGGGCCCAGAGGGCTCCAACACCGATGTGAATATAGTCTAGCACTGTCTGGTCATCTCATGGAAGCCCTTTGACAAAAACTGCAATTAGAAACACCTCAGACACACCAGTCTGAAACGAGACACCGTTAAGGGTTGGCGCTTCCTGAGTACATTTACATATATGTTACTGTCTGCACCTCGCAGACTTGGAAAGAAGGAACGTCTTTGAGGCTGCTGACCTTTGGACATGTCATTGGGTTTATTAGAAAAATCATAGCGTTTTAACCATGGAATAAAGGTTGATAAAGTACAAAGAAAAAACACACAGACAGAGCTCAGTTGTTGAGTTCATTGGAAGTGTGTTTAGCTTAAAGACTGTTGTAAAATAGTTTTGAAGTCACTTTTTTTTTTAATTATTATTAATGGTGCTATTATTTATTTATTATTATTTGTATGACTTTGGATCAGCAAATTAATCCTAAATCATATATTAATCATCACTTTGAATTATGCCTGCAAATATCAAATATTATTAAGAAACAAGTGGAGAAAGAGGTGAAATAAACTAACTTGAACATATGACGTTGATTCACTGTGAACATCTGAAAGACAGCACATTCTCCCTTTTCTCTGAGGGCCATTTAGACTTCTAAGGCTAGAATTTGAAAAATACTTACCTTGTTATAGAAAGTTTAATGTCATATGCAATTGTTTGACCCTTATGAATATTAAAGGATCCCATCTCTGGTCTATTAAAAATGCATGTGGCATTGTGGTTGTTGATCACGTTTAGAACGCCCATGCAAATTGGACTGTCTTCCCTGTCAAGGCCTAAGATGAATAATGTAGTTGTGTTGTATATTCAGGGACACACCATTGACAGTCAATTAACAAGTTTGATTGGTGTGTGAACTCATTCTTTTGAACTGTTAATTTTATGTAAATAGTATTCGCTCTCCCTTCTCCACTGTCTCTCCCCCATCCAGGTTGAACACAGAAAGACATTCCCCCACCACCACAAAACCCCAGATCCCCAATTCCACCTCCCACTAAGAGTAACCAGAGTGGGATCCTTAATAATTGATCATCACACACCTGCTTGGTAGAAGCTATGGGAGTCTCCCTTTAACAGTCAAGGGGCCCCATGCTAGCCCCTTTTGATATTCAAATTGACAAATGCTGGCTGGGCTTTATGAATTGAGGATGGAGCGAGTTCTCTTCATGGGGACGAGCTTGTTAAAAGATTCTGGCCACCCGTCCAACCTGATGGAGCTCCCCTTTGTCGGAGTGGATATGATGGCATTTGATGGCTCATAAATGGAATGCCAATGACAATTTGTTGTTGA
Source organism: Embiotoca jacksoni (assembly GCF_022577435.1). Taxonomy (NCBI): domain Eukaryota; kingdom Metazoa; phylum Chordata; class Actinopteri; family Embiotocidae; genus Embiotoca; species Embiotoca jacksoni. The sequence continues at coordinate 7,922,101 of NW_027185318.1, forward strand.
TGTGTGGGAATCCGTCTTTTATGTTAGGCAGTCGCAGTAATGCAGGCTCTGGGCAGATCGTGCTAGCAGGTAAACGATCCGGTGATTGATCCAAATGTTTGAAAGCAGTGAGGGCCTCGTCTCGTCGCCCCACCCCCCACCCCCCCGCCCTCTCACTCACTCACACTCCTCTTATTCGTCTTCCCTCCTTCTCTTGTCTCCCGCTCTGTCCCAGTAAATTGGAGCAGCAGCGATGGAAGCGGAAGATTCATCAAAGTTGACAAGTGAACCCAGGAGCTGGGGATCATGGCAAACCCATTTGATTATGGAAATAGCCATGACTGCGTCTGCCCTCCAGCTAAACAGTTGTGTGGCTGGCATCTTGTTCTCCTAGTATCCCATAAAACACTTAAGAATGGGAAATGTCCTGTATTCGATTTTTACACCTTTAAATAAGATATGTCATGGCCTACCACCATCTGTGTGAGCTTTGGTGAGACTAGCTAATCCAGACAAGGAAAACAATATGTTAGAGAAGAAGTTTAGGTTCGGGGGTGCTGAGTCTTAAATAATACCTTTGGTTCATGCTAACCTTGGTAATCTCATTGTGAAACGCAACACCCCTCGCTGTGTCTTTGCTAATCAGTAAAAGACCTTGTCTTGGTCCGTGTATCAATTGATCCTCCCCGGAGATGTGCATGTGCTCCGGAGTCTCTGCAATTCTCAACACATCACCAGCATCTATTTGCATTGACCAGCAGTTAGTGTCCAGCGCTAATGCCATCCAAGCTCAAACACCGACGAGCTGCAGGGTCTCTAAAGACCTGACCTCCTTAATGCCACACCTCATCCCTACTCGTCGGTCTGCATTAAACAGATAGATTTTCCCCAGGTTTCATTATTCATGAAGCTTATTTCTAACAGAGGTATTTAGCAGAGAATTGAGCTTATTATCACATACTTAATTATGTATATAAATAACATTGGTGACACCGAGATGTATTGGCAGGCTTCTCACAGAATAGCTGCTTGTTTTAGAGCTGTGAAATGAGAACTGTTGGTGACAAGATGCTGAAAAATGGAGAGGTTGAACCTTTTTAATTAATGCGCTGCTAATCAAGCATATGCTTAAATTAATGTTAATTTGATTATAACACCTCATTGAATAGTGAACTTTTTTTTAATAAAACTTTGGAGTTTGATGACTTGTTTCAACGTTTCTGATTGAATAGCAGTGTCAAGTTCGTAGCTGTCTAATTAAGCATTAATATGTTTTGCTTTATAACTTAACACACGTTCCGGTGGAGCCAGGAGTTTTGCAATTTGTTGAAACTCAATAAGTAAATGAGCTACATTTGATGAAATGCTCTACATCAGTCATCACTTGCTAAATGTTACCTGCTGAAAATCAACTTGTTGACACTGTCATTGTGAGCATGTTAGCACGTTAACATCCGAACATTTGCATTTAGCTTCACTGAGTTGCATGTGTGTCTGTCAACTCTTCATCTTGTTTTTTACCATACCAAGAACAACCCTAATAGTTTTCCTCCTCTGCTTTCCTCTGTAGGTTGATGAGTTGGTGTTCTGTGCCGGTCAAATTGCCTTGGTCCCCTGTACCATGCAATTGGTAAAGGCTGGCGCCTACACGCAGGCCCACTTGTCCTTCAGCCACGTAAAGAAGGTTCTGGAAGCTGTGATCAGCGGCTTGACTCTGGCTCATGTTGTCCAGGCCCACTGCTACACCACGAGGCACCGAGACATCCCGATGATCAGGGCAGTCTGGGAGAGCATGCTGAGGGCCACAGAGGAAGAGAAGGTCAGCCGCTGTGTTTATGAAATATATGCCAGTGGTTAAGAAAAAAGATCAATGTCTTGACTGTTTTATTATAGATGCAGAGGAAATATTGATCATACTTTTACAATGTTACCCCCAAATACAATGAACACATCTTTAATGCATTAAAAGACAGCAAGATCCATGCATCAATGAATAAGTAAAAGAAGAGAAACTTGATATGATATCCAAGTTTTTCAGTGAGGCCTTTCAGAATTGTGTTTTATAGTTGTGAAATAAGGGAAGGTTCCTCGCCCCTCTCTACCCCCTTGAGACCCAAGCCGCTGCTACTGATATTTACCAGTGAGTGCACTCATGAAAAGTTGATGATGTGGGAAACGCTGGTGTCTTTGATAATGTGGAGCTTGGCACAGAAGCAGATGTCTTCCTCAGAGCCTCCCTAATCCTTTGCCCCCACACACCATTTTGGAGCTCGGTTCAACTCTCAGAGCAGCTTATCCCCCCTCCCCACCCCTCTTTCCTGCAACCTCCCTCCATCCTTCCCTCCATTCCACCGCCCCGGCTTACAACCCCTGCTCCACACATCTAATAGGGGCTCCAGTCTCCCTTGGCAGCCCTTCTCCTCCCACAGTAATCTGTCTAGCCATGGGAATAGGGCCTCGGGGAGAGGGGCTGGAGCCCACCTCCAACATGTGGCCCGGTGTGATGGGGGAAAGTGTTAAGGACTGCATAGAGAATATCAACTTTATGTCACTTCACAACATATTTTAAGGTACAGCAGTATGTAAAATACTTAATGTTTTTTAAAGTCAGCAGTAATATTTACAAAGATCCCAAATGTTACGTATTAATTTCTAAATTCCAAAACATACAGTATCCTGCAGTTTGCATATATAAGTCAAGAGCCGGTGTCGTTTAGTTAATTTATTTGACACATTTTGCCTCATTGTAACTCACAGAGGAATAGACATCGTAAAAGCCTTGACAGTGTAGTGCCAATTTAGCATACAGACCGAGTCCTTCCGATAACAGGGCTAATCAAGGGCAAAGCTTTGGGAGGTGACAAGACGAGCTTCGTGTCAGAGGTCACCAAAGATGGACAACATCGTCCATCTGCTGTGCTTCCAAGCAGCGTGTCGGAACAATGAAAAATATTCATTTTACTGACCCAGGGTTTCTATCAGGAGACCACGTTTTAGTTTCATCTGACTTCCAGATTAAGCAGCACTAATTGACAGCTCAGGGTGCCTCACCTGTAAACAGGTTTAAGAACAGGACTCTGGCTTTGACAGGTCGTCTTCCACTTTGACCTCTCTTCCGATGTAAGTGCAGATTTATGGAGCACAGCAGAGAAAATATACGGAGAGTCGATGTGGTGTAAGTTACTGCTTAACCCCAAACTTGTTGAAATGCTCTTTACCAGTGTTCAGATTACACAAAGCACCAGTGCCCATTTGAATTGACTGTAATTATGGTGTTTAACTCATACCATAGTTGGCCACACACCATAGAGCAACTCTCTCAGAGAACAGAAGTAACACTAAGAAATATGGCATAACATACAGTAAGTTTTAAGGTGATGGTGTCTTTAAACATGCAGACCATTCAAATTTACAAAACTGTGATAACTGTAAATTAGTAACTAATATACCTAATCTATAAAACCTTTTTCAAAACTAAGGTATCAAGTGTTTTACTGGGCGAGATAATAAGAAAAGGAAGAAGAGACAGAGAAGACAATGCTGTATGTAAATACGTGTATGTTGCTGCACAACAGTTTATTTTGTGTCATCTGATGTATTTATGTGAGTACATAAGACACAGACAGTGTTTGGCATTCAGATTTTCTAAACAGATTTATTGAACTCAATAAAAAAAAATCCTAGAATATTTCAAGAAATAAATGACACATTTATACCAAATACCTGATTTGATCAAACTCACTGACAATGTAGTAATTATATATGTCATATTAAACTGTTAAATGCATTTTATTGCTATACTATACTGTACTTTTATTTACAGTTCATTTGCTTTTGATCATTATAATGCATCCTGAAGATGTGGGCTTTTACAGAAACTCATGACCACTAACAATATCCAGACAACTGAATTTTTGATTATACAGCCTTACACATTTATATACAGATAGAAGAGATAGAGAGGGTATACTTTTCAGACACCAGACCTGTGAAACGCATGTTTACCATAGAAACACCAATGCCAAGTGTGACTGTGAAGCCACAGGGCCATGTTGTTGTTATGCGTTGATAATTTCTCTAATCAGGTGGATGAAGAAGCTTGCAGGGTTAATTGGGAGCACACTGGAGTCGCTACAAGTGTGAAATTGTATTTACGGTGCATTAAACCACAAAGAGCCCGTTGGTCTGTGTGCATGCGAGTGTGTGTGTGAGTGTGTGTGTGTGTGTGTGTGTGTGTGTGTGTGTGTGTGTGTGTGAAAGATTTGATGAACAGGAGGATTTTGATGTGATAAGTCAATAAATGTTAAACAGACCTCCCTGTGTGTCGGATTCTGAAAACAGCAGGTTTAAATCGTCTTTTACTCAGTTAGGCTACAATGCTATAAACACCATCGTTATTTTAGACAAAGGGGGGGGGATTTAAACATTTTATCGTTTTTTTTTAGATTTTGATAAGTGATGAATAGTTTTTAGTGCTGAATTTGCAGTGTAGAGACTTTTTTTTTTTTCCTGCTTACTTCAGACTTTTCAAGTAACTGGCCACTGCTGCGGTTTTGAAATGCCCTCATGTCCTTAAACTTTTCTTCACCCCACTGACATGGCCCTGTGTGTTTCATTTACGCGAACTGTCTGACGAGCTTCACAGTGCAATCTTGAGAAAAGAGAGCGAATGAGGGAATGAATAGGAAGGGATATTATAGCAGACTGACAGCACTACAGTAAGTGCTGAGACATAGAGCCACATGGCGAAGGCATCCTGCTGGGCAGGAAATGTAGGGGAACTGGCTAAGCAGCGCAGTCCCATCAGCTCCCCGCTGTTCCCCGCCTTTACACCACTTCCTTATTACCGTGTTTACCGTTCGGCTTTCACGCCTCTCGGCCCTCCAACCCGCCACACGCTCCAGGCGCATGGACGCGAGTCAGAGGGAGGAAAGTGGGGAGAAAGAAAACAAACATAAGGAGAAGCAGGTCACACCCCATCAGTGGAGAGAGCTGAGCGCAGCAGAATCAGACTATATGGGTTTACCTGCTGCCTACAGAGTGAGAGAGCACAGAGGGAATGGCTGCATGCCCTGGAACTGAAGTGGCATGAAGTAATGAGATGGATTGTGTTAAGTGGCTGGTGTGGAGCGGAACAGAGTCCTCCATACACACACACACACACACACACACACACACACACACACACACACACACACACACACAAACACTCTGTCACCTGCCAGCACCTCCAAACTTGCCACTCCAGCACTCAGCTCCACCATATATCAAACTTTGGATTTTATCGGATTAATTGAATTAATGATCTCCGCTCAGGTAGGAATGAAAGTGCCGGGGAAGCACACAGTAATAGAGCGGCGGCCACACATCATACACATAAATGCATGACGTGCACACAGTATTGCACCTTCAGCTCACACAGCTCCACAGAACTGCTGAACAAACTTCCTACCTAATGTAACATTGCGGTGGATACATTAATAAAGAAACAAAAAGGGGCTGATGTAACCTCGTCCGACAGCTCTGACAAAAACTCAGCAACTGTGCTGCGACAATAAAGTCCCGCCAGAGGCTGGAGCGCAGTGCTGCGGTCCCCTGGTCTCCTTGCAGACGGTCGGTTGGGTATAGTGCCTCGGCACCCAAGGCCTGCAGGGTGGCCTTTAAGCCTGGCTGAGCAAGACCTCCCTGCCCTGTCAAGCCTCTCCCCCAGTTCCCGTTCTCCGTTCCATGTTCAATCACAATTGACAAGTGTAGGAGCAGTTCCCTCTAGGAGAATACCTAGCATGTGCCAGAAGTGCTAATATAACATTTATCAAAGCATAGGACACGTATGTGTGCTGTCACTTTGTCTGACATGCTAAGAGGTCTTGTGCTGACATGGTCATTGTTCTGCTCCTTTGATTGTTATTGTTGATCACTACAAGCTAGCTTTTTTTTTTTTCAAAATCAGCAGAGTAAAGAAATCTTAACCCGTCACACAAACTCATTGAGGACACTTTATTTTATTTTTTTTATTCTTGAAGGTGAAAGGTTAGCTGTTGATACACAATTATGTGTTTGCTCAAGTTTAATCTGAAGGTAAGTGCTGCTCTACTGAATCTGGACTGGGTCATGACGGGTCCGTCTGTTGAAGGGACAAAGAAGCCGCCATTTGCTCTTGTCAATGATTTTTTTTTTTTTTTTTTTTTTTTTTTTTTTTTTGGTGAGTGAATATCAAAATAAAATGTAAGTAACCTGTTATTATTCTGCACTTACGAAGTGGGGTGTAAGTGGATGAAAATTGATCCAGCAAATTGAAAAGGGGGTTAAGTGTTTTTGCCCTATCGACTCCGACTGAAATGACGGTTATATAAAACACTCATTTCTCTCCCATTAGCAGATGAAGCCACAGCCAAGTATTATTAGAGGGCCACATTGTAGCACTGCTCCAAGACATTTTGTTAGTTGTAATGGCCCTCAGTCTAGAGGAGAAAAAAAATAAAGATATTTTGGCTCTTGGAGAGAAAATTGAGGCAGTTTTTTCCACTAAATGTGTGGTGAAGCTGCCATAACATGTTGTGAGTGATCTTCTTAGAAAGGTGAGAAGTCATCTTTGATTGGATCTGGCATGTTAGCAAATGCAGCTCAAAGTGAATGCATTTGTGAATTTTATTTATGGTGGGGTGGCTGCGAGCACTATGGATTCTTTTTGAATTGTTTGTACACTATCATTACCGAGTGTCACCTCACACCCCACATTAATTGATAGGCTGTCAGTCTGTCAAGTAAAAAGCCTGTCCTAGTGCCGTGTGGTAGCAGTTTTATGATGCGCTTTTCAATAATGTTCTCGGAGTAGTGTTTGTGTTCATAAACCGCAGCGTGCGTCTCAGCAAGAGGGCAATACATTTGATTGTAGTGTGCAGCGCAACACAGTATATAATTTGCCACCCAGTACATTTGAATACCATCTTTTTACATTGCAGGACTTATTGTGGGAATCTGAGATCAAACCCGCGCCGTTGCTGGTTGCCGTGGTACCTGCCTTACCCAAGGGTGCAGCTGTTGAGCTTCACGTCACTGCGGTCCAGGATGATCCCACCAATAGGACTTCCTGTCACATTACTACAAAGGTGGCGTGCGGGTCCATAGAGTGCCACACTGTAATGTCTGCCGACAGCCGCAGTGCTTCACTTTCACTTTCCTTGGCTGTGACTGCTGATGGCCCGGAGGCCACCGATGTAAAGCATGTAACAGAAGAAGTCGGTGCTACGTTCAAGACAGCCATGAAGAAGATGGATGGTGACCTGGTGCCACAGTGTGCTCGGGTGTTCTACAAGTGCAACCACTCAGTGGCCCAGCACATTGTTAAAGGTATGTCACTGTATCTCACTGAAGACACTACACACACATTTAAAATGATCTATTATTTACACTAATGAGGAGAATTTATCCTGAATAAACCGTTGCATTAAACGCAACACTTCTGAGAGACACTGCTCTCGCAAGTTGAGCTCCGCACGGCTGTATTAATGAAAACAAAGTGACAGCCTGTCTCTCTCTGCACTCTCTTTTCAAAGAAAGTTCGAGCTGACATTGGTTAAGTCAACATAAAGTATTCAAGGAAACAGTGTCTCCAGAGGATCTCCACTTCTTCCTGTGTTTAATTATTGTAAGTCATTTGTTGTGTCTGCACTGTGTACAGTAACCCGAGCAGCTGGCACGCTCTTTTGTCATCATTACACTTTTATACGCCACCGTTTCCGGCTCCTAGGATTCTAGGTTCTCGTCAAGGCGAATGTGGAGCGGTATTTGTTTTATCCTGAGAGATGTTCTCTCGGAGGGAAAAGGGCAATGAGCACATCGATCACACGGGCTCAGTTGTCAAGTCATCACTGAAGCAGTCAATTAACATTTTTGAATACGTGCCAAAGCAGCAATCTCACTGTCACTTTTAGCTTTGACATAACTCATCGTTGGGAGGATGAAGTATGGTTGCCAGTAATGAATGGGGAAAAAGGTTGATCTGTTTGGAATATGTCTTGATATGCACGTCAGACCGACAGTGCTATTTGTTTTGTTGTCTAATTATATAATTGTTGCTGAACACTGTTTCACGATATATGATGCTTGTCATTTGTTTCTTCTGTCATCTACAACAGAAGAGCAAGTGGCTTCAGGAAGGAAGAATATTATTAAAATGTCAAATCTATCTATACTTATCTATAATATATATACATATTTACATTACAATAGATATAGAAAAACTAATTTCTGAAGCTTTAACGTGTCAAATGCTTTCAAAATGTTAGTTATTTTAATAGAAACCATTAACTGTGTTACTGGGTCAATGGTTAACTGGAGCAGTTGCAGCCCAGACCTTTACCCTTGACATGTATGTTCCTTTGATTATTGACTGCACAGACTGCTTCCCTTAAACCATTTACTGACTCATCACTGACGTGGAATCTGTTACCTTACAATGCACGCACAGCAAGGCCCCCTGGAAGCTCACCCACGGGCATGTTTATGGGTCACAGCCGATGCTCATTGGGTGATGATCCAAAAAGTCAAAGGAGGAAAAGTAACACCTCTGGCGCTAGCAGTCACAGCCTTTGCAACCGCCGCTGTCAGCGAGCAGACAGACAGACAACACCGGGGCAAAATGTGACTGCACACCCCCTCCGTCGTTGACTTGCGTTGGGATTCACAGTTGATAGACATGACATATGGTTCAAATGAAACCTTTAAACATCTTGTCGCAACTTGTTACTTACGATGGAGAGGTTTTCGCAAAGATCGGCCCCCACAACTAAACAAAAACTTTGAACTTTTAAGGAGGCACCTCCGTAAGGAATGAAATGTAAACAAATTCAATGATTAAAGAAATCCGTTATTTTACAAAGTAACCATCAAATTTGAATATGGTTTAATATGATTAGAGCTGAGGAGAACTTTGAAGGGATGCAACAATTCTCTGTGGTTTTGTTTTTCCGTGCAGCTTCTTTTATATACAAGAAATCACGTGATTTTGTTGTTGATATAGAAAAACTGCTTCAAGAAAAGTGAGCAAGTCCTCTGTGGCTCCACTGCACACACCAAGTCCCTCAGCCTCTCTCTTTATTGTCTTCGCACCAAATTAACAATTTTCGTGAGCCAAAACTGGCTAATTACCACCTCGTTTAGCGGTTAATTTGACCAGTTTGGAAGTCAGTGTAGCACAACTAAAAACTACTGGCTCTGGGCCTTGGTCACTGCTTAAAAGGCCCATAAAACCCAGCAGGCATCATCCATTCCATCCTTTTCCTTCCTCTCCACCCCAGCCTTCACTGACACACCTCCTTCTGTTCACTTACGATATTTATATGCGAATCAGTTCACACAGAAATGGCTGTTAACGTTTAGCATAAAAAGGGTGTTGCGGGTATTAGTGAAGGTTTGGTTTTAAAAACACCGAGTTTTAACCGCAGCCTTTTCAGCTCCCCGTGTGTTTGCCGTGAAGCAGAATAATGGCCGGTCCTCTTGGGTAGATGGTTTAGTCCCATCTTATGCTAATGTGATGGCTTTTTGAATCTTCCAACCTCTGTCCAATGGGCCTCTCAATGAGGCTCCCCGGGTTGTCCAAAGGGGGGCTGAGAGACCCAGGGAAAGGGACTGGGAAGCGGTCGCAGGATTTTTGTTTGCTTTTACAGAAGCATTTATGTGGGATTGGAGGGAAGCGGTCTGTGTTTTTGCTCGTTTTTAACTTAAAAAAAAGAACACAAAATTGCATGGTCATTCATGTCACCTTCACCCCCCTCATTCATGCATAAGCAGGCACGTCTGTGTGCACAGACACTGAAAGAGATCCTCAAAGAGAGAAAGCGCAATTATTTCCCATCCGTTGGTACAAAGATTAAAACATCCTGACATAAAACAGGCGTAGTGCGCAAGGTGTGATGAAGGGTGTGTTTCTTCTCTTAATAAAACCATCCCCTGTCTGTGATCTCTGGAGCTCGTTCAGTTGTCAGCTAGCCACCTCCAGAGGATCCTGCTTCCCAGGGTGTGCCGCATGCTCTGATAACACATATTTAGGATTTTAATGCCCTCCAAAAAAGGCCCTTTGTGCTGTGGGGGCATTTTAAGCTGTAGTGCATATTAGCTAATTAGGGTGTGGGGGCTCTTTGTAGGGATGTTTGGCATGCTGCGTGTGCTTCAAATCAAAGAGAATGAGGCTTATTTAATGGCTCCTGTAACCTCTACGTCCTGATTTATTTTTTCTATAAGCTCGCACAAATGTCAGAGAGAGTACCAAAGTACTAGTAGAGGTTATTAAAAGAGCATTCGTGTGTGTTTGTCCACTGAGACTCGAGATAAGTGATCAGGAATTACATTTTGACGTGCATTCTGTTGGACAGATGTCATTGTGAATGTAACTGGATTGACATTCGTAATAGTGATAGCACTGTGACGCAGCAGGCTTTCCCACGTGTGTAACTCCGTTGTGACCACGATGCCAGATCACAGTGACCACACCCAAGTCCCGTTCCAACACGCTGGTAAAATCAGAAGAAATAAGGCGGGACAGTCGACCGTGAGACAGGAACACTTGTGACCAATTAGTGCACAGAGCAGCAGAGGGAAGGGCAACATCCCAGCTGGCTGCTGCTAAATAGACAGGCTGTCATCGAGACCGGGCTCCGAGACACTCAATGAATTCTCACATGTCCACTGTCCGTCTGTAGTCGGGCCACACACGCGCGCGCGCGCGCGCGCGCGCACACACACACACACACACACACACACACACATACACACACACACACACACACACACACTAACAATGTCTCTCATCCCCAGTAAAGCTGAGTGGCAGTCCCAACACAGCTTCCTAACATCCCAACTCAACAGGACAGAGGATCAATTCCACTGGATACCCCCAACAAGCTGCTCAATTGTCCAAAAGGGCAAATTGAGAACTCCCCCTTCCTTATGTGTGCATGTGTGTTTGGGCATAAATGGCTCAATGTGCAAATTTGGGAGAGGAGGCCGAGAGTTCAGTTCTTGCTGACCATATGTCTGCACTGCAGGGAGATGAACGGGGTGGGGGAGAGGGGCTGCAATCTGCCAAGTATTCAAGAAGGCCAATGATTTGTAAACAGGCCCTGTGTTGGCTGGTCAAAGGGTTAAGTGTCCCAGTGAGACAGCTACATGTCCAACTCGAGCTGAAGTTCTTATGAAACTCTTTGTCTTCTCTCACCCCTTTATCTCCCTCCCCACCTCCGCCTTGCAGGGCTCGAAGAAAGTTTGAGAAGGTCCCTCGCGGAGTCCGGTCCATCCGTGGCCCTGGTTCCAGTCCTGGACTTGCCTGACTCCCAGATCTTCCACCTGTCCTGCTGGCTCAGTTTATAGAGACACAGCCAGAGCCAACAACCAGACTCCAGCCATCCACAGCACTGGAATTCATCGGGGCTTTTCTGGAGGAACGACTGTGACAGTCCAACACCTAATAACTTCCAGTGGGACATCAGTGACTGTGGAACAGAAAAACGGCATAACTACTCATTAACATTGACTGCAGTGCAGCTGATTGTTGAAATGCAAAGCCATATGTATCTCCAAGTGGTTTTGACAGCGTGCGGTTTGGAGTATGTGTTTATTCCACTTCACACGCCAGAACTTGGGCCAATAATCCACTTTGTCCTCTACTGGAGTTGTTGAGTGCAGCAGCTGTTACTCTACCTCTGAGACGAATCTTGCGGAACGTCTATAACCTAAAGCTACATAGCAGAGGAGTGGAGACCATAGTCTGCAAAGGGAGACACAGGCAGTGTCTCATTCCACGAGGCGATAAACTGTATCCCCTGATATCCCACTGTTTCTGCTGGAATGTCTCTTAGCACGCCAGCTACCACCCCTCATAAAGGCCTAGCACCACCGCTGACACCATCTGTTCAGTTGTAAACCTATAGATTTACTGTGTGACTGCTTTGTGGCCGTGTGTAATGTGTCGGGATGAGGTGAGTGTGTTTTGTCTCCCTCATGCTCCATAGGACTCAGGGTGTGTTATTATTGTGTAATAGGCAATCAGCGCCAAGCACCTGAAAAGATTAAGCCTCTTTATGTTTTCTATTGATTCTAAGGCAGCCTGGTTAATAGGAGAAGAACGCCACCACACACCGCTGCAGGGCGAGTGTGTGTGTGTGTGTGTGTGTGTGTGTGTTTGTGATTGTGTTGGGCGGTTGTCAGTGGACACAGGGTGACAATGTGGGAAGAAAATAACACTATTAACCATTGCTCCTGGAACATTTCTTTTCTCAAAGATCATGAACCGTATTGATGATCTGAGTTGGAATGCATCTTCACTCCGGCTATTCTCTTCATCGCGCCTGTGATGGCATCGGAGTGGAGTGGGCGATATTGATCTTCACCCACCACAATGTTGTTTTGATTGTTGTTTTAAAAAATTGAACAATAGAGGGAGCCAATAGAGCCTGAAGATTTTTATTGAGGGAATGAAAAAGCATAAACAAGCAATTATTTATGAGAGCGAGCAAGCCAATGCCCCATAAATATACAGTGTGTGTTAATGTTCACTTGTTTAGTTTTAAAGAGCCCCACCAGAGGGAGGGTCTGCATTTTTGAATGACAGAGATATCAAATCAGCACCAACATTTGGGTGTTCTTTATACATTGTTTTCATTCTGTACTTCTACATAAATTGCATCCACAAATACTTGATTATATTTAAATGTTTTCAATAAATGTAGCTGTTTTAAAGCCACAGATCTGGCAAAAATGCAAAGCCAAAGTAAAATGTTTCCTTTGTCAATTGTCTTTGTTGTTTGTTTGTTTTTTCTGAACGTGTCTGACAGCTTGAATGCCAATCAGCCTGTTGTCAATTAAAACTGTGCTGAGAAAACATGCACGCTCAGCACTGTCCCTTATTTACTGGTTCATAAGGAAGATTGAGAATTGTTCAAATTAAGCAATGAAAAATTTTGAAACGGCACACGTCAGCCTATGCAAATCTGTTTCAATTACACATCATATAAGCACTGGCTTTAAATTTATTGTTACAACACAAAGATTTTCAGCTCTTTTTGACAGTGGAACAACAACAACAGCAGCAGCAACAGTGCAATAAATCACACATAGCCACCTACACATTAAAATACAAGACTCAGCTTTTCAGTAAACACATTAGCACGGCCACTAGAATTCATTGCGCAGCGACCACTTGTCGATCACACACTAAACATTACATTTTGTCTTTCAGCGGACATGTTTTCATACAGACGCAGGCAAAGCCACAAGTATATATTCACAACCTCATCATAACCGATGTGATGGCCTTTGGCCGACACACTTCTTTGCGTCCTTACCACTGTGCTCCCTCACAAGATGAATAAAGACAGGGTGACATTTATTTTTTCTCGTGTTTTGTCAAATGTACATTTTCTACAAAGCTGACCTGCAACCACTCCGCAAACAAACTGGCTGTTGTGGCTAATATTGTCCTTTGTGTGCAGTGTGCCAGCCTGCGGCCCTTGTCATTGTGGCCTTGCACATGGACTTTAACTGTGTGTTTCTTCCTTTAGGCAAAACCGGCTGATGTGTGTGACTCTCTTTCCCCACAGCAGTGGGCTACAGTAGAGGAGTCCAGCTCCGGAGCGGCCTAGCCGCATTACACGCCTGCTCACATTGTAGTCCGCCTGCATCACTGACTGTGGTTTGTTTGTTTTCATGTTTGAATCCGTTTTGTTTTATAATGTATTGTTTTCTTCCCTTGACGTATTGTGAAAGCATGTCTTTATGGTCACAGCACTGGCTTACAGAAACTTTCTCCATCTGCCGCACTGGCGAGCCAACACATGCTATTGAATGGTGTCTGCCGCCCTCTCGTGGTCAATGTAAACACTGCAATTCAAACACGTAAAAGCTTTCAGTTCTACTTGTACAGTATTTAACATCATAGCTTGAGTAGAATCATTTGTAATTTAAGACAAGCAACATAAGATGTATAATTATCTTATTATGATCTTAATGATAATGAGCCAGCATGTGAAAAAAACAATAACACGAGGACTCAAACACTTTAATGAAATGCAGATCTGAACAATCTGTTAATCTGTCTTTTTTTCTATTTTATCAGTTCCTCATTTGCTAAATAAATTGAATTGTTTGTGTGGTCAGACCAAAGCCCAAAGATAATCACAGTGATATTAAACAGAAAAGGACACTCACTTTTGAAAATGTGGAACAAAATTGTGGGTATTTTTGTTATATCAAATTTAATCCATAATTAATTGTCAACATTGTTGGCAATTCATTTTCTGTTGATCGACTCATCAATTAATAGTCTGATAGTTGCATCCAGCCCTAGAGGCCTAGTGGCATTCCTGTATTGTGCAGCCTCCTTTAAAAAAGGTGGAAGCCAGATTTACAAAATTTGTACAGAGGTATGACTACTCTTAAATTGACAATATTCTATGTTGTTGACCAGAGTTAGAAACATGCAGGTCTTGAGTTTTTCCTTAATATATTTATAAAAAAAATTTGTTTTTGAGCAACATTTAATAATTTTCTATTTGTAGCACATCGTTTGCAGGGCTGTTTTTTTTTTTTTTTTAATAATAAACTATGGGTAGCTTTATCATTTTAATATAATTATATAACATAGCATATCCTTTATCAATCCTAGGGAGAAAAAAAATCACGAAAACAACGTATAATAATCTATATACTATTCATAATATTCACGGATTGAGATGTCCTCACATCTGCAGGTCTGCCACGGATCGGAACCTTAAATCTTTGTTTCCCACGGTGCGATTTTAAAGATGTACGCACGTCCCCTCCGGGGTGACGTCAGATGTTATGTTATCGTTAGCAACGAAGCTAATTAGCCGCACACATTCTCACAAATAGTTGCGAAAGGACCCCAAACGTACGAAGTATCGTTCACTCATGGACCAACGAAGCTTCGGGGGTTCAGCTGGTCAAAAAGGTTTGTTGCAAATTGTCGGCTCTGTTGTCACCGCGTTTGATAAATCCCTGTGTTTTTGGTAGGTGTTAGTTTCACGTTTGGAAAATAAGGTGTTGCTTTTTTTTTTTTTTTTTTTTCCAGAAACATGTTGTAGGGGATATCGATATTATACACTAGTTTAAATTCAGTTTAAACAATCTCTTTTTTTATATATATATATATATATATATATATATATATATATATATATATATCACGTGACGTTTTAAATCACTTTTAGTTACTATATAACCACAATGTAATCACTGATGTCAGAAGCACTCAATTGCCTGCTCGAATTTTAACGCCATATATATATATACATATATATATATATATATTTATTTATTTTTTTGTGCCTTTTGTCCAGTGAGAGATTCACCGACTGGAAGAAAAAAAAAAAATCACTGAGGTGGTGATTTGAAAATGCATCGCTGCGCTGTGTGTCCCAAATCTTTCCCGTCACCGTATAAACTCCAACGACATCACGTCATCCACACCGGTCAGAAGCCGTTCGCGTGTAACGCGTGCGGAAAAGCCTTCACGCAGTCTGCGCATTTGAAAACGCACCTGGAGAAAGTCCACCGTTCAGGGCTTCCAAAAGAGTCTCCGCGGGATGGGATTTTAACGGAGAACCGACCGAGCTGTGTGGAAGCAGCCGCGGGGATCGACGCTCACGGCAGGAGTCATTACAACACACTGCCATCGACCGCGCCGTCCTCTGTGGCCTCTCGGTGGAATCCGGACATTGGGACTGATGAATTTGTTCATAAAATTGGGAACCCACCTGAAAATATGCCACATGATGGCTCGGCGACATCGTATATTGTGGGTCCGGTGCCTCCTGAGCGAGTTGATTTTGCAAACATGGACGCGTCTGTGAAATACTCACCGAATGGATATACGTGCAAAGTCTGCTTCAAGTCGTTTTCCTCACCTCTTCAGCTTTGGATTCACTCCCCAACTCATAACAAACCAAAACAACGTGAAAGTGATGGAGGGTGGCATCAGATTTCTTCGAAAACGACAAATTCGAGAGTGCGCTTGGTGTTGCCAGAGCTGACCTCCAGGAAAAGCAAAGTCACTCTGAAACACGAGTGTCCCAAATGTCTCAAAACCTTCTGTTCGCCGTCCAAATTGCGAAGGCATTTTCTTATTCATACAGGACAGAAACCCTACTCGTGTACGATCTGCTGGAAGGCCTTCACGCAGAAGGTACACTTGAAATCCCATTTAAGTGTCTCGAATAAATGTTCGCTTTCTGCAGGTATTGCACAGAAAAAGCAGAAACTTTGTAATGGGAGTCAAACCTCAGATTCGCAGCCTCCGTCATCATTTCAGCAACAACCCATCCATCGCGCTCCTGTGAATTCCTCAGTGGAGCTGGAGCTGCAGTGTAAAATAAGCGTAAATGCTGTGCAGGACCTGAAGGACACTGAAATCAAGTCACATGCGGTCGTAAAACCAGAGCAGCCCTTAAATTCAAGTATTTGTCATAAGTTGAATGAACAAGAGCAGCAACACACGAGCCGTAAAGGCTTGAAACCGTTCCGGTGTGGGATGTGCAGCAGATCGTTTCGGTTGGAAGTTAATTTAATACGACATCTCAAAATTCATCGGGACCGAAGAGAATCAGGAAGTCCGACCCGTGTGAAAAACATTAATAATGTGAAAATGTCCAATTCTGAAGCGGTAAATCGTTCACCTGACTCCGGCATCGCCCTGAACATCGCTGTTAAACCAGAAACGTGGGGTGGAATTAATACTGATTACGATGGAGCTCTTCCTCAGGATGCTGGCTGGATTGCGTCAGCAGAACATCAGAAGGAAACCCTCTACTCCACCGGCAAGCAGCTGAGAATGAACGCTTTACATCAGTGCCATACATGTTCAAAATGCTTTCCTTCTTCGTCAAAACTTCAGAGACACATAATGACTCACACTGGGCAAAGGCCTTTTGGCTGTGAGATATGTGGAAAGAAATTCCGCCAGAAAACACACCTGAGGGTCCATTGGCGCACTCACATGTGGTCTAGGTATCACAAACAGCGGTCAATGTATATCAACCGGCCGCCTTCCAGAGTTGGCGGGTTTAACACAAAGATGGCAGCGGACGTCCCAGTTCGGGCAAGGTTATTGCAAAAGAAAGATTTTCAGAGAGACAGTGATGCAGTCTCTGTGCCGCACACGGATCAGACCTCTCTGACAAGTGCGCTAACTAACGACAACAGAGAACCGGAGAACAAACTGTTGCTGCACACGTCGAAGGAAAAGGAGGTTGTGCACACGGGAGAGGTCTCCGAATTGCGTGTGAAAAGGACACAGACTGCGAAATCAAAGCAAAATACGGGCAACGTACGACACAAGTGCCACCAGTGCCTCAAGTGTTTTCCGAGTGCCTCTAAATTACAACGACATGAGATGGTACACACAGGTTTGAAACCATTTCACTGTCCTGTTTGTAGGAAGTCATTCAGACAAGCTTCACATCTGAAAACCCATGAAAGCACCCACTTAAAGATGAACCCATACAGGCCGCTCAGCCAGCAGGGCATCATCAGAAAAGGGGGAGCGAAGAATCAACAGCAGATTTATCCCAGGATCACTGTTCGTATCCCATCTCGGAAAAAGTCCGTGAACACGGAGTCTCCTCTTTCAAGTTTTCCACTTGTCAGTTATGGAGTAAACGCACTACCCTGCAGCAGGCGCGATAGATCCGCCCCAGAAGTGAACAGCCTCTTCAAGGACAACTCTAAAAGTAACACAACTTGTGAAAAAACGAAGCGTCACATATGCAGAATATGCTCCAAGAACTTCACCTCCCCGTACAAGCTCTCGAGGCACTTGGTGACTCACTCGGGGATAAGGCCATACAGGTGCGCTTTGTGCGACAAAGCCTTCACTCAAAAGGGTCATCTGAAGGTTCATGAGCAAAGATGCAGACAAAGTAACAGGAGCTCAGATTGCATTCAAAGCGAGGTGATGCACAGCCATCAGCTACGGGACGAGTGCAGCGAAAACCTTACCGACCGTACAGATTTCAACGTGAATGCAACGACAGAACAGCAGGAGACACAACATACCGGTGTTGGTCATTACCCGTGTATCGATACAGATTTAGTTTATGGCTCAGAGGCAATAGACACTGAATGGCTGGCAGTGACAGACGTTGGCTTGAAAGAGGAGAATTTTGAATCGGAGGAAAAGCAAAGAGAAAACTGTAATCTGGCTACAGATTATGATAGTTATTCATTCTCCTCTGAACTCGCCTTTGAAATTAATAACATTGTCCAAAATCAAAACATGGCAACTCCGCTCGTGCCACATCAGCACGAGGGTGATGCACGTAACGAAGAAATATCACGTCAGCCTATTTCAGAAAGCAACCAGGTGTTCAGTGGTGAATTTGAGAGCTCCGTGGTCGATAATCAAATGCAGCCAAACGACTACTGGTGCGAACCGCTAACCGTGCTCGAGTGTGACAAGTGCACGACAAGTTTTGAGAGTGAACTCGATCTTAAGCAACACATTTGTTCAACTCATGATCAATTTCGAACGACAGAGTCAGCCCATAAGAATCATTGTGACATTTGCTTCAAAACGTTTGTGTCTCCCTCTAAGCTTAAAAGGCATTATCTTGTCCATACAGGCCAGAGGCCGTTCAGGTGTGGCATTTGTGGCAAAGCTTTTACACAGTCCGCACATGTCAGAACACACCAGCTGACTCATTGACAGTCAAAACAATGTTGTTTAACGGTGGATTTTTGTATTTAACATGGCTTGTGTCGGTATTTGAATCATTGTTTATCATTATTAATCATTATTGTGTGTATAAAGTATGTCATAATTTTAACATGTTTTTTTTTAAATATTTGATACAATTTGAAATGTGTTCTTTTTGGTATTGTTTACGTCTTTGTTAGATTTATTCAGGTGTACATTTATTGACATAGCAATTTCTAATTTTTTTTTATAATAAACTATACTCTTGTGGTATTTGACTCAAAATATGTTCCATACGTGTTTTTTCTTGTGCTGTCTTTAAAAAAAAAAAATGTTGACTAAACTTACACAAAGTTTATACAGATGATAGTTGTCGGCAGATGTTGTCACAAATAGGAAACCGGAACGGAACGAAGCGGAACGAAAGAAAGGCTTTTTTTTGTTTGTTTCCGGGGCCGGCAAAAAGGGACGTACCCATTCGAGGAAGTCAGTCGCACACAGCGCGTTTTGGTTGTGTACATGCTCAAACAAACTGTCAAGCGGCAGTTGTACTCATGCTGGATTAAATATCAAGGTCAGTGAACTTCCTTTGTCACATATTTCGGTAACGTTACACCAGATCAGTAACAGCAATGTTATCAAACTGAGTCATGCGTATTGTTAGTTGTGCTAATTAGCTTAGCTCACCTCATTGTGAAAGCTAACATTCAGACGTAAGACGCCGATAAGACGTTTATTAAAGTATCGGACCGGAAACTTGGAACTGCACATACTCCCGCTCTTTACCAATTAACTTACCTTACTAAACTTTTAAACTGAGCTTTCTAACTTTCTTACTACTACTTTCTGCATTTGTACTGCCGGCCCGTATTTTTAAAGTCGTTTTGTTGGCTCGCTTCTGCAGCTCTCAAACAATAAATTCTCTCTATTCTCTATTTATTTATTTTTTTTTAGTTCCCACAGTCGTCGTCGTAGCCGCTTGAGATGGCCACCACGGAGAAAGAAACCCCCGCTAAAAAGGCTGCAGCGCCGTCTGTGTCTCAGATAAATGCCGAATATGTCACGCAGGTAATCACACCGATTAAACACTCCGTCTGTGGTTCAGCAGTGTGTTGTAGTCTCCCCGTGCAGAGTACACCTGTAAAATCACGATTAGTTCATCAGAATTGCAAAAAAGACAACTTCCCCAGTCCTCCACTTATACACCGACCTGTAATCATTTGTACTTCCTGTGTTGATTAATTACCGTTGTTTGTTAATGCTGCTGCTGCCAGTTTGAATCGTATTAATGCTTTTCTTGTCTTTCTTTCAGTTGGCCAATAAATATTGGGCTCCTCATGCAAAGAATAAACTACCATTTGACCCAAAGGTGAGTTGTAAGCGTCTCTCTGCATCTTGGAAGTGTTAAGTGTACGAGGTTGGATCCAAAAGTTTCGACCCGGCTTCTGTTGCGCACAAACGGAGCATCGTGACGTGCAGGAGGAAGATGTAATCTTTCTAAATGTTACAAGTTACGTCGTTAGATCAAATCGGCACCTGAGTTGCACATGTTTTTGTGACCTTTGGCATCTGTGCATTTGCGATTTCACCATGGACCCGAAACTTGAGCAGAGAGTGCACATCAAATGTTGTGTCAGATTTTGAGGGATGAATTCACAGCACACTCCCCCACGATGGTCAAAGAATATACCCACCCGGTTGTGCTCCTGACCTGAATGACCTTCTTCGGTCTTCAACAGCGACGTTCTACCCCTCTTGAGACATGAATGGCCCTCAAAACACCTCGCCAGCTGGTTTCTTCGTCGCTGTAAGCATATTGAAGCATTTCAAGGATCTCTGCTGCCGGTTTCCAGAGTTTGACACGGAATGTTACGTAAACGCTCTGCTCGGATCAATGGTGAATTCACAAATGGGCGTGTAATACTGCTCACAAAAACATGTGTAACTCGGGTGCTGATTCCACTGCTCCTATTGTAGCTTATTCACAAAGCTATAACAGGAGCAGTTTTAGAATGTTTTGCTTGCCCCTCATATATGTTTTACAGTTGAACTACTTCAGTTCCAAACATCTCACACGGTATCCAATATTCATCATGCTGTTCACCAAAATGTCTTTCCATCATCATCGTTATGTTTCACACAGTAAAATGGTCGAGAGGTGTATAGTGACAGTGAACTCTACCTTACGCAGAAACTCGTGTTTTCAACATGACATGTTTCCTGTTTCTTTAGGTGATGGAGGATGTTTATGAAAAAGAGATTCTCAAGTCCAAGTAAGTGAATGTACAGCAAATTAACTGCCATTTTTTATGTTATGAAAGCTAGGCCAGTTTATTTCTATAGCACCATTCAGACTCTGCTTTACAAAGGCATAGGAATACATTCATGTTAAGATATTAAGAAGAAATTAAAATTGCATTTAAAATACAATAAAAACAAGGAAGTTACACTTTTTACTCGTATCTGCTTATGACCTTCTATCTTGTATTTTTTCAGATTTGCCATCAGGAAAATTATGCTGCTTGAATTCAGGTGAAATATTTTACTTCTTCCTCTTTACTCTACTTATCGAGCAACACCAATTGGTGGATAGATATTAATTTATCATTTTTCTCATCTTTTAGCCAATACCTTGAAAACTACCTGTGGGTGAACTACACTCCCGAGGTGTCCAGCAATGCCTATCTAATGTCCATTTGCTGCATCGTCAATGAGAAGTTCAGAGAGAATGTTCCAGCTTGGGAGGTGAAAAAAAAAAAAAAATCAAGTAGTTTGTCTTGTAGTTATAAAATCTTCATTCACAACCTCTGCAGCTACCATTCAAGGTGATGGATTTGTACAACGTTATCTTTTCTATTGCATGGTGTTTGTCAGGTGTTCAAGAAGGAGCCCAGCCATTTCCCATTCTTCTTCAAATGTGTGATGGAAGCTGTGCTGGCTGGCGAGGGGGCGGGTCTTACTCTGAAGGAACAAACCGTGCTACTGGTCTTCCTGGATCACTGCTTCAACAGTCTGGTGTGTAACATTATTCGAAAATCCAATGACTAACCCGCTGGAGAAGGGAGTTTTATTTTGCGACCAGCAAGATAAATGAGCATGGTTGTATTCATGCCAATACATAGAGCACTGGTAGTCATCAGCTTGTATTTTTATTAGTATATGTGGTTTAAAGCAGTTGTTAATGCAGCAGTCTCAGGACCAACACTTTTCTTAAATCGTTAAGTTGTGACCCAATTTTTTTTTTAATCAAATTTCTTTCATTGAGATATATTGCCTTAGTACATAATGCGTTCATGCCTTCCATAATAATGGAAACAATGCTGAAGTGTTTTACTAAAGATATGTGAAATTTAAGGCAATTATTCGTAATGCCCACTAGGTGGCAGTAGCAGACAAGGCAGTACAGACTAGGCCAGCTCTCTGTATCCTCTACAGCTGCGATAAACCACAGGGAAGCACTGCAGATGTCTCACTTAAAAATCTGCTGTGATAGCCTGCTGCTCTTTGATTATATCCCATAAAGGCCTCTAAATATTTTAGTTGCAGACTTTTATTAGGGGCCCAAGTGTAATGAAAATCTGTCATGCACAGTACATTTTGACAACTCCCTCTCTCGTTCTTTTTCTCCCTCTGTGTGCCTCCCTCCCAGGAGGTGGATTTGATCAGAGATCAGGTGCAGCAGCTCATCTCTCTGCCCATGTGGATGTGCCTCATACCAGTAAGATGTCAAACTATTACTCTAATTAAACTTCTGTGGTGGGTATTGGCACACCAAGTAATGATGTTGTTTTGATAATTTCATAGGAAAAAAAATTGGCTCCTTGCTGTGACACTAATCCTTATTTAAACTCTTGGCTGATTTGTTTCCGTCATGTTTGCAGTCCAGACTCCAACACGAAATGAAGAAAGTTCCAAAGCTGCGGAAGTTCTGGAATCTAATCAAGAAGAAATTTGATAAGATGGATGCTGACGCAGCTGAGCAGTAAATCATATTTTCTTTCCCCGAGTGTTCAGTAGATCTATACAGACTAAGACAAGATATTTGTATTGTATGAGTTTCTGAGCTCGATCTGATTTCAAGTCTTTCTGTCTTCCTCAGGGCAAAAAAAGAGAGAACCTTCCTCTCGGCTCTCATTAAAAAGTTTCTTGGAGTTCTCACGTCAATTCCACCATCAGGTAAATAGGATTCTTTTATTTCCCGTGGGAAATACTGCTGTTGTGTACAACAACTTAACGGAATTCCTTCAGCAGGAAGGATGATCAATCGATGTTGGTCATATTTTGATTAGGAAAAAGTATATCTTTGGTGACGGCCTCTGCCTCCAAATGTTTTGTGAATTTAGTGATCCCAGGTCACCGTCCCCGGGACTCTGGTCCCAAATCAGGTCTACATTTGCTTTCTCTGCCATTTCCAGCATGAGTAATGGACTTTGCCTTTTCTACAGCCCGCACCGCGTCAGAAACAGATATTGCCCATATGAAACCCAACATTTCCCTTTTTCATCACTGTTTCCGTTGCACTGCTCCCTTCTTTCTCGTGCAGCTGCCGAAGGAGCGTGTGCTCCAGCTGCCATACAGCCACTGGCACTGACTACTATGCTGTAATGCAGGCTGACATGCAGGCCCCCCACCTGAATGCTAAAAACAGAATATGTGTATTTGTGTGTTTAGATAGAATTCAAACCTGACGGATGAGATTACAATCTGCAGCCCAGCAGGATCCGCATCACTCTAATGCTTGCTGCATGCCTCTACTTTAAGTGTACACACCGCAGCATTGTTAATGAGGGCTGAGGTCCCAGCATGCTGCTGTGCTGGCCATGCAGCATCTTATAGTGAGGCTCACACACTCAGCATGGCACCTAGGTGTTGTCCACATGCGTTTGCTGTCCCCATGTCCTTGGTGAAAACTATACATCCTGCGCTACACGGCTACATCTACACTTCCCTGTTTTATTTTGTCTTTGTATGTTAATCAGATTACATTTGTCATTGGTAAAATGCATTTCCTAACCTGAGAAGAAGTGGTAACCTCCATGATGTCCTCCTTCATGGTCCACAGGGCCCGTATCCATGGACAAAGTGCATTACTGCGAGAGATTCATTGAACTCATGATTGATTTGGAGGTAAGACGTAACCTCCTGTTTCATAGCTTCATTAAGTAAATGTTCGAATATTTTTCTATTTGAACTTTGTCTCCCACGACTTGAAATTTACAATGAAAGATGATGCACTCAGTCTTCACACGGGCCAGTCAGCCACTCTTTTCCACTGTAATGACGGTCTACAGTATATTTGCTTCGTCATGGTATCCTGATGAAGGAAGCGGTCTAGACATCAGTTTTTGCAGAGCTCATTTCCCTTTTGTCCTTCACATTTATAGCTAACTCAGGTCAACAGACAGTGGATAACTGTTCAGTCCCGGCTCCACTCAGCGTGTTTCAGCCATTGCTGTCTGCAGAGCACGGCACAATTTTAAATGGAACTCTTTGACCAGAGAATGAGAAGGTTATTTTCAGCCTAATGGCTTTTGACTTGCGATAATGGTTTGGACCTGAGATCCAATTCATTTCTGGAATAATCCCAGTGTTTGCAGGAACTAGTCAAAATATGCCCTTCAGTATACTAAATGTAGTGAACATGTAGTACGCTGTAGATTATCACACAAAGTTCAAACAAACAACATGCATATGAATTGGGAAGGTATAATAAATACAATATTTAATTTTTTGGGAGGGGGCAGGAGGTCCCATTGGGGGTGGTGGGCCTTACATGAATAAAGGAAATAGCAAGGGATCCTCCAAATTGAAGTTTTTCTCCCTTATGAACGGTCCCTTTGCTCTAATGGGGGGGGGTCCGTGACCCTCCAGCCCCCCCCCCCCTCAATTTGATCTCTGGTTGTCATGCAGTGGAGTGTATTCTACATTGGGTTTAATGATGCATTGTTTTCAATCACCTCAGTTACAGTCATTGTGGCATCTTGGCGGTTCTGAAATTGCTCATAAATATTAGAAGAGTTTATGAATTATGAACACATTGGTTTGTTTAAAAAGAAATAATGAAGAAACAGGGAACTCGATGTTGTTTCAGAGAGCCAGCCTTGCCGATAAGGTTGGCGTAAAGATATAGTGTCACATAAATTTGTTCCTCTTGCTGCCCGAGCAGATCTCCTGTTACTAGCGACGGAGCTCAATAGATTTCATCTGGCTGTCTGCTGACAGGCTGGCCTTGCTGTTCCTGGCAGCGGCGAGTGGCCGGCCAGCTGACTGTCTCCAGAGATATCTCCTGTCCTTCAGCACTATCCTTTTACAAAGCCTCAGTTCCATGAAATCCATACTTCCCCCCTTATCTGATGACGACCTGAAAATTAATGCAGGGAAAAGATCCCCGTTATCATGGCTGTTTTATGCTGGCTGTCAGGGTTGTGTTGAGATCAAAGATGGTTGTTGGATATAAAGGTATCTGTTCTCGCAGTGTTTATGTATCACATGTCACGCCTGCTGCCTTTGAAGAGCAGTTTTCAATGAAAACAATCATATTTTGTTTTGTTTGTGTTTTGCGTTTCATATCCCGTTTCACAATGCTGTTTTTTTTTTTCTGGGCAGTTCTTTTCTCCTCCAGTCTGTACAGTGTGGTTTTTGTATGCATCAGTCAGTCAGCCTCTCACTCAGGCTGTCTGTTCATCAATGTCTTCAGAGTTTCTTTTGTTATATTCCAACTAAAGCACCTCTGTTATCTCAGTTTGACAGGTTTCCTCTGTTCTTGCCTTCATGTCATGTTGCTGTGCTGCAAACAACAGGCAGATAAATAATGACTGTAGAACTAGCTGAGCCAGGTTTCGCCCTGTCGTCTTCACGTCTCACTGTCAGTTTGCTTTGTTTTTGTATCACAACAACCGCAAAGCCAAGAAAAGAGCATTGATCAATAAGATGTATGGGAAATCATGATCCAGATGCTGGGAAATGTGGTTGTTCCTCAGTCAATTGATTTCTTTGAGCCCTGAGAGGTGTTCGGTCATACGATACCCAACTGTTGTTTTTTTTTCTTCTGTGATGTAGAACGATTTTCCTGCAAATCTTCCTCGAGTTATTTTCGTCCGATCTACTAAAATAGCATTTCCGCCCTCGATGTTTTTGCTCGTGAAATTCCTGTTACTATGTTGTTGTGATAACTTGGAGATCATGTAGTCCAGAGCTGCAAACATGGTGTCCCGTGTGTGTTTTTAGGCACTGCTGCCCACAAGGCGTTGGTTCAACACAGTGCTGGATGACTCTCATTTGGTGGTCAGCTGTCACCTTTCTAGCCTCCCCCAGAGAGAGAAGGAGGGGCACCTCTTCTGCCAGGTACAAGAAAACATGCATGTGCACTTGGATTGATAATATGTATGCACACAAGTTAAAATTGCATAGGATATTGTAAAATGTTTAGAAGTGACCGGTGATACTGTCTCATCTTTGTAGCTGCTGGACATGCTGAAGTTCTACACTGGTTTTGAGATCAGTGACCAGACAGGAAATGCCCTGACGGAGAAAGAGATGACCACTTTGCATTATGACAGAATCACCTCACTGCAGGTAAAAGAGGGACTTCTATTATCCTTGACTGTTTAACTCTGTTTAATATGTTTTTGCAGATCTTTTTTTTGTGTGTCACTTTTCTTTCCAATCTACTATATGTAAGTTGTTCGTTTTTACAGTGATGGGTTGTATTCAGACACCAGTCAGTTAAAGTGTTTTGCTTTGTGTTTTCTGTCTTGCAGAGGGCAGCCTTTGCTCATTTCCCAGAGTTGCACGACTTTGCTTTGTCCAATGTAGCTGCAGTTGACACAAGAGAATCCTTGACCAAACACTTTGGGCATCTCAGGTAAATAACACCCAGAAAATATCATGAAAACAAACAAACAAGTAACATGTCATCTGTCAGCGCAGAGATGGAGGAATGTGTGGTGGGAGGATACACATGACTGGATGATTACTACTAACCTTGCTAGCATTGGAGTGGTGTTTCAGCAAAGAGGAATAATTCCTGATGTGTACACTTTCTGCCTATTTCCTTACAGATAGTTCAAAAATCAGTTTTCTTTCCATTCTGCATCATGTTCAAGTATTTCTGAGCCTCAGAGGCTCCAACTTGCAATTTAAAGTCTGCTGCTAACATCTTGGTGCCAAATACTGATATTCCCCGTATCACCATAAAATCCCAGTTCAATTGCAGGAATATATGCACAGTTATCTGGCTCCTGTGCTGTAATATAACAGCACCACCCTTGCTGCCTGACTTCCCTGCTAAATGGCAGCAAGTGAACCCTTGAACAGGCAGCTGGTACCAGCCAGAGAGAGAGGCACGCCTCATTAATTTAATCGATTTGCAGTGGCTTGAGAATAAACTCTTTGAACAGCTGTGTTTGTCAGATCATATTAGCTCGCCAGAGAGCCAAAAAACACCCTCACTTTGATGAACTGGTCTGTGTGGGTGTGTTTTAACTTGTGCACGTGGGAATGGGAGCGAAAAGACATAGTCATTGTTAATTTGTAATTACTTCGCGGTCTAACCTTCCTTCACGTTAAATATCTGAATGACATTTTAAGATAACCGACCCTGAACTTGTACAAGGTCTTTCAATCAGACACTCTGAGTGACTGATGACTTATTTGTTTGTACACTATCATGTGATGTCTTTATTGGTCCTGATTGCTCTGAGGTGTTGGAATAACTCAATTTATTTTTGCTGTCCATGTTTCCATATTTTTGACTTGTGTGGTGGATTATAAATGCTAAAACCCCACACTAAGTTTCTTTGAGTCAGGCAGAGGGTTATGAGCCGAGCTGAGCTGAATCAGGTAAAGACTTAGCAGAACCATTTCGTGTCTTTCCAGAAGCTCTGCTCCTTTTCCCAGAATTAGGGTTTTGAATATAGCAGGAGCGGCATTGTTCTCTGCCCCACAACTGTCACCAAAGCGGCTCCTGGATAACTCAAAATATGCCGATCAGATTTAACGAGGCACTTTTCATCCAAACAACTCGCGCTAATGCCAGTTTATTCCAGCTGTGCTACCCATGAGCTTAGCTCCCAGTCACCCGCCGCTCTGAATTCATCTGCTAAGTCCCCCAAACACACAAACGCAGCATTATTGCATAGGCTGCCCACACTTAGACAAACCCATTCTCTCAAATATACACACTCATTCACATTCACACACACAGACACGCACTCATTCACACTCATACACTTCTTTCAGTTATGTAAAACATATTGGGTGTCATTTCAGGCCACAAAAAAAAAATTATTGAATGCATGATCAAAGGGAATGCATCATAGTGAAATGTTAGCAAAACCTGCAGGAATCATTCATTGCTACAGGAAATGTAAAAATAATTGGTGTAATTAGTAATGGAGATTATTTCTTCACTGTCTTGTCATTTAAAAGGATGTGTAGATTTGATCAACTCCACTTCTCATTGAATCTTGGTCACTATTCTGAAGGTATTATATTATGAAAGAAAACAAAATATGGTGAAAGCATACGCCACCTACAATTTCGGCAGATTTAGGCATCCTTAAAAACATGCATCATAGTTTTTTTTTTTTTTTTTTTTTTTAAAAACAACTTTAAAACAAGAAGAGGGTTTGTCAGGCTTGTGATATTATCTTATAATGTGATTGTGTGCACAAAAGTCTAGCTAACTTAATGAAAAGTGCCATGAACTGACCAGTAAATACAGACCAAATTATAGTGTATATATTAAAGTTGCAGTTTCATGGCTAAGACCAAATCTGTACATGGGTCTAGACAGCCTTTAGGCTATAGAGTAAAACTCACTGTAGACCGATTTCAGTTATGTCCTCATCTTCACCTTACCCTGCCAGTGGCTGAGCTGTCAGTCGTGACCTGGTCCAGTCATCTCTGTTACTCAGAGTGAGTTGTTGTGCTGCTGTTGTTTTTTTTTTGCTAAGGGAAGGAATGTCCACATGACCCATGCTAGGTCATCCGTTGGGCCACTAAACTGCAACATTGGCAGAATTGCCACCCCACTGCCCAAGCGTGGCATCACAAGTAGCAGAAAAGGATGCACATACACGGTTACAGTTGGTCAGTGCCACGTGTAGCTGTCCTGGACTGTCACAACGTGTCCCCACCCTGTCCTTTGTCCTGCACCAGGCCTGGCCTGTGTCACAGTGTGTCAGCCTGATTAAAACAGGTCTGTGTGCAGAGAGCCACACCTCAGCTTTCTGAGATGGAGATGGGCTTTGATTTTCATAATCCTGTCTCATCAGTGTGCCCCGGCCCCCTGAGCACACGCGCTGACAGAGCAGGAGCGCAGTGTCAAAGCCAACACAAGAATTGCTTTGTGCCGCAGTGCCACTAAGCACAAAGAATTGTATAAGGTCGTGTATTTTCACGCATACAATGGTGACGGTATTTGAAAAAAAAAATCTCTGAAGGAAGAGGGGAGGTAGTGTCCCAAAAAAGTGGCTGAACCGACATGTTATTTATTTTTTTATAAATATAGTGCACAAAAGCAATAATATATCATCAGGCTGTTTCCTAAAATCACTGAGGTGTGAGTTGATATCCGATTGTTCATGTTGTGATTTTAATCTGCATCATTTCAGTCATTACCAAATCATTATCTATGCACAGCAACGAGTTATTATCTGCTTATTGGCATGCTCGCTCAGGAGTATGAGCTAAATTTGTAATTTGCAATTGCAAATTTTTTTAGCTGACTAACCACTTGTTTATCTCCTGCCTCTCTCTCTCTTAGTCCCAACATGCTCCACCAGGTGGCCTCATATCTGTGTCTGCTGCCAGAGCTGCCTGAAGGGCAAGACACCACCATTGAGAAGGAGGTTCTCCTTGAGTTGCTGGTAAGTGCAGTGTGTGCAGCTTTTATCATCCTGTCAACGTGAGTTTTTGAATTTGAACTCCAGAAGTAATTCTCAAACTAAACTTAAAGAGAAAAACTGCATATTTTCTGGTGTCTTACCTTTTTATTTGGTCCCTTTTATTTATAAATCAAATATTAAAATATTTATTCCAGACTTTTCAGGCAATTTTTAATGTATCAGACTATAAATTGATGAAGCAATACATCAGGTATTGCTTGCTTGTCAACTGGCAGTATAAAAGATGCATAATTATTGTTGGTGAAATGTTATTTTCCAGAACATTAACTGGCCACTCAGCGCCACGGCATAATAGGTTTTGTGAATCACATTTTTAAGTAATTAATTTAAGCTCTTGACCTTGGAATACATATTGTATCCCCTCTTCACTGCCCTGTCCCTCTTGAATTTGCCTTCTAATCCAATTACTGCTTTATGTGGTCATTGGTGTGACGTAGGGTAAATTGAAGACAGTGCTGATCAGATAGAGAGACATTTATGTCTCTCATTTTTGTAGTATCTCTTGAAAAGCTTGAGCTGAGTTGATTGTGCTCTCTGGGTGCCCTTCCTGCACTCTCCTGATTTTCTTTTTGAAAACCTCTCCAGGACTCCGCAGGTCCCGCTAGTCCCCCCAATACACACACACACACACACACACATGTGCTGTACAGTAGACCTCTTCATCAAAGTGGGTGTTTCAAGGCTGTCCCGCGGTTATTCATGATTACCCATTAAAGGGATGGAGAAGAGCTGTTTCGTAATTATCTGATTATATTCTTGCACTAGACTTTGTCAGGGGTTACATTTGTGTGTGCCCGAGGTTGCCCCCGACAACCAAAATCTCTGACTGGGTGGGTTTGATAGGAGGAGGCCACAGGACTAGAACTCTGCCACATGGTAGCAAAACAGCCACGAATGCAACAGAACTCATTAATATGCTTATGGAGGAGTTGTTACACTAGTCCCAATGTTAGGACAGTTAAGGCTGTTTACTTCGTCTGGTGGAACAGATGAGCTGGTTTGGATTCAGCCGCAGATATTACTCTGCTTTACATTGGCGATAATTCATGTTATTTATCAGTTTTCCAGAAGAGCATAGATACAATAGCAAAGACAGTTGTGTGCACATCCACATAACCTCAGTAGGAAAGGTGCAGGCTTCAAAGATGAATGCAGTTACATAGATGCGTAACCTCACACTGGAATAGAAGCCACTTTGTTACCGCCCAGAAAATGCACCCCAGCAAGGTGACACAATATCTCCAGAGGTGTGTGTTAAACCTCTGTGTCCAATAAAGTTAAATAAAACATTGTTTTAAATCAGTGTGCAAACATCATACAGATTTGATATCATAA
Organism: Embiotoca jacksoni; assembly: GCF_022577435.1. NCBI lineage: Eukaryota > Metazoa > Chordata > Actinopteri > Embiotocidae > Embiotoca > Embiotoca jacksoni. The sequence goes on from NW_027185318.1 coordinate 7,953,031, forward strand.
TACCTGCAGAGATTTTGTTGCCTTTGACAAAATACGTCTACATGTTGTCATGGCTTCTAGTCCTTCCAGACATAAACGGATGTAAGCAAATGCAGTTTCCTAGTATGATAACCCAAAATGTATTCTTCACCCTTTAGTTGTAGCATTTCTGTCCACTTCAGCACACACATTGATCAACTGAAGTCGGTAGAAAAACTACATTTCCAATGAGAAATGATAAAAAAGCGTCACCAGACTGGTTTGAATGACCGGATTTTTCTTTTCCTAAAGATCCTAAACACTGATCCGAAGCAGAGGGGAATTTGTTCCGTTAACTTCTCTCTGTATATGTTCTCTGTGTCCCTCTCTCTCTCGTGTTGTATGACAGGTTTCCCGTCATGAGCGCAGAATCTCTCAGATTGAGCAACTTAACCAGATGCCCCTTTATCCAACAGAGAAGATCATCTGGGATGAGAACATTGTGCCAACAGAGTACTACTCAGGCGAAGGTGTGTGCTGTAAATGAATGTGTGAATTACGACTGTGTTGGTGTGTCTGTGTGAGTTGACATGCACTAGAGCGCATGCTAATTTCACTGTCCAGTCAGTGCCTCATACTTATTAATATACACCCATGTGTTATACCATATCTTATTTTATTCCTTGTTTATTGCGGAACGCTCTTTACTTGTCAATGACACATTCAGGAACTCGTATGTCACTGACAAGTCAGGCACCATCTGTTAAGCATAATACGCTCATATTATCACACATATATTTGCAGTAGTGTGTATAAAATCATGAATTCTGTTTGACTTGTTGTAAGTTAGTGTGCTTAATTGCTCACTTATTTTTTTTTTAGTTAAGTTTACAGTGACTATCTGTATTCATTTGTCCATTTGTTTATCTTTTCAGGTTGCCTTGCTCTACCAAAGCTGAATCTCCAGTTCCTGACCCTCCATGACTACCTGCTGAGGAACTTTAACCTCTTTCGTCTCGAGTCCACCTACGAGATCAGACAGGACATAGAAGATGTGGTTTGGCGTATGAAACCATGGTGAGATGTCCTTGATTTTGTTAGCATCAGAGAAAACTTGATCCACAATATCATATTGTTTTCTTGGTAAGAAAAACAAAACAAGAAACATACATTGATAAGCATCAGTGTTCATTTTTCTCAAACAAATTCCTACCATTAACTCAGCTACAGCACACTTTGTCCTTTTATTTCAATGAATGAAGATTCTTATCCTCTATCTGCCTCTCACATGGTAGTGCAGCACATTGATTATATTTTATTAAAAGACCATGGCATTTGGTACACCACATTTGGAAACCCATTGCTTAACATAATAAGTGCTCCCATTATGTCAAGTGTTGTACCAACTTGCTTGTCGTTGTTGCAAAAGTAAATAAGTAAGTAGTGCCATGTGCTGCCCTAAATCCAACTGATTTCAATCTTGACAACCACCCACGGCGCTTGTCTTCACTTCTTGTCACGTCTGTCCTTCTGCACAGGCAATCAGAATATGGTGGCGCGGTGTTTGGGGGGTGGGCCAGGATGGCTCAGATGATCACCGCTTTTTCCATAGTAGAGGTTGCCAAGCCCAACATAGGGGAGAGCTGGCCGGCTCGTGTCCGAGCTGACATCACCGTTAACCTCAATGTACAAGATCATATCAAACACGAGTGGGAAGGTAAAAGTGGCTGACTTTTTTTTCCCAGAGCTTTATTTCTGTCAATATATTTTTTCAAATAAATTTCCTTGCAGTATTTGTCTATCTATTGTGTATGTTTTGCATGTCTTCCTATTTTACGTAATCCATTTTGCTTCTGTGCAGTAGATGAAAAAATAAGTGCAAACAATCTGGCCATAAAACACACCCTCTTAACACGATGCTGCATTATCACCCTCTTTTTCCATAGTGCCTTGCTCCACCTTACTTTTCCTATTTCTTCTTTTATTATGCCTCCTAACACTTCTACTAAGCAGTTTATAACCTCCATAAAGTCCTCCTTTACCACTGTATTCCATCCTGTCAGGCCTTGACTCATGACCCTCGCCTTCCTCATGTCTCTTTGAAGACATTCTATTTCTGTGTAGCCTCTGCTGTTGAGCCTCCGTTTTATTTCCTGATCATTTTTCTTTCTCTGTGTGGCGATAAGGGCACTATAGATAAAGCTTGACAGGCTTGAAGGACTTTGATTCACTGGTAACATTAGAAAGCACCTCGAAGCCTCTGACTGTCTGCTGTCGCTCTCCAGAGAAAGATACAGATTATACGTTCCCAAGCGAATTTATCCCAATGATGTACCAGATTAATTCATATAGAAAATTAATACTGTTGAATTAATAAAGTCACCACTGGATTTAAATAAAAATGATCTATCTCAAATTGATGTCAATCTCTTACAGCCACTTTTGCAGTTGTAGTTTTTTGTCTAATTTCAGAAAAGAAGGAAGTATATCTTCCATATTTTCCCTCCACTTGGTCTTTTCTGACCGTAGAGCTTCATATTTTAAAGATCAGGCAAATGCTGACAAGGTGGTTTGTCTCCCATCTCCATACTCCCCCCACACAACGACTCTTGTCTCGCTCCCTCTTCACGTTTCTTTCTCTCCGTGTCCTTTTCTTACCCAAAGTAAGGCTTTATCTCTTTTTTTCCCATCTGCATATCGCTAAAACTTTTTTATTTTCTTCTTTCTCTCTCCCTCTAACCTCTCCATCCATCCTCTTTCCCCGCAGGCCTGCGGAAGCACGACGTTTGCTTTCTGGTCACGGTGCGGCCCAACCTGCCTTACGGCACCCGCTTCGACCGGCGCCAGCCCTTCGTTGAGCAGACCGGCCTGGTGTACGTGAGAGGCTGCGAGGTGCAGGGGATGCTGGATGACAAGGGGCGAGTCATTGAGGAAGGTACGCTCATATGTGCTTCTGCCTGCATACGTGTACACACACACACACACACACACACACACACACACACACACACACACACACACACACACACACACACACACACACACAGACAGCAGTGACACATGACATCCATCCACCCGTCAGTCCCATACACAATCATCCCTACCTATTAATCCTCAGGTAAAGGGGCCGGCGGGTGTTGTCATGGTGACAGTCACACTGAGACCTGACCTGTTGCCATTAACATTCCATTAACCTGAGGTCAACAACTACACCTCGGAGCGACGAGCCCTGCCCTCTGCTTTATTTATTGGACTCACCTGAAGAGTTGCATTGGCTTTATCTGTACGAATGTTTCTGGAAGAGAACGCTGAATGTGCAGAATACAGTAACGTGTCATATCAGCGACACTCACCCCATTGTAGCATTGCAAAACTGATTTCAACACTGACTGAAATTTTATGTTTTTCTAACAAAAAGAGACTGTTTTGTGTGTCCCCACTGGAGCGATACCATCAGACCAAATTTAAATCTTTGCTCATTCCTGAAAAGTAAAATATATTTATACAGTAACACAATCTTCTCTGGTGTACCGAGTCTTCCTCGCAGCTCTAAGCAGTCCATCTTAGCGGTTGATTCACCTAAGTTAGCCTTTGCAAGTTTTTGCCTTTTTCCTCTGACAGAACATGTGTCCATATGCAGAAGCAGCCTTTTCTCCCTATCCTGTCTCATCTGTTTGGATTAAATATGCAGCGGGCAGGGCTTTCCACATAGGCTTTATGCCGAGGAACATTCCCTGCCAGTGCCAGCTTGGTTAAACTTTAAAATCCTCAAGTGGGATAAGTGGTACTTTGGCGGGCTGGGTGGTGGGGTGATGTCACATAAATGACTGGGAACTTAGTGGGGGTATGGGGAGACACAGGATGCAATGTGCATTTTGGGACACTAATTATCGACTGCTATCCATTTTTTATAAACACTGCTCTTCTCAACTGTACATATTGTTTGTGACTTAAATGAACTGTGCATCTGCCTTTAAGTCCCGCACTGATTTAATTTCACCTTTTCAGTTTACAGTTTAATACAATGGGTCATACTTGTTGTAATTGCTCACGCACCTTGGCCCAGCTGTCCACATTGTTATTGCATAGTGGTGAGGGTGTAGCTTCCACTCTTTAAGCTATCACCATACTCCTTTTAGCAAGGGGATTTGATGATCCCACATAGCTGTACACATGTGCACACGGGCGCACACATCAGAAGCAGACAGGATTGGTTTCACTCTCCTGCTCGTGCCTTGCAGCTCCGCACAGAATCTATTTAGAAATCTGTGAATGCTGCACCACACAGGCTCCCAGTGGGAATAAGCTTAAAGCCTGTGTCAAGCAGCAATTCCTGTTCCTCAGGAGGTATTGATGGTACTGTAGTAAAGCAAGCTTTAATTAGCTCTTTTTTAAAAAGGATTTATCTCTTAATGTAAGGATAGGATGGAGATAGTAATTGAAATCCTAGTTTTATATATATGAGAATTAACTGATTTAGATTCAGTTATATATATTTTTCCTTCGAAAGCTATATACCCTGCCTTTTTCTGTTCTGTTTTACTGTCCTGGCCTACATTTACATTTTCTTTAGATTGTAGAACACTTTTTAAATAGTGTTTTTAAACTCTTTAGGTTTATTAATTCTACTGCATATTTATCTATGCAGGTTATCATGACTTCAATGCTGAAATAGGTTTTCTCTCTGCTATTCTGGTCTAGGACCTGAACCAAAGCCTAAGCTGCGAGGAGACGCCAGAACCTTCCGGGTATGGCTTGACCCGAACCAGTACCAGCAGGACATGACCAGCAGCATTCAAAGCGGCACCGAAGACCCCTATGAGACTTTCAACATCATCATGAGACGCAAACCCAAGGAGAATAACTTCAAGGTTTGGACTACAGGCTGGAGCACAGACATCAGTCCTCCCTGCAGATTGTATTTGAGTGCTTTATCTTCGGACCTTGAGCTCTGGTCCAACCAACAACACCCCTGAGTGATGTATCACACATATGATACTCTCTGGGGTATTGTAGCTGTAAGGTTGGGGCCAGGGCATCTTTGAGATTGCCGCCCACTCAAGGCCCTCCCAATGTTCGCCCCTCTCTCTGCTTTAAGAATCCCCCTGTGGCAGCAGACCCATATTGTATGTCAAAAGGTTATTATAGTTTCTGTGGGGAATCATGTCCATGTTATACAGTAGGTACAACGTGCAGGTTTCTTCAGAAGGGTAATAAAAAGGAAATCTCTGCTCAAGATTTAATTTGAAGACCTGTTACTCACACTTATTTAAAAAAAAGTCTTTATGCAGGTCATGATAAAGTTAACTCTTATGTTGCTGTCCTCCATTTTGTTCAGTGTTTTTAGAATGGTAACTATGCACAAAACTCTTCTTTTTTTTTTTATCAATTTGTTTTAGTTTGAGAGCTTCTCATTACAGCTTTGTCAAATCTGCTGTTTCTAATTCTGAACACCCATTTCTGTCTTTCACAGTCAGAGCAATGACAGATGTTTTTGAAGTGTTTTTTTTTTCTTTTTTTCTCCTGAATTTGAAAAGGGCAGTAACTAATGGGTATTCAAGAAACATTCTTCTCCATCTTTGATCTGTGACATTCATAAAAGTAAACACGTTTCCCCACACACTGTTTGATGCACTGGGTATTAGACAGTTTGCAGCTCATTAAAATATAATTGACAGACTTACAAATTACCTGCTGTCCCATCAGCCCACCACAAAGCTATTCTTATCCAGCTAAACTAGCTCTTGTGGGATGGTTGTCTGTTGTTTGATGTGCCTCATTCAGTAAGATTTTTCTCCTTCAGCTTCTTAGTTTTTACTTTGCAATCTTATCGGTTAGATATCTGTCACATGTTTTTCTGCCTCTCTGTTTCAGGCCGTGTTGGAGACCATCAGGAACCTGATGAACACAGAGTGTGTTGTCCCAGACTGGCTTCATGACATTATCCTGGGCTACGGTGACCAAGGCAGTGCGCACTATTCAAAAATGCCCAATCAAATCTCCACGTTGGACTTCAATGACACCTTTCTGTCCCTGGACCACTTGCGGTCATGTTTCCCTGGTTGCAACATAAAGGTCATCGAGGAGAACCCTGAACTGCAGGTCCCCCCTTTCAGGTGAAAGTCAAAGATCCAATGAAGAAATAATGAAGAGAAACTTTTTTGTTAAGGTCAACTTAACTCAAATCAGATTCAAGTATAATCATTACTATTTTCATTACTTGCTACATATATATATATATATATATATATATATATATATATATATAAATAATGCTGCTATAATTTGTGTATTGTATGAAATTGTATTCTATCATATTGTAATAATGCCTATTTTCTGTCTTTTGCTTGACCAGAATCAAGTTTCCCATCTCAAATAAAACAGACAAAGTGAAGAAGAGAAAGGCTGATGAAGAAATGGAAGACAAAGAGGAAGACATGACCTTGACTGTTGAACCCTACGTCACCCCCAACCGTGGACCATATCCCTACAACCAGCCCAAAAGGTGAGAGGTCAAGACCCAGGTCATTCTCATACACAACTTAATGACTTGGACAGCGCTTGATTAAAACATTTATAGTCAGTGTACTGACCTCATTACTGAGGCACTCTACCAAACTATAGTCTCTAGTGTAATAATGACTTCTTATTCTAGAATTCCAGGCTCAATTGTGAATCATAATATAGCGCATGTTAAGTCCTTCACCTATATTCACAAATATTTTCAATATAAATCAGTATAAAGGTGCAGTCCTTTTAGCTGTGCTTCTTGTAGGTGCACTACTCTGAGCTTGACTATTTTGATTTGTTTGTCTGTGCTTGTCTCTATGGTATCCGACCTGTTTGCCATGCAATGTTGTGTTGCTGTTTTGGTTGTTGTTAGGCCTACATTTATAGATGGACATTTTAATGCAATTAAAGGTGAACGGAAAAGGCTTTAATATTCTTGTATTAATTACAACACCACAAAATACTTGCGAACATTAAGGTTCATCCAGCGGTGTTTGAGCATTTGCAGTTTGCTCTTTGGGTCCATGAAGAGACCCCGACTTAACAATCTTTCAAGATGGTCTCAAAAAGCATCACAACTACACTTGCTGCATTGAACATCTCTTGGAAAAAAACAAATGAAAACATCTGAATACTAATGTATTTACGCTGCTGAGGCCGTTCAGTATCTCAAGAATATTACTCGATTTTTATTAATATCAGCAATGTAAATCTCTTACAGGAACACAATTCAGTTTACTCCAACGCAGATTGAAGCCATTCGAGCCGGGATGCAGCCAGGACTAACCATGGTAAGGATTTCGTATTTAGAGTTCAATTGCTAAGTTCCTCACATATAGTTAGTAAAATTTTAATTTTTTATTTTACAAAAAGTCCCCCATCGCTATCATTTAAGTAGTGTTGACAAATTTCACTGAAACCCTCTCTGTAGTTTTGTCATTGGCATTAAATAAAATAGACCAGAATATAGATGCACCAATGTGTACGCACATCCACAACCATGTCACCGCAGCCTGCCATTGCTATGTTTTGACAAAAGTGCTATTTTGATGTGGTGATTTGAAGCTGGCAGCGTGATCGCGGTTATTTATTGTGCGGCCTGCCGTGGTAAATATGGCAAAGAGGCTATCAACAGAGTCGTAAAACAACTCCACATTCATGCCTTCCTCTGCCCCTCTCTTCACCCCTTCTAACCTTCATTCTTGGCATATGTCACAGTCATTAGCAGTTATAACAAACACACACTACCTCCCGGTCTGCCTGGCTTTCATGTAGGGAAACCAAGGAGCTGATTATGTACTGATATATGCAGAAATATTTAATTGTGCTTACTATTTTTAGCAGAGATTACTCACCTGAGAGACCCACACTACACTTCCATGAATATTTATTAACTAAATTAAATGTGCTGTTCACCCCCCCCAGTTAGGTGAATATGAGGTTTATTATCCTGCTAACTTGTATACAGCGATGAAGTGTTCCTAACATTCAAATAATAAGAAGGAAATGGAGGCTTGAAAAATACTTGCACCTCCTGTAGCTTTTTTCCAGTGGTTGTCTGTCCTTGCCTACAGTATATGTGCAGTCAGACTGACTGTCTTGGCATGCCAGCCAACACCGCATTGCATTGGGTCCATCTGAGCATGGCTAACAATGGGGCGCTAGCCCAGCCTGTTGTGACATGCCCATGGCTTAGCTGTCACAACCACTAGGTTATCTCAAGTGGAGTGCCTTTGCAACCTAACTTCAAATTGTGCTTATCTTCTTTTTTTTTTGTTTCCTAGAGTTAAAAAAAAATATATTGTCTTTCTTCGTCTTCACTTCCTACTCTGTCTCCAGGTTGTTGGACCACCCGGCACCGGAAAGACTGATGTTGCTGTTCAGATCATCTCAAACCTCTATCACAACTTTCCTGAGCAGAGGACCCTCATAGTCACACACTCGAACCAGGTCAACACACACACACACACACACACACACACACACACACACACACACACACACACAGTCTCTAAAAAGTTTTCCTAACACCCTCCTCAAATAAGTGAAGCTGTCTAGAGAATTTATAGCCTGTGCTTAGAACTGCCCATTAATCAGGCGATAGTCAAATCCAAACCATGAAGGAAAAATTTCAATCTAAGCTCCCCTGTGCCCTGGTGTTCCCCCCTCTGTACTTAATCACAAAGTAATCTGCTGTTGTTTTTCCACACCAGTGGAAGGTTGCCAGAAGGAACCTTATCCACAAGAAGTATAGCACCATAATTATTCTCCTGCAAGAGTAATTTAGATTTCTTACAGAAGCTTACCATATAGCATGCTAAATGTGTATCTAGTTTAGATATGATACACATCAAATGCACACATCAGAGAGAAGATTTCCCATATCTGACAATGTTGACTTGTTCTTTCCTGCTTCATTGTAACCCAGGCTCTGAACCAGCTGTTTGAAAAGATCATGGCTCTGGACATTGACGAGCGCCACCTTCTGCGTCTTGGCCACGGAGAGGAGGAGCTGGAGACGGAGAAGGACTTCAGCAGGTGAGGACAGCAGACGACAGGTGGACACATGCACACAGACACACACGCACACATAGATCAAGGCACCGAAACGAATAGAAAAGCACATGTGAAAGCTGATACAGCATGAATTCCCGCATACACGTGTGAAAGTAAATTCAGCAAATGAGCAGACTTATAGTGCATCTGCATTGCAGAGGAAGTTGACCTTGCACGCACGCACGCACACGCACACACACACACAATATTATCATTGTACACACACATACATATGGAAGCAGCTGCTCACATACATAATGAGTCTGAGCAACACAATGACAGGGCTACTCGATACTCCCATATGCCAGGCCGTGGACCTGGTTTGTCTTCATTAGGCATCGTTGGACTCTCAGACCTTTCCGCCAGTGTAAGGGATATATCTCTGCAGCCCTGCGCTCAGAGGCAATGCGTGCCTGATTAACCCGTTCATCGCTATATTGGACCACAAGATCAGATCAGACCGGTATTGTCCACTTTGAGAATCGTTTTTAGAAAAGAAGAGCATGACAACAAGCTTTGTAGAAAGACTTATGTAGATTTACCTGTGACAGGTTAAACCTGAAAATGTTATTACTGTGTGAAGTGTTTGCACATTTCATTCGACAATTTAGAGATGAAATCAATCTTTCTTAAAGTTTGGGTAAAACATTAATTCAAATCATCCCAGTTCCAAAATTTGTTTCAATCATATCAAGTCTGTAGTTGTAGTTATGGATGAGCAAGATGAATTTGTTGCATAACCATATGCAACAAATTCTGGCAAATCCACAATATGGTTGTGTAAATGTTAAATATAAACGAAATGATTAAGTTTAATGGGGAAGCCGCTGAAATAACGTTTTCCTTTTCCTATCACAGGGATACACAAAGCCTTTTAATTAATAATTCATTTACAACAATGTGATGGAATAGTTAAATAAATTCATGAATAAATAAATAATTACATGAATAGATAAATTTCATCTTAGTTTTCTAAGACCATTAGAATGTAAATTTTACTCTTTTCAGAAAGGAAGCCAATTTAAATCAATAGATGGAAACAGAACGGCAAATAACGATTATTTACATAATCCGTAATGTGTTGATTATTTTCTCGATGAATTGATTAGCTGTTTGGTCTTTAAAATGTCAGAAAATGGTATTATCATGGGAACCAGAATATATTCATGTTTAAGGAGCTGGAATCAAGGAATTCCTCCCTTTTTTTTTCATTGCAAAACTACTCAAGACGATTAATATGATCAAACTAATCAATTATTTGTTGCAGCTTAAGAGGGCAACATTACCTGAGTATAATTTGATGAAACTAACACAGCTTTTACACTAGTTTAAGAACTTTTTTTTTAAGACTCATGAACCAGCCGGTGCTGCTATAACTCATGTAGAACCAGTGAAAGGGAACAGAACAAACAGCTTCAGACAAGAAACACCAGAGTCCTGTTAAAGGATCCCCAATCATTCTGGGCTCTCTCAACCACTCTGTGTGTATGAGTGTGTGTCTGTGTGAGTGTAATGCCTTGAAGGAGAGTGACTCAGTTCCTACTACTGAGATGGGAAAAGAGAAGGTGGGGTGGCTGTGCATTTTAAGCACTCCTGACAGAGTTGAGGAAGGCAGATTATCTCAAGATACCCAAAACATTTACAGTTCTACATGACCGCTGCTATATTTAACACCCTTATTGAATGACTCAGACTGAAACGTAGTTTTTTTTTTTCTAGCAAGACTTTTTAGCCAGCTCCTGAATATAAATAGCTTAGCCTCACTGAATATTCATAAAAAATGTATGCTGTGACTATTTAAAGTTTCCTTATAGCTTAAATTCTTAATTACCACCTTTTCCATCTGTGGTACTGAGTGAATTACACCCTATAGCTCTTAGCATCACTTCTAAAAGACCGAGGGAGGGGTTATACATGTCTCTCATTTAATGTACCATTTGTATGACTGCTGCTCAGAGTGAGTGCACGAGTGTAGTATGAATTGTCTTGTATGAAAACTGGGGACTGCACATGAAAGCAGTCTCTTACATTATTAAATTATGCAGAAACACAGATATAAAAGGAAGAGCAGCATTTAATATGTTCCCGCCTGCCTGGCAGCTTCATAACAACATGCAGACTCCACACTTCTTCCACCCCAGTGACACGAGCAAGAGGAAAGAGCCAGGAAGTTTTAATTAACACTGTATACCACATAAAAAATGGAAGGCAGTGCTTCTCTGAATGCCTAACAAAGGGGAAGTTGCAGCATCAATTAACAATGCCTCTGTGCATTTCATAATAAATTTTGTGCTGTTTTAATGAGATTTTTTTTTAAGTAGATCTTGGTGGCAGCCCCGGGGGAAGCCATATTTACTGGATAGTCTATGTTTGTACCGCAGGTCGTATGTAAAGAAAACAATATTTGCCAAAACGTGTCATGATGCCACTTCAGTTTAAGGTGGAAAACAAATCCACCATCCTCATCCAGGTCCAAGCACAGCTGCTGCTGTTGTATTGGGTTTTGCATTTATTAGATTTTACGCAAAATATAATTCAGTCTTTTTGATAAATACCTGTGTATCTATTTTAGGTTTTCAGTATTAGGTAGTGGCTGACTGCATTACAGGTGTGTCTTCCTCACAAACAAGGTCATTTCCTTTTTTTTCTTTTTTTTTTTTTTTTTTTTATCTTATTTTATTCAGGCCAAACAGGCAAAGCAGTGTGATCTTCTTTGAGTCATCTGCTGACTGAGAATCTTTGCACAGGATCTAAAAATAGAGCCCACCTCTAGTATTACCCTGTGACTCCTCCTACTTCCTGTCTGTATGTGTTGTCTCATTACCATCTGATAATTTGAACAGTATTGTTTAGCTGCACAGTAAAATGCATTATAGAACCTGAAGAAAATCTTGTGTACCGTCAGGGACAGCGATTGCCCTCTTTAACCTCCGTACATACAGGAATTTACTCTACTTGCTGTTTTTAGTGTTCCATTTGGCAAAATAGGTGGATAGTACCTTGCCCTATTTTTGATATCACCTCCGCCACATCGCTGCTTTTTGAGGAGGTGCAGATGTCCCTCTGGATGGTTGCCAACAAAAGAATCCAACAAGAGAGTGTTTCGCGTTATCGATGACGTGTATAGAGTATGTAGAGCCTCGTTACTACATGAGGGGGTGTTGTCTGCAGCGGAAGACAAAATCGAGAAAATTACATGATATGAAAACAAGTGGAGTCGAGTAAAGCCGGTACTTATACATATATGTTATTAGGTATCTGGAATCAATACCCCACGATCAAGTCAATAGTTGTTTCTGCAGGTCTTTGTAACTGTGTGTTTATCCTTACACATAAAGGTGAACTGTTTTGTTGACCAGCTACACTGTGCTGTCTCCAGGTATGGCAGAGTAAACTATGTCCTGGCCAGAAGACTGGAGCTCCTCAGAGAGGTTGGGAGGTTCCAGGAGAGCTTGGACGTCCCGGGAGATGTTTCCTACACTTGTGAGACTGCTGGACACTTCTACCTCTACCAAGTAAGACCGTCACCAGGCTTGCATGGCTGCGTTTCTGATTTTGCACTTGGGTTCATATTTTGCATAATATTCCATCAAGCTGAAAGTCACTTCATTTGTAATAACACACAGGTTTACCAAACCCTCTCAAAAGCCCAGATGTTATTTGTTTTCAGTCAGCTCCTTCTTTCCTTCCATCTACTAGGCATCTAAACATCCTTGAAATGTATGTTTGGATTTTGGTATTGATTTGCAGGGAGGGAGAGTTTTGGGGATCCAAGAGATATTTTGCAGAATTAATTAGAATGGATTTCTGTAATGTTTGTCCTGTTCCTCCGAACATTTTTGTCAGTCAAAAACAGACATTATTGAAGTTTTCATTCCCCAGACTCGCTGCTCTTTTTGCTTCGACTGCAAATATTAAGAAACCTTCCCAATTCTTGCCTTTCATTTCTGTCCCCCTCAGACTGCAGGTGAAATGATACTGCAGACAGTTACTGACGGGTGTTCCCATGCTTCAGTATCAGGGGTCTAAAATAGACATGTTTTTTTCTGAAAAGAAATAGCTGTCATTTAAGTATGACATCACATCACAACAGCCATGTTAGACATTTATAAACAGTGCAAAGATGCCTGAGGCCTACTCTTGAATTTGGTCATAGTTCAAACTACATCCTGTTTAGTGAGTAAGGTGTTTTAGAAGTGACTATGGTCATTGCCAGATACTCTAGTGTCAGTGGTGTGTGTCTAATACTGTTCATGCTGCCATTTTTGCACTTCGCCAGGAGTCTGTCAGCTGTCTCTCCCATGCCACTGTGGTTCCTCATTAGTCTGATGAGACTGGATTCGCCAGCCACACTTCTTGTGCTTCTGAGTTCTTGTGTTTATTTTAACTCTGAAAACTAGCCATCAGTATCGGTATTGAAGATGCTGTCGAGAGGATGTTAGCACGGGTGAAACCTTGACCATTGGCTTACTCCTCTGTCAGAGGATACACAATATACACAACAGTGTATATTTATGTACATATGCTTAAGGTTTCCATGGTGGGCTTTATAGTTCATACAGACAGATACTTAACATGTAATTAAGCTGAGTCCTCTAGCAGACTCATTACTGCTTTCCTTAAAGTTGTTTTTCACAGGGGTATTTATAGAACTAGGCTACCCTGCTGTTTGGTTGAAGCTGGTTTATTAGGTGCTCAGCAGGAACGCTTCTGTAACAGTCAGGCTATCTGTTCTCATTTGTTTATTTGCTTGTAATGTGTTTTTTGCTATAGTTGAATTATTAGCAAAAATCTAGAATGCACCATTTAAGACAGGCAGAGCCCTGTAGGACTTTGTGTGTGGTCATACAGCATTATGGTAGACATCATCTAACCCGAGGCTTGTGCCAAGTGTTTTTCCATACAAGAAAGTACCTCTGTGATTTTTCTTATTTCATTGCTAAATAAAGCCAATGACTAAAACACCATTTAGTTATTGTCCAAGGTTAACAGTGCTGTGCACTCATAGTTCTTTTTTGTAAACAGGTACATTTTGTTTCTGTCCAAAGCTGCCCGTCATGCACATTAACACAGTCCAAGCAATTCAACCACTTCAAGCAATAAGAAATTGCCAGAAAAGCTTTTCTCTATTCATAAAGACCTGTTTGTATTTGTATGATAAAACAAAGTCCGATAAATATGCAATTCTCAAGCATCCACTCAACACAGAATATCACCACTGGCACTCATTCAGAGGGGGATGAATGACAGTTGTCTCTCCCCACTACAGGTGATATCTCGCTGGGAGGAGTACATGAGCAAAGTCCGGCCTAAACAGGGCAAGAACGTGGAGGTGGAGGCTGTCGCTGCTCACTTTCCCTTCCACAAGTACTTCTCCAACGCTCCTCAGCCTGTGTTCAAGGGCCGCTCATATGAGGAGGACATGGACATCGCGGAGGGCTGCTACCGCCACATCAAGAAGATATTTACCCAGCTGGAGGTAAGAACGTCACGTGCATTAGTTTCCTCACGGCTGAGCAACACCCAGCTGGATGTAAATAGGTTATTTCAGTGCAATAAGGCCAGTTCATTTTATTCATAGAGCACACGTCATTATATCTACCCTTAGTGTGTTTTTCATTAAAACGTACACCGCAACAAATAACATATGTTATGTACCCGTCCACAGAAGCTCAAATTAAAGATAAACCTATATGTGCTTTTGCTCGAATGCACAAACAAGCTCTGCCAGCTGTATCTGACCTTTTTTCTCAAGCTATTTGCCAGCTGTTTGTCCAGGTGTTGCACATTCTCTCATGCACAAGTAGCTGCCTTAGTGGCCACCGCATTAACAGGCTGTTGTACATTCATAGTGACTGGTCAGACACTAACTGTCTCTTTGTGGATGCTTTGTAACCCGTTAAAAAAAAAAATAAGCAACACAATAATAATGTCAAGTCTTTTACTTCTTATTATTCCCTGTCACTCTTTTTCACACTCGTTCACGCTCACAAACTCACAGCTGAAGATGTGTTATCATTCCTCCCCAGCCCATCGGCAATTTCTATAGGGATAACAAAAAAACCCATTTCAGAACACCAAGAAGGTCTCCGAAAAGCAATAATGAAGTTATTGGCTAAAGGTAATATCCCAACACGTGCGGTGACCTTGATTTATCTGGCTCGCCTCTGTATCACTGTATCACTGCATCACAGCACCTCTCCCTCCTCCCTCAGCCTCACCCATGCTGCAGTGAAATCTGTACACCCATTAAGAGGTATTGCTGTATGTGGTGCAGGCGTAGCAAATGCAGCATCCTGCTGAATTTGCTTATCTGTCTACCTTTTCAAATGTAAAAGCAGTTTTGAATAGGCTGTCATAGGAATATCCTCCTCCTGTTCAGTGCTAGACAGACAGACAGAGACACAATGTACCTCCTGGGTTCCTGTTCAGACATCTTCTGTTTACTCCTCTGCAGTCCCACCTTATCTTTCCTTCTTTTCTTTTTTTTTATACATTTTTTGTTTCTCTCTCTTCCTCCACTTCTCTGAGTTAGAATACAAACCATCTTGATTTCATACTTCAGCCACTCTGGAGCCATGGGGGTTAAAAATAGGCCTCATCAATATTGCATGTTTTGATTGGTTTAATATTAATGCTAAAATAGTAACACATCAAATATTTATACCCCAATGCTGTCCGAGTCTACTCCCTCCCTTCCTCCCTCCGTCCCCACTTCCCTGGCCCTACTCAGCTTGTGTGGCAACCTGAAAATAGCATGCCAGTTTACCCATATCCTCCCCAGCGTTTATTTATTTTTAAATAATTCCATGATATCAGCGTCCTGAAGTAAACTGATTTGTATATTCTCGCAAAACTGTCCCTAAATTCTCCATTGCAGTTTCATCCATGTAAGAAAATCTGTGTTTTAAGTGCTCCTCAAGCTGCAGTTATTGAACAACAAACTACACCCACTACACTCTCCACAGAAAATCCCTGCAGCTGTCTGGTCTCCTCATTACTGCATCATGGGAAAAGAGGAAGCTTGCTCCTAATGAGAGTAGAAAGCAGAGGGATTATGTTAATGATATGTTTCATTAAAAAGCAGAGTACTGGTGGCTGCTGGTCATGAAATTGTCCATCTGGACATTGTTGAAGTTCGGAGTTGTGTTTCGTCTCTGGGTATCACTTTGAATCAGGAACTTGGACAATGAAAATTGTCCAATTGGAGATATTCTAGTGGTCTGAAGATACGTTTATAATGATATGATGGCTGTGTTTTTTTTTTTATTATTGAGGTATTTTTTCTTTATATAGTAAAGGTGTTATTGCTTGAGGTAATCATATCATCCATATTTTTTTCTCAGTTCTGGTCCATCCTTTTTTATGATGTCTTAAGTTTCCTCTCACATCTGCAAAAAACTAAAAAAATAACAGAATAAACAATCACTATCTTAGTGATAGCTAACTTAATTCTTCATGATGTTTTGCCATTTCTTGTCCCAATCACACCTTTTTCTAAAATACTACTGTTCACCATGATTGGGTCCTGAACCTCACCTTCTCCCTCGTCTACTCCTGAAGGAGTTTAGGGCCTTTGAGCTGCTGAGGAGTGGACTGGACCGCTCCAAGTATCTGCTCGTGAAGGAAGCCAAGATCATTGCCATGACGTGCACACACGCTGCACTCAAACGTCACGATCTAGTTGAGCTGGGATTTAAGGTAGGCATTTCTCAGTTGACACAAAGGCTGGACAGCCTTGTCCATTTTGTATTTACTGCAGATAGTTTTAAAATTTGCACTAAACCGCTGATTCTCTTCATTAGTACGACAACATCCTGATGGAAGAAGCTGCACAGATTCTGGAGATCGAGACCTTTATCCCTCTGTTGTTACAGGTAACCGTCTCCTGACTAAGTCTTAAAACACAAACTCATGTTGTTTAACACCTATGACTAAGACTGAAAGTTTTAGCTGTTAATCTTGGCTGAAAAAATTACACTTGGAAAAAAAAATGATACTCTGCCAGGGATGAGCACTGTGTCACAAGCTCCCACATCAAGCCTAGTTTAATCCTTACCACAGAACTCAGCCTTTTACAACCTGACTCCCTGTTAAGGGCCTCAGACGATGTAATGGTGTTTGTCTTTGGTAGTTGTGCCTAATTGTCTGAGATAGTGCTAATTTCTGTGTACAGAGGAGATCATTAAGAACATCAATCTATCCAACAACGTTGTAAGAGCTCCTCTCTTTATCTCTCTTCACCAATGAGCCATAGTCTTGTGCTTGGTGTACCGACGTCACTGTGGACCTGTTTATTCTCCATCCCTCCCTCCCTCCCTCTCTCTGTCCAGCCATTCATCCTTACCAGGGATTTCAGTGGTTAAATGAGCTCTAGACTTACAGTGGTTGGAATATCAGATTTGTGTGAGGTCAAGCTCCAAATAAACAGCAGCTCATTAGTAAAATTTGGCAGTATGCGTAGACGTGAGTGAAATACTGCAGTGGCCCTTCATGCTTCCCTGCTGCACTTTAATTTCATTCCCTGCTCAAGATTGGATTTTACGTACACTATTTCATATTGTTGTGTCATTATATGAATGAAAATTGAATAAGGGTTGGGCAAAATGAGATTGCTATAGGGCACTGCAATTAGATATGTAAACATAGGTTAGATTTCACATGTCAGATGTAGATCCATAGAGCCAAAACGAGTACATGTGAATACATTTACTGCACATTTAGTTAGAGTAAAGGTAAACCTAAATTATCTGTTTAACATGTACTGGGCAAAATGCCTTTTCCGTTACAGGTGTTCTTACCACTTGTTCTCTCCACCTCTCTGTAGAACCCAGAGGACGGCTACAGTAGGCTGAAGCGTTGGATCATGATTGGAGACCACCACCAGTTGCCCCCAGTCATCAAGAACATGGCCTTCCAGAAGTACTCCAACATGGAGCAGTCTCTCTTCACCCGATTTGTGCGCCTCGGGGTGCCCACCATAGACCTGGATGCACAGGGCCGTGCACGTGCAAGGTGGGTCACACAGTGCTGGAGTCCGACTTAATTTTACAAGGGTGGGTGCTGTCCCGTCACTGGAAAGGCTTACAGTAACAACAATGTGACCTTATGTCTCACTGTCCTACAGTCTGTGTAACTTGTACAACTGGCGCTACAAACACCTGGGGAACCTGCCGCACGTCCAGCAGCTTCCCGAGTTCCAGGTGCCAAACCCTGGTCTGACCTTCGACTTCCAGCTCATTAATGTGGAGGACTTCAATGGGGTGGGAGAGTCTGAGCCCAACCCTTACTTTTACCAGGTCAGTAGTACAAACAAATACACGCAGATCATGAAATTGATTTAAACATATTTTGTTTGTCTCTTGTGATGCACATTCAAATCTCTTTGTTTTAAAATCTACATAAAAAAATGCAACAATTTCCAGAAAATAAAATGTTCACAACTGTAAATACCTGCTGTTGTGCAGTACATAACACCAGTATTCAGTATATATGTGGCACAGGTATATACAACGTTTGAACACCTGAAATGGTTTGTTACACAGTGTGTGGCCCTTTCCAGACAGAATTTATTCACTCCTTTACACAGATACACATTCATGCCCACTTAGTTTCACCAGAGCAGAGAAGCATATTCCTCCCTCGCCTCCATTTCCTCTACGTTGGTTGTTGTGCAGCGCTTCATTCATTTTTAAATTCTAATGGTTTAGCCACCGGTCCATATGATATATTCATCACTCTGCTTAGTTTGCAAGCTAACACTGGCTGCCCAGCACAAACCAGTGGGTTCGTCCTTCACACCAGGAGCCAGATTGTGTTTCATCATGACATTGCTGAGACACCAAGACTGTGTGTGGGCGGGCGGCAGGGTGGATAGGGGTGTTTACTTTGGCACCGGACCAGCTCAGGAGACCAAATATGTGGGAGTCAAATATAACAGCAAAATTCTTGTGACAGGAACAACATTTTAAGAAGGACTTTGAAATCTTTACATGTGACTTCATTGGAAGTGTTCTTTTGAATTATTCCAGAAATATACAACCTATAGATCTTGGAAAAGTTATACTATAAACACCTCATCTCCTGCATCTCTATAGGGTTTGCAGAAATCAGAGACACCCAAAGTTGATTTAGGGTTAATGTGTTCTTGTCTAATGATAAAAAATATCAAATCAAAGCTTTAAGTTTATAACCTGCATGTCCAATGAGCATTTCACATTTCTTCACTAATGTTATCGCTCCATTCAACACGATGCGTCCTCAAGTCCCTGAAGCTCCTTATTGTTCTTAAATCCAGATCATGTGCGTTTCTCGAGGCACCAGGTCACATGAACCTCAACTCCATTGGCCTGTTGCCATTTTTAAGGCTCCTCAGGGGAATTGGCAGTATCACTGCTTGAACACACACACACACACACACACACACACACACACACACTCACTCACTCACTCACTCACTCACTCACTCACTCACTCACTCACTCACTCACACACACACACACACACACACACACACACATACATGCACATTTATACGCACACACATGCACTTTCATAGGAACCAGAGGGGATAAATTTGACACTACAGAGGCAGTTGTATCCAGTGCGTGCTGAATACATGTCACAGCTGAACAAGCACTGCCACAGCCGCTGCTTTGCACTTACACAGCATCTGTGCACAAATCACACTAAACACATGAATGTGTAAGTGTGTGTGCATGCGAACAGACAATTGACAGTGGAAAGGTCTGCCTTCCCTGCTTCTTTGTTTGCCTCATTTGCTAAAGCACTTTCCATATTGAGTCTCAGCCCATTGACAGCACTTCAGTGTTGTCAAATGGCTCATGAAGAGTAAGATGCTTATCTAAATCCAAACCTTCTGTTTTTTGAAAATTGCCTTTCTCAGCCTCTGGGCGTGTTAGTCGAGACTTTTCTGCTTCACAAGCTGCATTTTAAATTGCATAAGAGCCATTGGTACGGTGGACTTTACTTACAGGTTGTCCAGATTTACACCTCTTATTACTATATTGTGTTTGTACACCGCAGTGTGTAGCCCTCTAACTTGTGCCCCTGTTTCATCTTTTCATCCTTTCTGGTCCTAATGTGGCCACTGGCTCAAACTCCGATGGGCTAGGTCTGACCTTGTTGTTATGGTTACCAACTTCTCTCGGGTGTTAGGGCATTAGATCTTATTTATGTTAAAAACATGCACGAGGTAGGCAAAGCTGTAGATGTCAACCAGATGTCTACTTAAATATTATTCTGTGTCTGTTTCTGTATGTGAGTGTGTGTGAAAGAGAGAGAGATGTGCATGTTTGTGGTTCTTGTGATCTTTTTTCTCTGCAGCCAAATTGTAAAACAACCTCATTAGTATTTATAATGGATGCAGATGCACAACTGAGAAGAGAGCTTTACTGAAACAATCTTGACCTTATATTTTGGATGAAGTGGGATCCTTACTTCTCTCAGTCCAGCCAAACTGAATAAGATAAGGTCATGCGGTTTCACTTACTCATCCTAAAATTATCTCTTGTCACTGACCAGCAGGCGGTGTTGAAAGCTGATTGTTATTTGGTAGATCGTCTTTGAATACAGCAACTCATAGCTGACATTTACTGTGTTGAATACATTGTCTTTGGAGAAACATGGTGAGGTTATTAAATATGTGAATTTGTGCCATTTGGAGGCAGGTAATAAGGGAAGAAGAACAAAGGCTGTCATTGTTTTTGATGTGTTGACTCCAGTGCAGCTGGATCGGGAACTGTTGATGAATCTGCATAAATTATTATCAAAGATGTGAGGATGCAGTCCACGTTTAATTGAAAGCAGATGAATAATGCATACCGTTGGCTTTTTTCTTTTCTTTTTCTCGGTCACATCTGAAGGGCAGAGTGTAGCCTTGGAGACAGGATGCACAAGCTGAGGAATTTTGTTGATGTTGTTTCAGGGCCTCAATATTTGGAATTGGAAATAAGAGATAAATATATTTTTTTAAAACGGGTGTGTTTACATGTGTCGACAGGGACAATGTTTTTATATGCGTTTGTTTGAATATTTACATTTCATTTATAAATGCAGTGGGCTGTCGTGATCTAAAAACAAGCAGCACCATTTTGGAGAATCATAGCTTTTCTGGTTAAAATGTAAATGTGTTGATATTGTGTTGATATGGGTAGTGTATTATAATAGTATTTTGCCTTCATAAGATTCTGACTAATGCAACTTTTGATGATGAATTCGTTTGTCACACTTCTGAACACACAATTTTGCCTTACCCTTCTCTTCCCTTATCAAAGCCTCAGTAGAAATATGCTATTCAGAATTTTGTACCAGCTGCCTAGTGATAGCGATGTTGAGCTCTGTCTGAGCTAATTAGTTTCAGTCCAATCAGAAGACTGCTCATGCATCTCATGAATGACTGGGATTTATCTGTCTGAAAAGGTAAACACTCAGCAGGTGAGAAGGGGCTACAGTATATGGGATTAAAAGAGTCTTATTAGCATTCACAAACAAATGTCAAGTTACGTAACTCGTAAAACACAATGCACAAATATACAGTGGGGCAAAAAAGTATTTAGTCAGCCACCAATTGTGCAAGTTCTCCCACTTAAAAAGATGAGAGACGCCTGTAATTTTCATCATAGGTACACTTCAACTATGAGAGACAGAATGGGGGGAAAGAATCCAGGAAATCACATTGTAGGATTTTTAATGAATTAATTGGTAAATTCCTCGGTAAAATAAGTATTTGGTCACCTACAAACAAGCAAGATTTCTGGCTCTCACAGACCTGTAACTTCTTCTTTAAGAGGCTCCTCTGTCCTCCACTCGTTACCTGTATTAATGGCACCTGTTTGAACTTGTTATCAGTATAAAAGACACCTGTCCACAACCTCAAACAGTCACACTCCAAACTCCACTATGGCCAAGACCAAAGAGCTGTCAAAGGACACCAGAAACAAAATTGTAGACCTGCACCAGGCTGGGAAGACTGAATCTGCAATAGGTAAGCAGCTTGGTGTGAAGAAATCAACTGTAGGAGCAATTATTAGAAAATGGAAGGCATACAAGACCACTGATAATCTCCCTCGATCTGGGGCTCCACGCAAGATCTCACCCCGTGGGGCCAAAATGATCACAAGAACGGTGAACAAAAATCCCAGAACCACACGGGGGGATCTGGTGAATGACCTGCAGAGAGCTGGGACCAAAGTAACAAAGGCTACCATCAGTAACACACTACGCCGCCAGGGACTCAAATCCTGCAGTGCCAGACGTGTCCCCCTGCTTAAGCCAGTACATGTCCAGGCCCGCCTGAAGTTTGCTAGAGAGCATTTGGATGATCCAGAAGAGGATTGGGAGAATGTCATATGGTCAGATGAAACCAAAATAGAACTTTTTGGTAAAAACTCAACTCGTCGTGTTTGGAGGAGAAAGAATGCCGAGTTGCATCCAAAGAACACCATACCTACTGTGAAGCATGGGGGTGGAAACATCATGCTTTGGGGCTGTTTTTCTGCAAGGGGACCAGGACGACTGATCTGTGTAAAGGAAAGAATGAATGGGGCCATGTATCGTGAGATTTTGAGTGAAAACCTCCTTCCATCAGCAAGGGCACTGAAGATGAAACGTGGCTGGGTCTTTCAGCATGACAATGATCCCAAACACACCGCCCGGGCAACGAAGGAGTGGCTTCGTAAGAAGCATTTCAAGGTCCTGGAGTGGCCTAGCCAGTCTCCAGATCTCCACCCCATAGAAAATCTGTGGAGGGAGTTGAAAGTCCGTGTTGCCCAGCGACAGCCCCAAAACATCACTGCTCTAGAGGAGATCTGCATGGAGGAATGGGCCAAAATACCAGCAACAGTGTGTGAAAAACTTGTGAAGACTTACAGAAAACGTTTGACCTCTGTCATTGCCAACAAAGGGTATATAACAAAGTATTGAGATGAACTTTTGTTATTGACCAAATACTTATTGTCCACCATAATTTGCAAATATATTCTTTAAAAATCAGACAATGTGATTTTCAGGAATTTTTTTTCTCATTTTGTCTCTCAGTTGAAGTGTACCTATGATGAAAATTACAGGCGTCTCTCATCTTTTTAAGTGGGAGAACTTGCACAATTGGTGGCTGACTAAATACTTTTTTGCCCCACTGTATGCACAGCGATGTGTATCTATAAACATGTATCTGTGCCTCTAATTCATTACTTCGTTGTTTGTACATCAACCTAGCATTTGTAATTGGAAATATATTTATGAATACTAATTAGACTGTTTTAATCCTATACAGTAAAAGAGAATGAGAACAGCAAGGTGTCAAACACATCAAACAGCTGTGGGTGTACCAGTAGGAAGAGAGAACCGTGTGCATCTATGGACATCTGTCCCAAAAAAAATTGGGGGGGGGGGGGGCGGCTCTAATTCTGAGGTCATTTTTGCAGGCAAAAATGTTATACTCGATGTATAATGTAAACAGAATCTCTTCAACATCAGTTTGTCTTTTTCACAGGACTCAGGCAATAGTCAATATGTTTAGTTACAATAATATAACGCTACCTTTTCTCTCTCTCTCTTTGTGAAGAACCTGGGGGAGGCGGAGTATTCTGTGGCTCTCTTCATGTACATGCGTCTGTTGGGCTACCCTGCTGACCGCATCAGCATCCTCACCACCTACAATGGACAAAAACACCTGATCAGAGATGTCATCAACCAACGCTGTTCTGGAAATCCATTCTTCAGCCAGCCCAACAAGGTGAGCACCAGCTGGAACAGACAAGTAAAAAAACAGCAGATCATTTTTGTGAACACTGAACATTTCAAGTTTCGTGTTATGAACCACAAACAACTGGAGGAAAAAAAAAACACAGTGATATGGGACAACTGTGTATCCATCCGTGTTCTGTGTAATCTTTGTGCAGTATATTTTGGGGTATTTCTTAAAAGGAAATTTCTCAATGACACCTGACAGACTTTTACTCTTTCACGGTTTCACATGCACTACGTTTCATGCGGCATCCTAACACTGAAGCACACCCGAGTCCACATGCAATATCACTAAAAGGTGTCACATTTCTTCTCTGCTGTCAGGAAGGAACCCCCCCAATCCCAGCAGACATGTTTTCACCTCATAAATATATGTAGGACTCAGGCTAGTTTAGTGGGAACATACACAACACACATGACCTACACATGAAGAGCTTCTTCACACCTCTGGATGTCAGCTGCAATCAATGCACCAACAACATCTTCTTCACCGTCACACTGACAAAAGAAATTCACAGCTCTCAATTCTCACAAGGCTTTTGGTGTTTCTGCCTCCCATTATCACAGACACACACACACACACATACACACACACACACACACACACACACACTCTTCTCTCCTTCCCTGTGCAGTTTAAGTGGATTTATACATTTTAACTACAGATTTTCCCACCAGCCTTTTATCCTCATCATGTAACATACAGTAATATTTGAGTTTTAGTGAATCTCAATGGTTCCTGTTGGGTAGAAGAGGGAGTGGCTCATTAAGAATCTTGATTTACTTAAACAGCTACAAGTATGTTTTTTCAGTGGCTTCATTGTCCGACTCCATCATATCATGAGACTTTTAAAGCCAGTCATAAGACCAGATTGAGCAGGACACTTCCTGCATACCAGCCAACTGCATACCTCTGTAAATCTAACTCAATGAAGTGTGTCTGTCTGTCTGTCTGTCTGTCTGTCTGTCTGTCTGTCTGTCTGTCTGTGTGTGTGTGTGTGTGTGTGTGTGTGCGTGCGTGCGTGCGTGCGTGCGTGTGCGTGTGTGTGAAGGAGTGTGAATGCAGGAAACATGTCAATTCTGTTCATAACTGAAGGATACTGTTGGGTAGTCTTCATCTAGCCTGAACTCCTCGTGTCTCTCCTCTTTTTCTTTCCTTTCTTTACACCGTGTTAAATCAGTAACCCCGCTGGCACAGTCTCCCATCCCTATTCTGTTTGTACCGATAAATTACTCACTTTACTCACTAGCCTCAGGTTATCTTTTCCTCTCGCTTCATTCCTTTTACCAGGCCCACATCTTCTCACCTTTCTTCGGTGTCTGTACTTTATGCTTTTCACACACTTAACAATGTCACAGACTATTCAGTCGTTGCAGGGAAAGTAACAGGATTAGAGTGAAAACAACTTAAACAGTTATTCTAAGTTGTTTTTTTGTTCGTAGTAACAGAGGGTGCTCTCGAAAATATCAGGACCAGTTTAGAAGTGTTGAATTTTTTTTGGTGTTTGTTGTCTAGTTTAGAACTAAAGCAAAGTAGTTCTCCACACTAGCCTGTTTATGAAGATGAAAGAGGAGATCTCGGGCAAAAACATCAGCAGCGAGTCTCTTGATCATGTTACCAATATAAAGCCTAAATTCTGTTTCTTCATCTTTTGGCCTTAAAAATCATTCTCAATATTATCATGATTTATGATTTATATACTAAGTATTTGAAGTTATTCTGCATTTTAAATCCTTCTGGATTTTCTGCCTCTGCGAGAGTCTTGGCTGGAGGCATTATATTTTTCGGGTTGTCACCTCCTCCAGGAATTTTCTTCAAACTTGGCACAAACATTTACTTGGATGCAAAAATAATTTAATTAGATGTTGGTGGTCGAAGTCACTGTGACCTCAAAAAACACATTTCTGGCCATTAACGCAAGAATTCATACACTTGTTTCCCACAAAAGTCTAAAAGGGTGAAGTGATGATATTTTATATCCAAAGGGACAAAGATCAACTTCATTGTGACATAATAATGTTCTGCAAAAAAAAACATTTTTCTGGCTATTGTTCAACACCATAACTCAGGAACAGAAGAGGAAACTGACCATATTTTACATTTGGTCAGATACTGAATTGGTGACACTAATCTTGGGTGTCCACCTTAAACATTTTGTAATTGTATAGATCTGTGTGTGAGAAGTTTTATAATTTTTAGCTTCTTTGCAGCAACATCCATATTTGAAACACTGTTGACCGTCTTGCAGTAATTCTAGTTCTTCTTATTTTCAACAAATGTCATGAAAAGAACCAACAATGTGAGTTTGTCTCTCAGTACTTTGCCAACTTTCCTAACTTTGTGACAGTCTCCCTGAACCCTGTTTGTTACTACTGAAGAGTTAAAAATGGGTCACTGATATATTGGGGCCATTTTGTGTAGAAACAAGTAGGCAGGAAGTGGATCCCTGCGAGTCATTTATAATAGCAGTTTGGAGTCTAAATTAATGTTGCGTTCTACCACCTGCAGGGCTGGTGTGTGCCCACTGAGTTCCTGTTGTTGTGTCTGTAGTTTGTGCAGCGCTACCCTACCATGTTGCTCTGTGTCTCAGGATAGTCCCTGTTCTGACAGCTGGCCAGAAATTGTGCTTAGCTATGTAAAATGTCCTGCAATGTTAAGACATAAAGCGTCATTCAGCGCGCTCATGGACTTAGTCAGTATGCATGTCCAGTAATAAAGTGACAGGAGTGACAGCATGTTAGATTGGCTGAGATGAAAGATAGCCAGGGAGGGGGAGAGAGACGGAAAAGAAAGAGGGGCTCTTGTGGGGAAAATGCTGAGCAGCTGAAAGGTCATGGTGCTGAGCTTTGGGTCCACAGTGTGTCTCACAATGTGTCACAATGGCTAAAACCAAGCAAATGTCAACAGCCAGCTTACTTTACTGTGATGACTTTTAATTAGACAGAAAAGGAGAGGAAGGCCAGTTAGCACCAGTCGCAGTCCTCGAATCAAACACTCTAGCTGAAGCTGTCTGCTGAATCTCACACACAGCACTTCGCATACATACAGTGTGCATGCAGTTATGCATTTTTAAACGTCAGGAAAGTATTTATTCATCCAGGTCACAAGCCAGAGCTTTAAACTGCAGAACCTCACTCCAACAAAGCAGTAATACATTGTTACTAATGTGTCTTCAGTTAGTCAGGTTGCCAGGATCTGCTGGGTCAAAGAAAGATGAATAGGAGACAAAAGATGTGCCTGTTTATTGTTGAATTCATGTTATGTCCTCCTCTGTAGCTCTTCCACACGCATGAACTTAATTTACTGAGAGCAGGAGTCTCCTTTACAACACAAAAACTGTGTGACCGGAACCAGGATGTCTTTTAATCTGATATGTTGACATAAATGAGAAACATGTGATTTCCCTGCATTCTTTATTTTTTCATTTTTTTTTTTTTTAGTCAGACATGACACCCTGAGACACGAGGACGTGAGACTGTTGCCTCTGCCATCTCTGGGTGTCTCTTGTGAAAAATTGAAGAATCCATCAGTCTGACTTCTGCACATTGCAGGCGGTAATTGCCATGAATAAGACATAGCAGGATGGATAGAGTCAGTAACAAAGACAGAAAGAGAGCAGAGATCCATGGCTGACTATTAGCTGAGAGAGAGTGTCATTGTCTTCATGACAATGAGAAAAAGGGTGAGATGATTGTCAGTAAAATAGCTTCTCTAAGCAGCAAACCTGTGTCTGTCTGTCTGTCTGTCTGTCTGCCTGCCTGCCTGCCTGCCTGCCTGCCTGCCTGCCTGCCTGCCTGCCTGCCTGCCTGCCTGCCTGCTTCCCTGTGTCCACAGACATGCCTGTGCCACAATGACATGACCTCTGTAATTCTCTCTCTCTCTGGAAGATTTCTCATAAATAACTAAACACCATGCAAAATGCTACGCCTTGGGGAGATTGTCGATCCGGGCTTCGCTGTCACTGTCTGTGGGTTAAGAATAACTCGCTCTCTTCAGCACCCCTTCTCTCCAAAACAAGACTCCCTGTTTCATTCATTAAACATTTGACTTGAACATACAGCCCCACGATGCCTCACGCTCTTGTAAAAACCAACATATCGTTGCCTCTTGTGCTGCACCTGTTTCACATAGCAACAGGG
This sequence comes from Embiotoca jacksoni, assembly GCF_022577435.1. Lineage (NCBI taxonomy): Eukaryota > Metazoa > Chordata > Actinopteri > Embiotocidae > Embiotoca > Embiotoca jacksoni. Next base: position 7,980,961 of record NW_027185318.1, read on the forward strand.
AGACATAAATATATACCTCATTAGCACCATCGCTCTCACTTTTGCACGCGCACAACACACACACACACACACACACACACACACACACACACACACACACACACACACACACACACACACACAAAAACAAACACACTCTGCCTAGATTTTCTTCCTTTTATCCAAAAGGGCAAAGAGAGTTCCAGGTTCACCGAAAGTTGACCTCTACAACAGGAAGTAACCACAACCGCCGGATGGTTTATATAGCATGGCTGGTTTGTATGATGGTTGCTGTAGTCCTGGGCCTGTGTGGCTTCTCAGTAGCAGCTGTTGTCCTATTGATCCACTGTAGAGCATGGATCCATAGAGAGCGCAGGCCAATCTCTCTCTCGTTTTCAGCATATGGCCTATATAACTGTGGAGTAGTGTTTATGACTTGTTTTGTCTATGTAACCTCATGTAAGTTGCTAAATGGAAGGTTGTAGTCAGGCGTGTGAATCGGAGTGAATTCGAAACACGGATTGAATTTCGCTGAGATGCACCTTAGGAGTTGTCGTTAACTTCTCCCCTGAATTTTGTATGCTCACACACTTGTGCTATTCGCTTTTAATCTGACAAGATTTTTTTTTTGAGTCATGTTGTGTATCACATAACTTTGAGGGTGTCCAAAGTAGCCATTTGAACATGACAATATTATCACAGGTACACAAAAAGTCTGTGCTACATGCTCGAAGACAGAAGAGTCCTGAATCCTTTCGAGACCAAATTCATCGTCACACTCAAAAGAAACCCGGCCACGGACTGTTCAGGTGACGTGCGAGATGATCAGACTGTCTGTAAAATCTGATTTATGCGCGTACGTGCTTGTGATCTGATATGTAGGAAGTGTGAACAGTCACAAATCACAAAATCTGATGTTAGATATGTCTGCTTTAATCAGATTTCAGGGTTGTTGTGTGGGGGTTTTTTTTGTGGTTGTTTTTTTTTTTTTATCCCTTTTTCTTTCACTTTTGACTCCATGTAAAGTTCATGGGTTCATCACTCGTAGGTGAAACATGTTATCTTAGTGGAGGACGGAGTCAGTCACAGCTGGTCTGTCTGAACCACACTCCTCGCTGGCAGTGACAGCTGCATGAACTAAAGCAGAGCAGTTATGCCTCCTGTGTCCCCAACGCTGTCTCATTATTTTTTATAAAACCTGCACCGCGGCTCCACATCGCCATGTGGTATATGAGCAAACTCATTTCATTAACGTCCATTTTAGTTTTGTTCATGTGATCTGCTTTTACTTTCAGGCGCAATGTCATTACTATAGCAACCAGTGTAATAAAATAAGGATTGCCACACAAAGATCAAATCGGAACACTTTCAATACATAATGCAGCCTGTCACTCAGCAGAGATACGGATTTGCAAATGATCAGATTTTGACTGCCGGCCGTGGTCTGCGGGAGCAGCTCACACGTTACGGTGCTGCTAGAGCCGTCTGCGCGCGCTGTTACGTTTTTACAGGGTTGCATCTCGGTAATTTCACCGTCCTTCTATCAAGATTCAAGTGCGTGCGCTTTCTGTTGTCTTTATTATGTAAGGTAACGTCACTGACAAAACACAGCTCTGTTCTCTGCGAGGATCAGACCGCTTCCCAGCAAGACAGGATTACCAGAGTATGAAAGCAAATTGGCTGACACGAGTTCCCTTTTGCTTTGAGAAAAAAAAAAAAAAATGCCAGAGAAAGCCACTTCATTCTCCGTCTCCCTGAAATAATCTCTGATTCAGTCAAGCAGCGTGGCCCCGAGTACCTTGGCCCTGATTCTCAGGGGCCCCAGGTAAGAGGCCAGTGGTAGCAAATGCCCTCTAAGCCGTATTAACCCTGCCGGCTGCCCATGTGGCCCACAGCGATAACGGCAATAACAAGAAAACGCCGGCGCTCGCCGTTCTCCCTCAGAAATAAATAAAAGAGTTTAAGACGGAAAGCAGTCTCACTCATGTTTCTAAACATTTCAGCTAAATCCATCCACCTGCCTCAAATGCAAACACTCATTTACTTTGCAAAGTGCATCAGCTGCCCGAGCGTAGTTAGCATATCTTTGATATTTATGTGTTTGTGTGTTGTTTTGTTGAATAATGAATATGTTTGTGTGTGTGTGTGTGTGTGTGTGTGTGTGTGTGCGCAGGTTACAACGGTGGACAGGTTCCAGGGTCAGCAGAACGACTACATCATCCTCTCACTGGTCCGCACCAAAGCTGTGGGACACCTAAGGTAATTACCTCCATGCATGCCAAAGCAGAAAAATAGACCTGATCCAAAATAGCCTCCCGCCTCCCAGCAGCAATTCTTCCATAAATATAGTTGTGTAATAAGAAGTACACCTAAGATAAACATCCTCCAGAGAAACAACACGGCACAAACGTTGCGACTAAACTCTCTTGAGACGGCTGATCTCGGGAGGCTTTTCTCTTTTTGTCATGTGGAACTACTAAGCGATGCTTGCTGAAGGAAGTAACTGTTGCTGCGTTAACGTCTGTGTGAGCTCAATTTTAATACGAGGAAGGATAAAGGTGCTTCAGGACAGGAGCTGACTAGTTTTTGGTCTGGTTTAGGGAAGCCGTTGTGCTCTGATGATTGGGCTGAGAGTGACAAACAAAGAGCTCATTTCTGATCAAAGGCAAACTATAAAGCAGTCGGTGAGAGACACGATGGATAACCGGCCTTTTCACACCACGTCCCATTGTTCTCCCGCTCAACTATTCTCCCTCTCCGGCCTCTCCTCAGCGTCGTCTCCTGATCTCTCTGCTCCCTCTCCTTCTCGGTTCCCTACTCATTTCACCGAATTGATTTGCAGTCGAGTGGCCTTTCACTCCTCAGCTGCCGTGAAATCCAAACGAGGTCTTTATATTTCATGTTTTTAATTCCAGACAGTCGCGGCCGAACCCATCCACAGAACTTCTTTACTCCACGCTGGCTGTGATGTACAGTAGCTGCTGCTGGAATCGCACGGCTCACGGCTTTATCACAGCGTGTTCACCCGCCCTCACATCGGACCGTCTGCAAATTGGACCCCCGGAAACAAATAAAAAGCCATTCCTTTTGCGGCCAAATACAAGCTCCCCTTCTACACCCCCCCCCCCCCCCCCAACCCACAGCGTTGCTGAGAAAACACTTAAAAACTCTATTTTGTTCTTTCCTCATCTCCCAGATAGAGCAGTGACCTGATGTAGTCGAGAATGAGAGTGCAGCAGGCCACGGAGAGCGCTAGTTTATCTTGCTGGCAGGGCCTGCTCTCGTCTATGTATCATTCATTTGATCTTGTCTTACACTGGATATTACATTATTTATATATATATTATTCTCAGTGTTGCTATTATTCAGTGTGGAGGTAAAAAAAATAGTCCTGGTGCTGCTATTCTCCTGGATTAGGATTTTTTAACAACAATGACTTTCAAGGCCATGAAAACCTAGTTTCATATCGGCGTCTTCACTATGAATGACAGATTCCTGCATGAATACACGTCATCTTAGTTTATGAGTATGAAACTTTTTTTTTTTTTTTAACTTTATTTCGGATTTTGATTTTGACCAATATTTATTGTTGCACTTTGGCTGTCCAAGATTTTAAGTTGAAAGTGATTAGAGAAATGTGGTCAAACTGTGGTCCTAGATTGCACTAATTGGACACATCCAAACTCGGGCAGTCAGAACTTTAAGACCCAAGTTCTCACAGTGTGACTGCTGTTAAGACCAACCAATCAGAAGAAGTCATGAAATGATGATGTTGAAGACATTGACCGTTTTCAATTTAAAGAAATAAACACATGCACGCACGAAGCAAAAATAACGGAGACGAAGGAAGAAAAAAAAGCTTGTGTGACTCAAAGAAGAAAACCAAGTTCAGAGAGCGAGATGTAGATTTTTACGAGACCCACCTCACACAGTGTAACACAACACATTTACACAGTCCTTGTTGTACAGTATTTGCCTGTAAATGGGGAAATTCAATTTCAAATATGTTAGAGGCCGAAAGTCAAATGTTTTGATTAAGAGCACTTAACTTATTTAGTATTTAGTGGATAGAAGTGTTCAACTTTAATAATATAACAATTAAAATATCAATAAAATATTTTGTTAATCCCATTTTGATAGATTTATTAATATCCATTCATATCTTGGTGTCCCTGACGCTTCTGAATGGTCGAAGGAGCAATGATTAATGGGAATTCCTCATGCCGTCCATTGTGTTTTTTTTTTTTTTTTTTCCCATACTGGGATCACTGTGGTGTACCGCTGACTATTACCTCTCCATTCTCCTCCTCCTCTTCCTCTGTCCACTGTTCCTGCGTCTCTCCTCATGGCAATCTGCTGCCGTGACAACCGCAGGGGACCCAGCTGACCATATGATGAGCTGACCCTTGCTTTGACAGTAGAAGCATTCCTGCTGATACGCATGGGCACGCTCACATGCAGGAGCGCACACACTTTGACAGGGAAGCACAGATCCAGACACGCTCTGACATGTACACGCACACACACACACACGCGCACACACAAACACACATATGTGGGAACACACACAGAAATGGTATTCGTCCACTTTGCCCTGTCATGTCACACAGCACAGTCCAGGTGGGCGTCTCTTAGTCGTGCCATGTCCACAGGCTATCGGGCTTCATGATTGGTTCCTCTCCTCTACAGCTCTGTGCTCATTGGTGTAGGCTGTTGGAGTTTGTCTCTGTGGAAATATTGTGCTTTCACGTTTAATTTTGCCCCGTTTCTTTGTTTTGGCCTGAAATGTGCAGTCATTTATTTACTTATTTATTAGTGTATGGGCTGCTCACGCGCACCCTTCACGATACTTCCCATAAGCCTTTTTCGGCACATTCACGAAACTCATCACGCGTATTGCAAAGATTAATCCTCTTAATCTCATGAAGTGCTCAGGTGGACTCTACATTCCACAGTTTTTGGCTGCATTTCAGTATGTGCAATGTGTTGGTGTGTATCTGTGGCTGCGTCGACAGAAACACGATAGTGTGCCATATTCATCTACATCAAACAGCATGGTTTTCAGTGAGCCAAAGACTTCCTCCCTCTCAAGTGCCGTGTCGTCTTCCAAGCTCTGTGGTTCTCAGTAACACTATGTTTTTGTCTCAATACTGCCAATTTCGGACGTCAGCTAGATGGTTATATTTTGCACCGTTCCATGAGGTCATCAAAACAACCCAACACAGACAGATTTGACAGGATAAAAATAGGTTGAAAGGAACCCCCTTTTTTTTTTATTTTTTTTTATTGGTACACTTTGTGACGGCGCACATTGTTGTGGCTTTTGAAAGCCTACCAACGTCCTCCGCCTTCCTTCCTGCATGTGTTAACATACAGTAGAGAAACAGACTGGAGCTTAACTTTTGTCTCACAGTGTGTTAAGATCCAGTGCTCGCTGTGTGTTTTTTCAAGCATTCAGACTTCTATATAGACCGATATATAGACCTTCAGTGGCATTATCTCACTGTGGGGAAGATAAACAGCCACTTTTGGCTGGTACAGCAAGCACAAGCAGGATTCCTCCTTTTCTCAGAGAAATAACTCCTCTGTTGCTAATCTCTTAATTCTACTGGATGTCAAGAGAAAGTAACCTCTCTACCCTTTTCTCTGCTCGCCCTCCTCTCCCTTTTCTTTGTCTGCTGTGCTTATCCACGCCCTTAGCCTTCCACTCTTTTATTTCGCTCTCGGCATCTATATTTGCCCCCCCCCCCCCCTCACCTAGTGCTGCCTATCCTTGACTAAACCTCTCTCCTCCTACGCCACTTTGCCTTTTCCCCTTCAGTCTTTCCCTTGATCCTTTCACTGCGATCCTTTTTACTCGAGTTTTTGTTTTTGCCCCCTACACATAGCTTCTTCTCTTCTTACAATTTCACACGTTCCTTCCCCACCCCTTCACGTCTCTTTGATTCCCTCCCCCGAACCTCCCCTTTTACATCAAACCAATTATCAACTCTTTTTTCTCTCTATCCCCCCCACAGGGACGTCAGGCGTCTCGTGGTGGCCATGTCAAGAGCCAGACTGGGTCTGTACATCTTTGCCCGAGTGTCACTGTTCCAGAACTGCTTCGAACTGACTCCTGCCTTCAACCAGCTCACTGCCAGACCACTGCAGCTGCACATCAGACCACACGAGTACTACAGCCAGGAACAGCCTGTACGTGCGCGCGCACACACACGCGCACACACACACACACACACTCACTAGTCTACTGAGGCGCAAAACTCTCCTACTTCATTATATTTGGCTGATTATGAGGTACTCAAGCACCAGATCTGCTGATAAGAAATGAGCTTACTTTCCCACGTTCCGGGCCCAGCGCCCATTTCCCCATCATCTCAACCACGTCAGTGTTGCCACGGCACCCCCCCCCCCCCCACCCAATGACTTCTGCTTAATCCTGCCTCTATATTCTGAATGGAATCTCCAATCCCGTTGGTCCTCACTGGTCCCCGTGTCTTACCGCAGCTTTGCCCATAGGCCCCGGCCTGTTCACAGCGCTCTGCAGGGACCATCTGCAAGCGGGGGGGGGGGGGGAAACACGGGTCCTGACTATATTTAACCCCCAAAGGTCAGAAGGCAAACCCGTTGCATGAGACGGCTGCTGTCTGGTCAGTGTGTCTCAATGACGGGCGTGCGTGGCAACGGGGGTGTCTAAAATACCCAATAGCCTTTGACACTTCCCGTGTCTCTCCAGTGTTCGTCCCCACCGGGGACAGCTCTTTCGGGCGCACACATGCGGCCCCTGCCTAGCCCATCTATCTGGAGTCACTAAACCCCTGCTGTTTACACGCAGATGCAGACTCCCAAGTCAGATTTTGTCCGGCAACACTCGACCGGAGCTGTCGTGGGCTAGTTAACGGTGCTAATTCAGAAGTCGGTATACAAACACAACTGCTCAATGCAGCACTATTAGTAGGTAGAAGTGGAGAGAGAGTAAAACGTGACGTATAATCACTGGGAAACGCATTAACGCCCCAGTTTTTTTTGGTGTTTTTTTTTTACTATTTATTTTACTGCAACTTAACTGTGTATGTTCTCACATTTCAATTCTACAGTATCGAAGCTTTCGGTCTCATCCACTTTGCCGTGATGCCCACAGGGCCACCGGGAGCATCACCCCCCCCCCCCGTATTTAGGAGGCAAACAGCACAGCAGAATAAATATTCTGCTCGCCTCACTCCTCAGTTTAGGCTGCAAGGCTCCGTCTGCATACTAATACCGTCAAATTACAAACTCTGCATCCTCCACTTCTTTTGATATGTGAGCAGCGATCGCTGGAGGGAGGAATTTGCTTTCAAATAAGAAACGGGTAACAGCGAGCAGGTGAACTGCAGTTTCCTGGCACATTTTTTTTTTTTTGCCTCAGATCAATACTTCAGCAGGTGGTGCCTGAAAGAGTGACTGCCAACAAGACAGAATTATTCATTATCATTCTCTTCACATCCCTTCCCGGATTCAAAACAGTCCTTCTCTTATTGAAATCCTTTGTTTCTGCGCTTCAGAGAGATGCCTCCGGACAGGCCGACCAAATCGTGAAGAACATGCCCGAGATGGCCAACCTGGTGTACAGTATGTACATGCACATGATCCAGAACTCCCAGAAGTACAGACAGGTAAGAACCTTCGACTGATTGTCTCCAAGAAAAGGTTTAAAACAACCAGCAGTGCAGACGCGACTGTTTATCGAGGGGTACTACAGCATCATAAACTCCTCTTCCGTCATTCACCTTTAAACTTTTAATTTATGAAAGTGACAGAGAGTGTTTTTTTTTTTCAACTGTATCTTTCAGTCTCATGGAGTGTCTCTTGTGCTCATTTAGAAAGAATAGTAGATGACACTAAGAGAACACGTCAAAAAGGGAGAGATGTTATCCACACTATGCATTTTCGAGACGGTTGTGTGTGTGTGTGTGTGTGTGTGTGTGTGGTGTTAAACGTAACCTCGGCAATGTTTGTGGAATGTGTTTTTGGGTCCCACACATCCGAGTCTTTCAGGAATAGCGATCGAGATTGAAAGAGCTTATTTTTTTTTTTTTTTTTAGCCAATCATTCTAAAACAAATGTTCCAGGAATGTTTGTTTTCAGAACGTTCCTGAAAACCAGTTGCTGATTGAGAAATAGCAACAGAGTGCAGATTCACTGATCTTCTTTTCAGCCAAAGACTGGATGTGAGACACACAAACTGAAATAGAGATTTAAGAACTGAATGTGAAAGTATACAGAGTTGAATTAAAGAGTTTCAGAGCGAACAAATGTCATTTTATACATCGCACGGTTTATTGAAATGAAGTTTCAAACTAATGAATTATATTTGAATGTTATTCAAATTTAGTTTGTTTTTTTAATGCGATCATGTTGAGCGCCTCATATATTCAAATAGAAATAAATCAAATGCACTGTCTAGTGACACATATTTCTTCCAGTAGACTGATTAATTTGCAGGGCTGTTGCGTAAGGACTTCATTAGTTTCAGCTACTGTTTGTGCACTTTACAGTATAATATCAACAAATAAAGTGGAAATATTTTCCCTCCTGGTTCCTGATATTTTCCCCCTTTCCTTCGGCTTATCAGCAGCAACAGCAGAAACTGGCTCTGCCTCCACAACAGACCAAGACAGATGCCGCGCTCGAGAAAGCAGCAGCCAGCTCTGAGGAGCCGCAGGAAGAAACCCCCATGGAGCAGGAAAACCCAGAAGGAGAGCCGAGCTCGGAGCCAAAATCAGAGGACGCGAGTGAGAGGGAAGGAAGCCAGGATACAGTAGCCCGTGCTAAGATGCCAGAGCACCCTGGCAGAGACAGCGACAGCGAAGGGGAGGACAGCGCCGAGGAGAAAGAGCAGTAGAGCCACACGGGACGGTTATTTAGGGGCCGAGTGGGTTCCCTCTAGAAAAGTGGAGTGAGGAATTGGGAATTTGTTTTCTACTGAAAGGAGATCCTGAAGATAATGTTTCGTTATTGTTTTCTAAAACATATCAATTTTTTTTTGTATTTGTTACCATCAGTACTTTATTAAAAAAAAAAAAAAGATAGAAATCCTATTATTGTCTGGGGCGCGGTTATTCTACTTAAATGCAGCCAGCAGAGCGCATAATACTCTTCCAGAGACTAATACATCTCGCGTATATCCGAACAAATAGTGTACCGTCGACATGTTTAAGCCCTGTTGTGATACTTCCATCCATTCATCTGCTTCCGTCGTCTGCGTTAAGCATAGCTCAAATCTCATTGACCCTCGTTGGGTTAAACTATACCAGCTACAAAAGCTGCAACTAAGCTGCATTTGTAGGTCAGTGACTTCACCCAAGGGCCGGCGCGCATGCTCGGGGATTTCAACTCGCCCTGTGGGTGCACACAGTCACTCAACCGGCAAGCAGCAAATCCTCTGCCATTCACAATGTTTGCGCGGCGTGCCGACGGCGAAGAGCGCTGCCGAGCGGTTCCCACCAGCTTGGATCGGCGCTGCGGTTCAGATCCGATGACCAAACTTTTAAGAAGGACCAGCAGGTTTGACGTGAGCGCCGACGTCGAAAGAAGCATCGCGGCGGCAAGTTCCAACCGGGACCTGGGTCATTTAGACCCCAAATTAATGAAATGAATTAAACCGAAGAGGTTAACGCGGTCCACACGACCCCGTGGGCAAAAAAAAAAAACACAGACTGGAAATGTATTCATTATCATGCACCAGAAGTTATTTGTTACATCATACCTCGGGCAGGCTGATAGAACAGGTCAGCTGCACAGCTGCTTGCGCCCGGGCCAGTTGAAAGACCTGACGGAGAACCATGTGTTGATGGATGTGGAGAGACACATTTTCTGCATTCAGTCAAGTGTGGAGCCATGAAATGTCTTTCTTTTTTTTCTTTTTTTTCTCCCCCTCTCTTCCATCTCCGGAGCGCCGGGGAATTTCAGGCCGAGGTTCGCTCGAGTATTTCGGACTCGTTGCGTCTGCTGAGAACAGGATTAGAACGAGAGGTTAGAGAAGAGAGATCGTATCTGTCGGCTGAGGCTGCGACTGGGAATATGACTGGCAGAAGTGTTGGCACAGAGCCAACGAGACTGAACCAATACACCGTATCGCGTGATGAAATATTTAATCACTCAGACCGTACAAACATAAAATGCAGCAACAGGCTTAAAACGGAGCCGCAACGACAAACGTTGTACCGTATCGCTTAATAAGTCTCTAGAAACCCATGACAGTGAGCATAATTTCCCCCGAGTCACATGAATGTCTGCATTGTGCAATACCCTCCCAGTTGACTTTTTCTTTTCTCCCAGCTGGCCTCATGAGAATTCAGTCGCCCGTGGTCCTTTTTTGTTGGAGTAAATTAGAGCTAACTGGTGGGAAGTGACTACAGCTCGCGCACGCTCGCATCATCTCTGGACTCGTCTCGAGCGGGACCCGGGACACTCGCTGCGGAGCAAGAAGGAATCCGGGGCGCTCGCTTCCTCCAGAAGCTTTTCTCTGCCGAAGGTGAACATGACTTTTATACTCACACGACAGGTATTCATTCTGTTAGTAGCTACTTTTGCAAAGCTCTCGCTTTTAACCTTCGCTAACGGGCTGATGTACCGAAGAGACTTAACAGCGTGCGGTAAAACTACCGTGTTCATTGCAGGTTTGCTGACTTGGAATTGAAAATGGTCTTTAGTCCGACTGGTAAAATCGTCTCCCGACACTTTTAATACCTTCAAATCTAAGGAGACGTTTTCCAAGAGTGAATGTCGGTCGTTCAGTCGTTAAAAAAAAAAAGTGCGTGCGATAAAGTTGGAACGGTGGAGTTAAAGTGTTTTATGAGGGCCGAGGGTGCAGCGGGGGGGTCAGGAATCCACTTGTCCCGGTTGTGCGTTGTCATTCTGCCTTTAAAATAATTGCATGTTTGGTGGCTGATGTGTTCCTACTTTTTTTTTTTTTTTTTTTTTTTTTTTTTTTTTTAATGCGAGCGCGTTTACCAAACGCATCGGACCCACCGCGGGACGCGCTCGTGCCGAATGCGTAATGCGTTGCCCGACCCTACGAGACAGCGGTGTCACAACAGGAAATTACACGTCGCGCAGATTCGAGACGGCAGCGCCCGGAGGGGAGGGACGATCTGACCGTCGTGTCTTAAAGCTAAAACGGACTTAGGGAATCAGTCTGACGGCGCACAACACTTTCACGCTCATAAAAACCATCAGCTCCACAATCTCAACTTCAAGGCTGGGCCTCGGGGCAGATTTTTCTGGTGGATTTTAATCACAGAAAAACAAAACATGTACAGTCCCACTCCTTTCTCTTAATATTGCATTTCACGGAAAAGTCTTACTCTTCCAAATTCTTGTTCGCTACTATACTTGACGTAAATCCTCGCACAGAACAGAGTCGCACATTGTGCAGTCACCAATTAGCAGTTTTCATACAAGAAGCATTTTTTTTTTTTTTTTTTTAAACCGCTCAGAATAGCAGCACATTAACCTCCTTGCCGCTGTTGTTATCGGTGTTGACGGTGATGCTTATTACAAAAGTTACGCATGATCTCCGTTGATCTGCTATTAGCGGGTGACTAATGTGCCAGTGCCACCGTGTAAGTGGGCGGCCCGTCGACCTCAGCGGGCCGCGGTTATTGCTTGAGGTTGCCGGTTTATCACGCTTTGTCGAGGCCGCTGCCTAATCCTGACGGGGGGGAGCATCCAGATCGTCGTGCAGGGCACGTTTCAATCTGATAATCTCCCGTCGTCACTGAAGAAGCGTTGACGCTCGCAGCAAACACTCTTGATGCCGTTGCAGGGAGGAAGGCACTATCGCGGGCAATCTAAAGTGCTTTTTAAGCCAGACTTCCACACAAATTCGAAACAATCTGTTGTTGATCACCTTAACTCAAAGTGAAAGCACCTTGGCTTTTGCAAAGCATGCCAATCTCCGCTTCGAGCAAATTATCACCCATTCTAAAACTTCGTCTCTTTCTTCCAGACCAGGATGGCAAGCTGTGGGTCCTGTTTCTGGTGCCTTATGTGGCTGTTGGTTCTGCTGTGCTTTGGCTGGCCCCTCAGCATCACCTTAGGGGGGCTCTACGGCCTCATCAGCCCCCTCACCACTTGCCTCGGCCTGGACCGACTCTCTGATTTACTCCTGGAGGGAGCCAACGTGGGCCGAACCTGCGCCAACAACATGAGGCACAGCAAGCCTTTGTGTTGAGATCCATCCCGAGTGAGCAGCGCAACACCGGCGTCGAAAACAAGGTTTTTTTTCCTACAGAGGAAAGGCTGCACTTTGAAGAGAACTGTTAATGTCTGTCGTATGTGAAGATATCCCGAGATGACTGCCAATCAATACTCTGAGAAACGTTCTCGCAACTTGTGTAAAAAAAAAAAAAAAAAAAAAAAAAGGTCTGGGGAAATGGATTCCACTACTCCTGTTAACAAAAATTAAACATAGATTTCAAACATTTACACTAATTTTTCACTAAGAAAATAGGCTTTAAGGTCATGGTCTGTTTTTGCTGTTTAATTCACGAGGGGAAGATAAGAATGAAAATGGCAATTTACCAATGGACATGTTTAGACTTTTAAATGACTGTACGCAAACTTAAAATAGGATTAAAACTGCTTCGAGCTTCCCCTTTGGGTTTGTTGATTGACGTAATGTGTACAGTATTCCGTGGAAAATCCATGTTGTGAAATCTTAAGGTGAACGTAAAATTGAGAAATTAAAAAAATCTGCACATATCAACAGTTTCATTTACGAATTATGTTTACCTGCTGGTTCTTATTTAGGGACACGGGGGAATGGGGCTCATCCCAAAACGAATTACTCTGAAGTCAGGAGGAATATTTTGAGACAGGCAGCCAGGTCATGTCAAGCCCAACAATGAGTGAACACGTGGACTACTTAAAGCAGCATGATCTGGTTTGTTTATCTATTTATTTAGTGCCACTTCGGGTCGGACCAACTGGCCTGATGATACCAGACCTAAATTCACTGCATGAAAATATAGGTCTGGAAACCCTCCTAACGGAATCGTTGACAGTCACCGCATCCAACATTTTTAGGCAATTTTGGAGAACACAACTATGATATTTTTATGTTCACAATATGTAGTCTTTCCCATTCATAGACTTACATAGGCGGGCCGCCCAGGCGCATTGACGTCCCCCCAAGTGTTTTTTTAGGCAATCTATCTCAGTGTTTTCAATTTTATTTATTTTTCACCTATCCGAGAGAATGACGTCAATATGTTCTCAGGTGAGTAGTTTTTGAGTTCATGTTAGTGGCTAACGGGCACGGTTTAACTAAAGCTTTGAAACTGTTGATCACTGCCTCATAATTCTTACAATTTCTTGTTATTGGCTGAAAAATGCCCCAAGCCTTTCAGATAACAAGCTGACCAGCACCACGCTGACCGCACTAAGAAAAACAGATGCAGAAAGTTGCGGAGCGCTTCTGTTAGTGGTCAGCAAAAGATCGAAAAGCACTCAGAGAATGAGTGTGAAAGTAAAACGACTGGAAGTGCGAAAGAGCTGCTAACCCTGGCAGGCCGGCAGCAAACTTCCCAAGCAAAAACTTTAAACTTTGAGATGGCGTATGAAGTGATGTGACCCGGTCGATCGAAGATCTTCAAAGCTACTTGCCTTAATATTCATTTTTCTAATAAGAAATGTCTCGAGGCTTTGTTTGAGACTGCAGCTTGATATGGGCTAAACAAGGGAACTTGTTTTTTTTTAAACTTTTGAAGTACTACTTCAAGGTTTAAGTCTGATTTTAATCTTTGAGAGCAAACATCTTAAGTAAAGACTGAAAGGTTTTGACAAAAGAAAAAAAAAAATGCTCTGAAGCAGTATGATCCAATAGCTCAAAGTGCGGGTTGGTCGCACTGAAGTTTTGACATTGTGAGTTCATGCTTCAGGAAGTTATTGAATTTTGAAAGCCAAAACCCAAAGGAAAGGGTGAAAAGTTGTAAGCTCAACTTTTAATGTGAAGAGGAAGTGAGTTTGTGCACTAAATATAATTCATCTGAGATTCGTAATCTGATATTTGGATAATGGGCCTTTTGTTGGATTTTTGTGTACTTTACTTTGTAGCAAATTATCACTATTTAAAATCCATAACAACGAGAGCCTTTACATTGTACAGTCATAAAAAATACACAAGGCACATTATCCACTGGATGAACTGAAAATGGCAATCGGTTGCTTAAAATTATTTTCTTTGGAAAGGGCAAAAACATATTAAATAAAGATAACTGAAAGGAAGAAACACTGTATAATGAACAAGTTCAGTCAATAATTCACCAACATGTGGTGAGGTTGATATTTTGGAAAAAAAAATTATGGAAGTCACTTTAAGGTAAATTCTTCGAGTGTGTTTAAACAATTTGTTTCAGATAACTCCAACTGAAGAAAGTTTTCTAAATAGAAGGTTTCCAAAGGAGTGTGATGACATAAAAACACAACAGGCTAAAACACTGTATCCACCTATCCACCTCTTTGGAGATATGTTCTGAGCAATCACTTGTTTTTATTTGTTTCTATTTCATTTATTTCTATATCTTAATCATGGAATTTTTGTATATATATACACATACACACACACACACACACATGTACAGTGGGTACGGAAAGTATTCAGACCCCTTTAAATTTTTCACTCTTTGTTTCATTGCAGCCATTTGCTAAAATCAAAAAAGTTCATTTTATTTCTCATTAATGTACACTCAGCACCCCATGTTGACAGAAAAAAACAGAAATTTGTGCAATTTTATTAAAAAAGAAAAACTGAAATATCACATGGTCATAAGTATTCAGACCCTTTGCTGTGACACTCATATTTAACTCGCATGCTGTCCATTTCTTCTGATCCTCCTTGAGATGGTTCTACTCCTTCATTGGAGTCCAGCTGTGTTTAATTAAACTGATTGGACTTGATTAGGAAAGGCACACACCTGTCTATATAAAACCTTACAGCTCACAGTGCATGTCAGAGCAAATGAGAATCATGAGGTCGAAGGAACTGTCCAAGGAGCTCAGAGACAGAATTGTGGCAAGGCACAGATCTGGCCAAGGTTACAAAATCATTTCTGCAGCACTCAAGGTTCCTAAGAGCACAGTGGCCTCCATAATCCTTAAATGGAAGAAGTTTGGGACGACCAGAACTCTTCCTAGACCTGGCCGTCCAGCCAAACTGAGCAACCGTGGGAGAAGAGCCTTGGTGAGAGAGGTAAAGAAGAACCCAAAGATCACTGTGGCTGAGCTCCAGAGGTGCAGTAGGGAGATGGGAGAAAGTTCCACAAAGTCAACTATCACTGCAGCCCTCCACCAGTCGGGGCTTTATGGCAGAGTGGCCCGACGGAAGCCTCTCCTCAGTGCAAGACATATGAAAGCCCGCATAGAGTTTGCCAAAAAACACACGAAGGACTCCCAGACTATGAGAAATAAGATTCTCTGGTCTGATGAGACCAAGATTGAACTTTTTGGCGTTAATTCTAAGCAGTATGTGTGGAGAAAACCAGGCACTGCTCATCACCTGCCCAATACAATCCCAACAGTGAAACATGGTGGTGGCAGCATCATGCTATGGGGGTGTTTTTCAGCTGCAGGGACGGGACGACTGGTTGCAATTGAAGGAAAGATGAATGCGGCCAAGTACAGAGATATCCTGGAAGAAAACCTCTTCCAGAGTGCTCTGGACCTCAGACTGGGCCGAAGGTTCACCTTCCAACAAGACAATGACCCTAAGCACACAGCTAAAATAACAAAGGAGTGGCTTCGGAACAACTCTGTGACCATCCTTGACTGGCCCAGCCAGAGCCCTGACCTAAACCCAATTGAGCATCTCTGGAGAGACCTGAAAATGGCTGTCCACCAACGTTCATCATCCAACCTGACGGAACTGGAGAGGATCTGCAAGGAAGAATGGCAGAGGATCCCCAAATCCAGGTGTGAAAAGCTTCTTGCATCATTCCCAAGAAGACTCATGGCTGTACTCGCTCAAAAGGGTGCTTCTACTCAATACTGAGCAAAGGGTCTGAATACTTATGACCATGTGATATTTCAGTTTTTCTTTTTTTAATAAATTTGCACAAATTTCTACATTTCTGTTTTTTTCTGCCAAGATGGGGTGCTGAGTGTACATTAATGAGAAATAAAATGAACTTTTTTGATTTTAGCAAATGGCTGCAATGAAACAGAGTGAAAAATTTAAAGGGGTCTGAATACTTTCCGTACCCACTGTATATGTATATATATATATATATATATATATATATATATTTGGCAATGATACAAGAGTAACATTAATGTTCTCTTGGCAAGAAATGAAAAAACATTTCCCAAAATATTCAGATAAATCATTAGTCATGCATTACATAGTTTCATATTCATATGACCTCTATGCCCTCCTTTTTCTTTGTCTTTGTTCAATCAACTGCCTAACTTGACCTTAAGTCAAGTTAGGTCCATGCCATTATCCCATGTAGTGTCTCAGAGGGACAGTAGACTGTGTTTAATTTCATTTCTTTAAGGCTAATTGTTGGTTTCAACCCCTGTGACTCACCCCGGTGTGCTCTGAGCTATTCTGACAAATAGGGGAGGAAATGCTTGTGCTTGACCAAACATTTTAAAGGAATATCATGGCAAATTACCATTTTCATCTGGCACATACTAATTTAGTGACCGTAAGTCACCTTCGACTGCATTGCTGCTGTTGGGGTCAGTTCAGTTTGCTTTAGGAGAGCTTTGTCGAGCTTTAAAACCAGCAGTAACTTGCTTATGATTTGATGTTTTAAGAGGAAAAAGGTTGCCATTGAAGCTTTTTTTTCTGCCGTTATTTTTCTACTTGGAAAGTGGCAAAGGAAAAATGTTTAAAGTCAAAGGGTCCGCCAGAGCCTCATTGAATGTGGGGACTGTCATAACTCAACAATGGTGGAATATAACTTAGTACATTTGCTGAAGTACAGTGTGGTGGATGACCGTAGTAGTAGTGTCAGTGGGAAGAATAGACCAGCATGCAAGCAGGGTTAGTACAAAAATCACGGAACCAGAACTTTTTGGCGGCTTTAACATACTTCAAAACACATGAAACTTGCTATAGTATGACTTTTTTGTCATATTTTGGACGACATGCGATAGTATGACTTTTTTTTCACATTTTGGATGACATGCAAACATTATGTCAATTTTTGGACGACATAGTCCAGGGTGGCACAGTGGTAGCATGGTCGCCTCACAACAAAAAGGTTCTGGGTTTGAATCCGGGCCTGTCCCTTTCTGTGCTTAGTTTGCATGTCGTCCTTGTGCCTGCGTGGGTTCTCTCCGGGTACTCCGGATTACTCCCACCATAACAAAAACATGCACCTCAGGTTAATTAGTGGTTCTAGAAATTGCCCTTAGGTGTGAATGGTCTTCATTTTCTTTCTGTCTCTATGTGGCCCTGTAATGGACTGACGATCTGTCCAGAGTGCACCCTTCCTTCGCCCTAAGTGAGCTGGGATAGGCTCGAGCCCCCCGTCACCCTGTTCAGGATAAAGCGGGTATAGATAGTGGATGGATGCTGTAGCATGACATTTTTTTTAACTTTTTGGACGACATGCTATAGTATGACTTTTTGATCATATTATAGACGACATGCTATAGTATGACTTTTTGGCCATTTTTCGGACGACATGCTATAGTATGACTTTTTGGCCATTTTTCGGACGACATGCTATAGTATGACTTTTTGGCCATTTTTCGGACGACATGCTATAGTATGACTTTTTGGCCATTTTTCGGACGACATGCTATAGTATGACTTTTTGGCCATATTTCGGACGACATGCTATAGTATGACTTTTTGGCCATATTTCGGACGACATGCTATAGTATGACTTTTTGGCCATTTTTCGGACGACATGCTATAGTATGACTTTTTGGCCATATTTCGGACGACATGCTATAGTATGACTTTTTGGCCATATTTCGGACGACATGCTATAGTATGACTTTTTGGCCATTTTTCGGACGACATGCTATAGTATGACTTTTTGGCCATTTTTCGGACGACATGCTATAGTATGACTTTTTGGCCATTTTTCGGACGACATGCTATAGTATGACTTTTTGGCCATATTTCGGACGACATGCTATAGTATGACTTTTTGGCCATTTTTCGGACGACATGCTATAGTATGACTTTTTGGCCATATTTCGGACGACATGCTATAGTATGACTTTTTGGCCATATTTCGGACGACATGCTATAGTATGACTTTTTGGCCATTTTTCGGACGACATGCTATAGTATGACTTTTTGGCCATATTTCGGACGACATGCTATAGTATGACTTTTTGGCCATTTTTCGGACGACATGCTATAGTATGACTTTTTGGCCATATTTCGGACGACATGCTATAGTATGACTTTTTGGCCATATTTCGGACGACATGCTATAGTATGACTTTTTGGCCATATTTCGGACGACATGCTATAGTATGACTTTTTGGCCATATTTCGGACGACATGCTATAGTATGACTTTTTGGCCATATTTCGGACGACATGCTATAGTATGACTTTTTGGCCATTTTTCGGACGACATGCTATAGTATGACTTTTTGGCCATTTTTCGGACGACATGCTATAGTATGACTTTTTGGCCATTTTTCGGACGACATGCTATAGTATGACTTTTTGGCCATATTTCGGACGACATGCTATAGTATGACTTTTTGGCCATTTTTCGGACGACATGCTATAGTATGACTTTTTGGCCATATTTCGGACGACATGCTATAGTATGACTTTTTGGCCATATTTCGGACGACATGCTATAGTATGACTTTTTGGCCATTTTTCGGACGACATGCTATAGTATGACTTTTTGGCCATTTTTCGGACGACATGCTATAGTATGACTTTTTGGCCATTTTTCGGACGACATGCTATAGTATGACTTTTTGGCCATTTTTCGGACGACATGCTATAGTATGACTTTTTGGCCATTTTTCGGACGACATGCTATAGTATGACTTTTTGGCCATTTTTCGGACGACATGCTATAGTATGACTTTTTGGCCATATTTCGGACGACATGCTATAGTATGACTTTTTGGCCATTTTTCGGACGACATGCTATAGTATGACTTTTTGGCCATTTTTCGGACGACATGCTATAGTATGACTTTTTGGCCATATTTCGGACGACATGCTATAGTATGACTTTTTGGCCATATTTCGGACGACATGCTATAGTATGACTTTTTGGCCATATTTCGGACGACATGCTATAGTATGACTTTTTGGCCATATTTCGGACGACATGCTATAGTATGACTTTTTGGCCATATTTCGGACGACATGCTATAGTATGACTTTTTGGCCATATTTCGGACGACATGCTATAGTATGACTTTTTGGCCATATTTCGGACGACATGCTATAGTATGACTTTTTGGCCATTTTTCGGACGACATGCTATAGTATGACTTTTTGGCCATTTTTCGGACGACATGCTATAGTATGACTTTTTGGCCATTTTTCGGACGACATGCTATAGTATGACTTTTTGGCCATTTTTCGGACGACATGCTATAGTATGACTTTTTGGCCATATTTCGGACGACATGCTATAGTATGACTTTTTGGCCATATTTCGGACGACATGCTATAGTATGACTTTTTGGCCATATTTCGGACGACATGCTATAGTATGACTTTTTGGCCATATTTCGGACGACATGCTATAGTATGACTTTTTGGCCATATTTCGGACGACATGCTATAGTATGACTTTTTGGCCATTTTTCGGACGACATGCTATAGTATGACTTTTTGGCCATTTTTCGGACGACATGCTATAGTATGACTTTTTGGCCATTTTTCGGACGACATGCTATAGTATGACTTTTTGGCCATATTTCGGACGACATGCTATAGTATGACTTTTTGGCCATTTTTCGGACGACATGCTATAGTATGACTTTTTGGCCATTTTTCGGACGACATGCTATAGTATGACTTTTTGGCCATATTTCGGACGACATGCTATAGTATGACTTTTTGGCCATATTTCGGACGACATGCTATAGTATGACTTTTTGGCCATATTTCGGACGACATGCTATAGTATGACTTTTTGGCCATTTTTCGGACGACATGCTATAGTATGACTTTTTGGCCATTTTTCGGACGACATGCTATAGTATGACTTTTTGGCCATTTTTCGGACGACATGCTATAGTATGACTTTTTGGCCATTTTTCGGACGACATGCTATAGTATGACTTTTTGGCCATTTTTCGGACGACATGCTATAGTATGACTTTTTGGCCATTTTTCGGACGACATGCTATAGTATGACTTTTTGGCCATATTTCGGACGACATGCTATAGTATGACTTTTTGGCCATATTTCGGACGACATGCTATAGTATGACTTTTTGGCCATATTTCGGACGACATGCTATAGTATGACTTTTTGGCCATTTTTCGGACGACATGCTATAGTATGACTTTTTGGCCATATTTCGGACGACATGCTATAGTATGACTTTTTGGCCATTTTTCGGACGACATGCTATAGTATGACTTTTTGGCCATATTTCGGACGACATGCTATAGTATGACTTTTTGGCCATATTTCGGACGACATGCTATAGTATGACTTTTTGGCCATATTTCGGACGACATGCTATAGTATGACTTTTTGGCCATATTTCGGACGACATGCTATAGTATGACTTTTTGGCCATATTTCGGACGACATGCTATAGTATGACTTTTTGGCCATATTTCGGACGACATGCTATAGTATGACTTTTTGGCCATTTTTCGGACGACATGCTATAGTATGACTTTTTGGCCATTTTTCGGACGACATGCTATAGTATGACTTTTTGGCCATATTTCGGACGACATGCTATAGTATGACTTTTTGGCCATATTTCGGACGACATGCTATAGTATGACTTTTTGGCCATATTTCGGACGACATGCTATAGTATGACTTTTTGGCCATATTTCGGACGACATGCTATAGTATGACTTTTTGGCCATTTTTCGGACGACATGCTATAGTATGACTTTTTGGCCATTTTTCGGACGACATGCTATAGTATGACTTTTTGGCCATATTTCGGACGACATGCTATAGTATGACTTTTTGGCCATATTTCGGACGACATGCTATAGTATGACTTTTTGGCCATTTTTCGGACGACATGCTATAGTATGACTTTTTGGCCATATTTCGGACGACATGCTATAGTATGACTTTTTGGCCATTTTTCGGACGACATGCTATAGTATGACTTTTTGGCCATTTTTCGGACGACATGCTATAGTATGACTTTTTGGCCATATTTCGGACGACATGCTATAGTATGACTTTTTGGCCATATTTCGGACGACATGCTATAGTATGACTTTTTGGCCATATTTCGGACGACATGCTATAGTATGACTTTTTGGCCATATTTCGGACGACATGCTATAGTATGACTTTTTGGCCATTTTTCGGACGACATGCTATAGTATGACTTTTTGGCCATTTTTCGGACGACATGCTATAGTATGACTTTTTGGCCATTTTTCGGACGACATGCTATAGTATGACTTTTTGGCCATATTTCGGACGACATGCTATAGTATGACTTTTTGGCCATATTTCGGACGACATGCTATAGTATGACTTTTTGGCCATATTTCGGACGACATGCTATAGTATGACTTTTTGGCCATATTTCGGACGACATGCTATAGTATGACTTTTTGGCCATTTTTCGGACGACATGCTATAGTATGACTTTTTGGCCATATTTCGGACGACATGCTATAGTATGACTTTTTGGCCATTTTTCGGACGACATGCTATAGTATGACTTTTTGGCCATTTTTCGGACGACATGCTATAGTATGACTTTTTGGCCATATTTCGGACGACATGCTATAGTATGACTTTTTGGCCATATTTCGGACGACATGCTATAGTATGACTTTTTGGCCATATTTCGGACGACATGCTATAGTATGACTTTTTGGCCATATTTCGGACGACATGCTATAGTATGACTTTTTGGCCATTTTTCGGACGACATGCTATAGTATGACTTTTTGGCCATATTTCGGACGACATGCTATAGTATGACTTTTTGGCCATTTTTCGGACGACATGCTATAGTATGACTTTTTGGCCATATTTCGGACGACATGCTATAGTATGACTTTTTGGCCATTTTTCGGACGACATGCTATAGTATGACTTTTTGGCCATTTTTCGGACGACATGCTATAGTATGACTTTTTGGCCATATTTCGGACGACATGCTATAGTATGACTTTTTGGCCATATTTGGACGACATGCTATAGTATGACTTTTTGGCCATATTTCGGACGACATGCTATAGTATGACTTTTTGGCCATATTTCGGACGACATGCTATAGTATGACTTTTTGGCCATTTTTCGGACGACATGCTATAGTATGACTTTTTGGCCATTTTTCGGACGACATGCTATAGTATGACTTTTTGGCCATTTTTCGGACGACATGCTATAGTATGACTTTTTGGCCATATTTCGGACGACATGCTATGGTATGACTTTTTGGCCATTTTTGGGACGACATGCTATAGTATGACTTTTTGGCCATATTTCGGACGACATGCTATAGTATGACTTTTTGGCCATTTTTGGGACGACATGCTATAGTATGACTTTTTGGCCATATTTCGGACGACATGCTATAGTATGACTTTTTGGCCATATTTCGGACGACATGCTATAGTATGACTTTTTGGCCATATTTCGGACGACATGCTATAGTATGACTTTTTGGCCATTTTTCGGACGACATGCTATAGTATGACTTTTTGGCCATATTTCGGACGACATGCTATAGTATGACTTTTTGGCCATTTTTGGGACGACATGCTATAGTATGACTTTTTGGCCATTTTTGGGACGACATGCTATAGTATGACTTTTTGGCCATATTTCGGACGACATGCTATAGTATGACTTTTTGGCCATATTTCGGACGACATGCTATAGTATGACTTTTTGGCCATTTTTGGGACGACATGCTATAGTATGACTTTTTGGCCATATTTCGGACGACATGCTATAGTATGACTTTTTGGCCATTTTTCGGACGACATGCTATAGTATGACTTTTTGGCCATTTTTCGGACGACATGCTATAGTATGACTTTTTGGCCATATTTCGGACGACATGCTATAGTATGACTTTTTGGCCATATTTCGGACGACATGCTATAGTATGACTTTTTGGCCATTTTTCGGACGACATGCTGTAGTATGACTTTTTGGCCATTTTTCGGACGACATGCTATAGTATGACTTTTTGGCCATTTTTCGGACGACATGCTATAGTATGACTTTTTGGCCATTTTTCGGACGACATGCTATAGTATGACTTTTTGGCCATATTTCGGACGACATGCTATAGTATGACTTTTTGGCCATTTTTGGGACGACATGCTATAGTATGACTTTTTGGCCATTTTTGGGACGACATGCTATAGTATGACTTTTTGGCCATATTTCGGACGACATGCTATAGTATGACTTTTTGGCCATATTTCGGACGACATGCTATAGTATGACTTTTTGGCCATTTTTCGGACGACATGCTATAGTATGACTTTTTGGCCATATTTCGGACGACATGCTATAGTATGACTTTTTGGCCATTTTTCGGACGACATGCTATAGTATGACTTTTTGGCCTTATTTCGGACGACATGCTATGGTATGACTTTTTGGCCATATTTCGGACGACATGCTATAGTATGACTTTTTGGCCATATTTCGGACGACATGCTATAGTATGACTTTTTGGCCATATTTCGGACGACATGCTATAGTATGACTTTTTGGCCATTTTTCGGACGACATGCTATAGTATGACTTTTTGGCCATTTTTGGGACGACATGCTATAGTATGGCTTTTTGGCCATTTTTCGGACGACATGCTATAGTATGACTTTTTGGCCATATTTCGGACGACATGCTATAGTATGACTTTTTGGCCATATTTCGGACGACATGCTATAGTATGACTTTTTGGCCATTTTTCGGACGACATGCTATAGTATGACTTTTTGGCCTTATTTCGGACGACATGCTATGGTATGACTTTTTGGCCATTTTTGGGACGACATGCTATAGTATGACTTTTTGGCCATATTTCGGACGACATGCTATAGTATGACTTTTTGGCCATTTTTCGGACGACATGCTATAGTATGACTTTTTGGCCATATTTCGGACGACATGCTATAGTATGACTTTTTGGCCATTTTTGGGACGACATGCTATAGTATGACTTTTTGGCCATATTTCGGACGACATGCTATAGTATGACTTTTTGGCCATATTTCGGACGACATGCTATAGTATGGCTTTTTGGCCATTTTTCGGACGACATGCTATAGTATGACTTTTTGGCCATATTTCGGACGACATGCTATAGTATGACTTTTTGGCCATTTTTCGGACGACATGCTATAGTATGACTTTTTGGCCATATTTCGGACGACATGCTATAGTATGACTTTTTGGCCATTTTTCGGACGACATGCTATAGTATGACTTTTTGGCCTTATTTCGGACGACATGCTATGGTATGACTTTTTGGCCATTTTTGGGACGACATGCTATAGTATGACTTTTTGGCCATTTTTGGGACGACATGCTATGGTATGACTTTTTGGCCATATTTCGGACGACATGCTATAGTATGACTTTTTGGCCATATTTCGGACGACATGCTATAGTATGACTTTTTGGCCATTTTTCGGACGACATGCTATAGTATGACCTTTTGGCCATATTTCGGACGACATGCTATAGTATGACTTTTTGGCCATTTTTCGGACGACATGCTATAGTATGACTTTTTGGCCATTTTTCGGACGACATGCTATAGTATGACTTTTTGGCCATTTTTCGGACGACATGCTATAGTATGACTTTTTGGCCATATTTCGGACGACATGCTATAGTATGACTTTTTGGCCATATTTCGGACGACATGCTATAGTATGACTTTTTGGCCATTTTTCGGACGACATGCTATAGTATGACTTTTTGGCCATATTTCGGACGACATGCTATAGTATGACTTTTTGGCCATATTTCGGACGACATGCTATAGTATGACTTTTTGGCCATTTTTGGGACGACATGCTATAGTATGGCTTTTTGGCCATTTTTCGGACGACATGCTATAGTATGACTTTTTGGCCATTTTTCGGACGACATGCTATAGTATGACTTTTTGGCCATTTTTCGGACGACATGCTATAGTATGACTTTTTGATCATTTTTCGGACGACATGCTATAGTATGACTTTTTGGCCATTTTTCGGACGACATGCTATAGTATGACTTTTTGGCCATATTTCGGACGACATGCTATAGTATGACTTTTTGGCCATTTTTCGGACGACATGCTATAGTATGACTTTTTGGCCATATTTCGGACGACATGCTATAGTATGACTTTTTGGCCATATTTCGGACGACATGCTATAGTATGACTTTTTGGCCATTTTTCGGACGACATGCTATAGTATGACTTTTTGATCATTTTTCGGACGACATGCTATAGTATGACTTTTTGGCCATATTTCGGACGACATGCTATAGTATGACTTTTTGGCCATATTTCGGACGACATGCTATAGTATGACCTTTTGGCCATATTTCGGACGACATGCTATAGTATGACTTTTTGATCATTTTTCGGACGACATGCTATAGTATGACTTTTTGGCCATATTTCGGACGACATGCTATAGTATGACTTTTTGGCCATATTTCGGACGACATGCTATAGTATGACCTTTTGGCCATATTTCGGACGACATGCTATAGTATGACCTTTTGGCCATATTTCGGACGACATGCTATAGTATGACTTTTTGGCCATATTTCGGACGACATGCTATAGTATGACTTTTTGGCCATATTTCGGACGACATGCTATAGTATGACTTTTTGGCCATATTTCGGACGACATGCTATAGTATGACCTTTTGGCCATATTTCGGACGACATGCTATAGTATGACTTTTTGGCCATTTTTCGGACGACATGCTATAGTATGACTTTTTGGCCATTTTTCGGACGACATGCTATAGTATGACTTTTTGGCCATATTTCGGACGACATGCTATAGTATGACTTTTTGGCCATTTTTCGGACGACATGCTATAGTATGACTTTTTGGCCATATTTCGGACGACATGCTATAGTATGACTTTTTGGCCATATTTCGGACGACATGCTATAGTATGACTTTTTGGCCATTTTTCGGACGACATGCTATAGTATGACTTTTTGGCCATTTTTCGGACGACATGCTATAGTATGACTTTTTGGCCATTTTTCGGACGACATGCTATAGTATGACTTTTTGGCCATATTTCGGACGACATGCTATAGTATGACTTTTTGGCCATTTTTCGGACGACATGCTATAGTATGACTTTTTGGCCATATTTCGGACGACATGCTATAGTATGACTTTTTGGCCATATTTCGGACGACATGCTATAGTATGACCTTTTGGCCATTTTTCGGACGACATGCTATAGTATGACTTTTTGGCCATTTTTCGGACGACATGCTATAGTATGACTTTTTGGCCATTTTTCGGACGACATGCTATAGTATGACCTTTTGGCCATTTTTCGGACGACATGCTATAGTATGACTTTTTGGCCATTTTTCGGACGACATGCTATAGTATGACTTTTTGGCCATATTTCGGACGACATGCTATAGTATGACTTTTTGGCCATATTTCGGACGACATGCTATAGTATGACTTTTTGATCATTTTTCGGACGACATGCTATAGTATGACTTTTTGGCCATATTTCGGACGACATGCTATAGTATGACTTTTTGGCCATATTTCGGACGACATGCTATAGTATGACTTTTTGGCCATATTTCGGACGACATGCTATAGTATGACTTTTTGGCCATATTTCGGACGACATGCTATAGTATGACTTTTTGATCATATTTCGGACGACATGCTATAGTATGACTTTTTATCACATTTTGGACGACATTAAAGAAGTATGACTTTTTTGTGCTATTTGTGACGACATGCTACAAGTATGACTTCCGTTCAAATTTTGTCTGGCAACACCATAGTGCAGTTGTCAGCGTTGTCGTCTTACAGTCTAAAGGTCCGTGGTTCGATCCCCGCCTGGGACTTTCTATGTGGAATTTGCATGTTCCTGCATAGGTAATAAGTAAAATTAAAATATGTCGTCCTTAATATGGACGAGTAACTTATGCATGTAATCATGCATGTAGTCCATGATGTAAAACAAACATCATGTAGTCGTAAATGTGACTCAGTCGCACTCCAAGCAAGAACATGCAATCCTCCACAGACAGAGTTCCAAGCCCCTGATCGAACCCAGTACTTCCTGATTGTGAGATGACAACGCTAGCAACTGTAAAATGGTGGTGCCCTTATTGCATGTGTCTAACTTCCATAACTTCCATAACTTATATGACTTTTAAACTTTTTAAAGAAGACAGCACCGTGGTGCAGTGGTTAGTGCTGTTGACTCCCATTTAGATAGGTCCAGGTTCAATTCTTGCCCTTGACGTGGCTTTTCATCAAAGATTTTAAAATCATCTTTTCCAGGGCAGGTCTCGAACCTGCAACCTTCTGAATGGAAGGCAACAATGCCAACCACTGCACCGTTGAGACCTCTCTTCCATAATATGTTTAAAAGTTATATAAGTCATATAAATCAGACAAGTATGCATTAAAAAAAAGCAAAATGGTTGTCATTTCACAATCAGGAGCTTCCACGTTTGATAGCGAGCCTGGAACTTGACCATATGTCAGACGACATGCTATGGTATGACTTTTTGGTCATATTTTGGACGATGTGCTATAGTATGACGTTTTGACAATATTTCAGACGACGTGACGAAATGTGACTTTTTTGTCATATTTCAGACAACATGCTATAGTATGACTTTTTCACCGTATTTCAGACATCATGCTGAAGTATGACTTTTTCACCATATTTCAGACAACATGCTATAGTGTGACTTTTTGATCATATTTCAGACGACATGCTATAGTATGACTTTTTGGTCATATTTTGGACGACGTGCTATAGTATGACGTTTTGACGATATTTCAGACGACATGCTATAGTTTGACTTTTTGGCCAATTATGGGACGACATGCTATAGTATGACTTTTTGACCATATTTCAGACGACATGCTATAGTATGACTTTTTGGTCATGTTTTGGACGACATTCGAAAGCATGACGTTTTGACGATATTGCAGACAACATGCTATAATATGAGTTTTTTGTCACAATGTGGACGACATGCTATAGTATGACTTTTTGGTCATATTTCGGACGACATGCTATAGTATGACTTTTTGGTCATATTTTGGACGACATGCTATAGTATGACTTTTTGACCATATTTCAGACGACATGCTATGGTATGACTTTTTTACCATATTTCGGACGACATGCTATGGTATGACTTTTTTTTTTTATCACATTTTGGGACGACATGCTATAGTATGACTTTTTGACCATATTTCAGGCGACATGACGAAATGTGACTTTTTTGTCATATTTCAGACGACATGCTATAGTATGACTTTTTCACCATATTTCAGACAACATGCTATAGTATGAAGTTTTTGTCACAATGTGGACGACATGCTATAGTATGACTTTTTCACCGTATTTCAGACAACATGCTATAGTATGAATTTGTTATCACATTTGAGGCGACATGCTATGGTATGACTTTTTGGTCATATTTCAGACGACATGCCATAGCGTGACTTTTTAACGATATTTTAGACAACATGCTATAGTATGACGTTTTTTTTATCACATTTTGGACGACATGCTATATTATGACTTTTTGACCATATTTCAGGATACATGACGAAAAATGACGAAATATGACTTTTTTGTCATATTTCAGACGACATGCTATAGTATGACTTTTTTGTCATATTTCAGACGACATGCTATAGTATGACTTTTTGACCATATTTCAGACGACATGCTATAGTCTGACTTTTTGACCATATTTCAGACGACATGCTATTGTATGACTTTTTGATCATATTTCAGACGACATGCTATAGTATGACTTTTTGGTCATATTTTGGACGACATGCTATAGTATGACGTTTTGACGATATTGCAGACAACATGCTATAATATGAGTTTTTTATCACATTTTGGACGACATGCTATAGTATGACTTTTTCATCGTATTTCAGACAACATGCTATAGTATGAATTTGTTATCACATTTGAGGGCGACATGCAATGGTATGACTTTTTGGTCATATTTCAGACGACATGCCATAGCATGACTTTTTAACGATATTTTAGACAACATGCTATAGTATGACGTTTTTTTTTATCACATTTTGGACGACATGCTATATTATGACTTTTTGACCATATTTCAGGATACATGACGAAATATGACGAAATATGACTTTTTTGTCATATTTCAGACGACATGCTATAGTCTGACTTTTTGATCATATTTCAGACGACATGCTATAGTAAGACTTTTTGATCATATTTCAGACGACATGCTATAGTAAGACTTTTTGATCATATTTCAGACGACATGCTATAGTATGACTTTTTGATCATATTTCAGACGACATGCTATAGTATGACTTTTTGGTCATATTTTGGACGACATGCTATAGTATGACTTTTTGGTCATTTTTCGGACGACATGCTATAGTATGACTTTTTTGTCACATTTTGGACGACATGCTAGAGTATGACTTTTTGGTCATATTTCAGACGAAATGCTATAGTATGACTTTTTGATCATATTTCAGACGACATGCTATAGTATGACTTTTTGATCATATTTCAGACGACATGCTATAGTATGACTTTTTGGTCTTATTTTGGACGACATGCTATAGTATGACTTTTTGATCATATTTCAGACGACATGCTATAGTATGACTTTTTGATCATATTTCAGACGACATGCTATAGTATGACTTTTTGGTCATATTTTGGGACGACATGCTATAGCATGACTTTTTGGTCATATTTTGGACGACATGCTATAGCATGACTTTTTGGTCATATTTTGGACGACATGCTATAGTATGACTTTTTGATCATATTTCAGACGACATGCTATAGTATGACTTTTTGATCATATTTCAGACGACATGCTATAGTATGACTTTTTGGTCATATTTTGTACGACATTCTATAGCATGACGTTTTGACGATATTTCAGACAACATGCTATAATATGACTTTTTTGTCACAATGTGGACGACATGCTATAGTATGACTTTTTCACCATATTTCAGACGACATGCTATAGTATGACTTTTTTGTCACAATGTGGACGACATGCTATAGTATGACTTTTTCACCATATTTCAGACGACATGCTATAGTATGACTTTTTTGACCATATTTCAGACGACATGCTATAGTATGACTTTTTGGTCATATTTTGGACGACATGCTATAGTATGACTTTTTGATCATATTTCAGACGACATGCTATAGTATGACTTTTTGATCATATTTCAGACGACATGCTATAGTATGACTTTTTGGTCATATTTTGGACGACATGCTATAGCATGACTTTTTGGTCATATTTCAGACGACATGCTATAGTATGACTTTTTGGTCATATTTTGGACGACATGCTATAGTATGACTTTTTGATCATATTTCAGACGACATGCTATAGTATGACTTTTTGGTCATATTTTGGACGACATGCTATAGTATGACTTTTTGATCATATTTCAGACGACATGCTATAGTATGACTTTTTGGTCATATTTTGGACGACATGCTATAGTATGACTTTTTGATCATATTTCAGACGACATGCTATAGTATGACTTTTTGATCATATTTTAGACGACATGCTATAGTATGACCTTTTGATCATATTTCAGACGACATGCTATAGTAATGACTTTTTGGTCATATTTTGTACGACATTCTATAGCATGAAGTTTTGACGATATTTCAGACAACATGCTATAATATGACTTTTTTGTCACAATGTGGATGACATGCTATAGTATGACTTTTTCACCATATTTCAGACGACATGCTATAGTATGACTTTTTCACGATATTTCAGACGACATGCTATAGTATGACTTTTTTATCACATTTTGGACGACATGCTATAGCATGACGTTTTGACGATATTGCAGACATGCTATAATATGAGTTTTTTGTCACAATGTGGACGACATGCTATAGTATGACTTTTTCACCATATTTCAGGCGACATGACGAAATATGACTTTTTTGTCATATTTCAGACGACATGCTATAGTATGACTTTTTGACCATATTTCAGACGACATGCTATTGTATGACTTTTTTGTCATATTTCAGACGACATGCTATAGTATGACTTTTTGACCATATTTCAGACGT